>NC_081839.1:31117541-31418791 GCF_030867095.1 Alligator mississippiensis | reverse complement strand
GTATATATGTAGGCATATCACTATATATCTTTATGTGTGTGTGTGTATCTATCTATAGATACACACACACACACACACATATATGTATACATACATATATATATATATTTCAGTTATATATAACATATATATTTCAGATATGTTTTGCAATTCTCAAATAGGGTGATTTAATTTGCAGTTATCTGGCTCTTGGATATTCTCAGTTCTTGCAAACTGCCCACCACGGCTGTTGGAAAATGCATAATGGGATGGCTTTTCATTTGTCACTCATTTCATTTATCACTTGTGTCTGATCTCCAGGCGAACCCAGTACCTTTGCCTGCAGGGCCTGGATGTTCGACAGCTCCCTGAGATACTCCAGCCTGCTGTATGCAAACTCCACGCTGCCCTGTTGTTTCTTTATATGCTCCTGAAATTCAGCCAGGAGATGGAGTGTTGCCTAGAGGGAAATATTATCGAATGAGCAGGCTGGCTGCCTGAATCCTGCCTTCCCTTGTGTTTGTGAGTGATCACCTGGAAGACTCACTCTAATGTGGGTGTGACACCACCCAATTTAGTGCATCACTTCTTGGCCTCCCATTACTGCAAAGATCACAAAAACTGCAAGTGCTTTGGACAGCAGGAAAGATAAATAGGGGATCTATAGAGGAAGACTGAAGGGAATAACTGTGACAGTTATGCGGAGCAGCGAGTGGGGACATAGCAATGATTTGCCAGTATCTAATTGCTGTGGACAGCAAGATAGCTTGGCTGGGGGAGCACAAATGAGAGTAACAGGGTAAAATTAAAAGGCAAGGTTCCTGATAGACACTGGGCTAAGGTCCAACCCTCAGGCTTTGAGATCTGGACTGGGTCAAGGACACAAGGAAGCTTCACCTCTAAAGACATGTGACACTTGGTTGAAACAAACCGTTGAATGTCTAGTTAGGGAATGATCTTGCTATGGTGTTGAGGAGATGGCCAGACTGTGGCTATACATATTAAACCCAACCCAGTGTCATCACCTTCCTGGGTCTGAGGCTCATCGCTGTCTCTGCATTCGGGCTTTTGCTCCTCTGCTGTTCTTTTTCCTTAAGCTGAATTTGCACCCGGCTTTCTGCCAGCTGCATCTTTTTAATAAACTCCATCAGTTTTTCCAGCATCTTTCTGATCACCAGCAGAAGCTTCACTTCTTGTTCTCTCTCACCTCTGTTGACTGCAGATACCAAATATTAGCAATTGGCAACTCTCAGGTATGGGTCTAATGGGAACTTAGAAAGCAGGTATGAATGAGTCAGCATAGGGGGAGAGCTAAACGATTTCTTAGATGGATGGAAAGCAATAGGTTAAGTATCTGAACAGGGATTTTTCATCCTTAGTTTTGATGATTCTGGGATATGGTGGAGAAAAATGAGACTATTTCTCCCATTTTTTCCCACTTTCAGCTCATCAAGCAGCCGTAGAGAATCCACTGCATGGTCTGAATTCTACAAAACCACAATGCAGTAAAAAAAAACCCTGATATCTCATCGCAGGCTGCAAAATGGTCACAGCAGAACAGCGTGGCATTCATCAGGCAATTAGGAGGCTCCTGCAGGAATTTGCAGGGGATCTTGACATTTCAATATCAGTGCAATGGCACTTTTCAGGTCTGCAGTGACATTTCTCAGCTTGAGGTGAAGTTTGCCCCTGTCTAGAGAGCCAACATGAGGCTTACGCATCACTGAAATCCCACTCCCCCCGCACCCTCTGTTTTGAGTGCCTAAGTGGAAGCTGAGGTCTGCATGAGGGTGCATGGCTCAGAACATGTACAACACCGCCTGTCTCTGTCTCTTCCTACCTTTCCATTGCAAAGATAGCTCCAAGCCCAGTAAGCTGCTCAAGTCCCGAGCAGTTCTCCTCTGAGCTTCCTGCAGAGAGGATTCCTCAAGGAAATGGCACATTTCCTCAATGTCCTTTAACTTCTCCTTGTATCTGATCTAAAAGAAACAGGAAAAAGATGTAACCATAATGTTACAGGCTCACCAGATGTTCCTTTGCTGTTGATATAATATCCCGTGGCATCAGGTTCAAATATGAGGGCTGTGTTATAAAAAGAAGCCTTTTCTGTTTGCTTCCTTTTTCTCACTACTCTAGCTGCCAGAGTCCAGCTGGACAGAGGGGTTATGCTCTTTCCTAACATTTTCCTTCTCCTTCTCCCTCCTCTTAATCTCTTATTGATTGCAGATACAATAATTGACTCAAGGCGTACAATCATAGTTGGGAGTCTTTCCAATGACTTCACTATGCTTTGGAAAAGGCTCACCCTGGAGGTTTCTCTGCTACCAGGGGGAGTATAGTTATTCAAAAAAACAGACCAAAATCATGGACTCATCTGTATCAGGAATTTCTGCACAAGTGTAATTGCACTAATGAAGTGGATTGCAAACTCTGAATGTCTGGGGTGTGCTGGCATAAAAAAGGGACAGCTTGGTAATTATGGCAGAGCTGCGTCAGTCCACCTACTTTGTGAAACCGCATCTCCAGCATAGATGAGCCCTGACAAAGGAACGTGGCAAATGTGCTCGTTTAAGAGAGAAGCTACTATATTTCTATACATCAGCTTGGACATTCAGTGCACTGTGCCCCCACTACAGAAAGGATGTGGACAAATTGGAGAGAGTCCAGTGGAGGGCAATGAAAATGTTTAGGAGGTTGGGGAACATAATTTTTGAGGAAAGGCTGAAGAAATCAGGCTTATTTAGCCTGTAGAAGAGAAGACTGGTCGATAGCAGCCTTCAACTACTTGAAGGGTGGTTACAAGAAGGGTGGAGCTGGACTGAACTCAGTGGTGGTAGATGACAGGACAAGGAGCAATGGGCTCAAGTTGCAGCAAGGGAAATGTAGGTTAGATATTAGGAAAAACCTTTTCATGAGGAGGGTAGTAAAGCACTGGAACAGGCTGTGGACTCTCCATCCTTGGAGGTTTTGAAGACCTGGCTAGACAATACCCTGGCTGGGATGATGTAGTTGAGGCTGGTCCTGCTTTGAGTACGGGACTGGACTGGATGTGACCTCCTGAGGTCCCTTCCCACCCTCATTTTCTGTGATTTTATGACTTGAAAAGAAGAGGGAAAAATGCTTTCTGAAGAAAGAGCTGCAAAAGCCACTGCACCTTTTTGACCTTTCTTTCCTCTACAGTATCAACGATGTCGAGAAATACAAAGTTCAGCTCTTTCTGAAGGTATTCTTCCTTCTCTCTCTGGCAGTGCCAATAGTTTTGTCTGGAATTTATCTCATTTTCCAGGAGATTCAGCTGAAAAACACCATAAGCAACAGTTTTCTGAGAGCAAACACTTCTTCCATGATTTCTACAAATAAATGCTTACGTAGCTCTACATAGATGAATGATTTGCAATGGGAAATTAATTGCCACAGAATTCTGCTTACTGACACTGAAAGCTAGGAACAGCCAATACCTGCTTTACAGATCTCCCATGCTGCTACCCATAGACGCCAAATCCCACAAAATAAACCCAAATGCATTCTCAGATGCATTCGGCCACCAAACCCTTTTCAAAAAAGTGATTAATATAGTGGCACTCTCCTCCCAGCGCCTCCCAAATTCCAGCGATCCTGGATTCACAACTGTCTCAGCTTCAGTTCTAAACAGCACTATTTTCTGGAAGTGTACCGCATTACTCATGTGCATAGCACAGACACCATATGAATCCGTTTATACTCTGGCAGGCGCAAACATATCTATTGACAGAAAAGAAATACTTATGGTCTATCTAGCTGAGTCTCTGAAGCAAGAAGAACAGTTTCCTGCAGTTTGAAAGCACCAGCAAGCAACTCCCTGAAGTTGTCAAAACTGTAAAACAACTGCAGTTTTCTGGGTTTCTTAATTACCAGATCTGGGTCTGCTGCTCCTCTTGGTAAAGCTCCCAATGACTGAACTATAGGAACTACCGTGTTTGTCCAAGGGTTGGTTCGAACACCTATAACCGGGCCAGGCTCCCCTGTGACAGGATCGATTGTTCTGGCACCAACGGTGATGGGGACAAGACCTGCAGGCAGGCAAAAAGGTGGAACAAAATACTTAAGGCTCAGAGGATGAGTAGCATGAGTCATTCAGCTTTTTGTGCATCAAGCTTAAGGAAGGACTTCTATTAAAGTGTAACAGGAAATGACAATAATCTTGACTATCCTGCTTGGAAAAAAAACACATCTCCACACAGCAAAGGCAATACATACCCTGTTGGGACTATTTTTTCTAGTGATCCCCTCTGGCCAATGCAAGAACCAGCTCTTGAGCAGCTCAGACAAGCCCCACTGGGTCACTAACCTGGGCTTCAGAAGTATTAAAAATGTTCCCCAAGTACAGGGATATAGACATACATGGGCAAATTGTTTCCATAGGTTAAAAGGGTGTCACTCCAGTCTCTCTCTCCCCTAACTCTCTTTCCCCATTAACCTGAAGCTGCCTTTGATTTTGCATGAGGATGTCACTTTATTCTTTGTCAATGCATTTTATCAATTCTCACAATGCAAGAGATGCCAATGATAGCACAGCCACTGCCTCCCCCGGCTTTGTGGTGTATGGACCAGTTGTCTGCTCTACCTTTTCCATCAGCATCTTCCATCGTTCCCGCCAGCGGGGCTGGGAGCCCGGTGTTCCAGTCAGGTTCTAGTCCCAAGACAGGCACCATCAAACCTGAGCCACCGGGGTCTGGGATTTTCACTCCAAACACAGCTGGGATCCACATCTCTGTGCCAGGATATTTGATCATCCCTAATACATTTGGGAAAAGAGAGAAGAAATAAATATGCACTCTTAAACCAGACAGAGGCTGATGGATGCAGTTCAGATCCTGTCAGTTTGGTTATCAGATCCAAATGACACCTGGAAGATGTTTGTGAAGTGTCTCCCATCCCACTGGCAACCTCGTGTGACACAAAGTGACCATGCAACTTCAAGCCAGATCCTCTGAGGAGATGGGTATCATGCCGTTGATTTAAGTCATCCATTTACCCCAACAGAGACTTTACCTCTAGGTCACTGCAACAGGTGAAGCTTACTTTTGCTGTAGTTCATCATTTTTCAGTGGAAAAAGGGAAAGTTGCAGGAATTGCCTTCATTTGAGGTGTTTAGGAGGAGGCTGGGCACGGACATGGGGTGGTTCAGAAGCAGCAAATCCTGCACCTCTGAAGGGAGCTGGGCTAGGTGACCCTCCTGGCTCCTTCCAACCCTATGATACCCCAATGGGTTTTGTGCAGAAAACATACCCAGTTTGCCACCATTGCTTTTGAGGCTCAAAGCTATGTCTCGTTGTGTCTCCAGACTTTGCAGCCAGTGCATGTCACGATGGAGCCTGATAGATAATGTCTTCTTCATGTCTTCTGTGGCAGCCTTCAGGACTCTCTGCCTGTCCACAGTGACAGACAAATCCTCACAAATTGAATCCTGGTACTGCCGCAGGGTTTTAACCACGTGCATCTGGGCTACAAGCATGCTGGCTTCCAGCAAGGCCCTGTATCCTCCGGCGTGAGGCAGCACTGTATCTTGCTGAAGGAAAGCACCATGCACACGTGCAGACTTCCCACTCAGAGGCTCAGAGAAGGAGTCCCCAAGAAGAATCGGGCTCTCTGACGGTCCCATCAGCCCCCCCACTGGGATTACATCTCCTGTAGCCAAGGGGTAGAGAAAGGAAAATCAGAACATCATCCATCCTGGTGCTGTTCCTCTGAAATTCAATCCAATCTACTTCAATGGGAATAAGATCAGTGAGCACATAAACTGTATCATAACACTGACTGGAATCGGTCTTGGTTTACAAGGTTTTATCATCTTAATATATTTTAAAGGCTTCGCTTAGTTTCCACTCTAGAAAAACAGGTGTATTTCTATGCTGTGGAGTGATATCTCAGCAAAGCCTATGAAATTGGAAGTGTTTTAATTGGCATAAAAGTGCCTTGGATCCTTTAGGGTTAGGGTTCGGGTTAACTTGATCTAAGTTAACAGTTGAGAGAATACAGTTCTTTTTCACTAGAGCTTTCCATAGGCAATCTCTCATCAGGGATCAGCCTGGACAGACTTACTCCATTGTTAGAGAAGGCATTAAATGAAGGTCTCTTGTGATAATATGAAAAGTGAAAAGTAAGGCAATGCGGGAAGGGCCTGGGTAATGCATTTTTGCATTCCTATCCAATGGTCCAGAGCCGTGGCTGGTGGGAAGAGCTTCATGCTCTCCACATTGGCAGTGAAGCTTGCCTGTTTTTACCGGCTGGGGGTCTGGCCCCAACATACTGCACTGTCCTTCCAGCCACAGTGCCGCTGGAGTCGACTTGTGCTTCCAGGTGGGGCACATGTGGTTTGCTCTGGTTTTAACTATGATGTTTTCTAAATTTAGTTATAAAAGAACAAAGAAGGTGTGAAAAATGCATTCTATAAATGTAGCCTGAAAGATCCTAATAAACCAATTTCATACCGCTCTTATTTTATTAATGCAGCGATTGAACGATCTCCAAGAGAGCTTTCATAGGCTTTTCTCCCCATGTAATTAATGAATACATGCCCTCTTTAGAGTTGTCTATCACTGTCTCTTCCTCTCTTTGTCATCTTTATGAAAAACTAGGCAGTTTATTGATTTTAAGACAATAATACCATGAATGAAATTCTGGGAAAGTGAAAGCTATTGAGTATCTGCCTCCCCAGGAGAAGCCCAACCTGAAGAGGGGGGGTTAGTGGTTTGAATCCAACGCTGCTCCTATTGCGAGGAGTGGCATGCCACTGGAAGGCTGCAGCTGCGTCCATCCGCACAGAGCAGAGCTCTCAGTCAGTCTCTGCTTTTACTAGGATGTAGTATGCAGTCTCTGGTGTCCTGGCCAGATGGGCTTTTATGCTATTCTGCCTCTGTGGCAAAGCCAAAAGCAGCACTGGGACACTTCCCCCAGTTGCCTTCCCTCTTTCTTGGAGTGCACCATAGCCCAGACAGGCATGATAGCCAGTTAGTGCATGCCATAACCACTCTCAGGTTTCTGGTCTCAGCTATGCCTCTTGGCATGTGTTCAGGGCTGCACTAAGCTGGCTACACAGCCTAATTATTAACAGGCTTTGGCATGAGCTGAGCATGAGCGAGTAGGAGGGGTGTATATCTTGGCTGCACTCCCAGGCTGCCAACAAGACAGCGCAGAGATGCCCTACAAGTCCTATGTGCCTGTTGCGTAGGAGAGTTTCTGTCTCAATGCTGTAAACATGGTGACTGGCCACGTGGGTGGGCGAAGCGGGGAGGAAGAAATGCCCTCGCTGTGGCTTTCCATCCCCGTAACACACTCACCTGTGTTACTGTCCACATTGACTCCAAGGATTGGAACAATTTTTCCTCCCTTGGGCTCATTCATGGGCCCTCCAAGTTCGAGTGGTGTCACTGTTCCTGTAAGGGGATTTAGGTATGTCCCACCCAAGGACAGCTTTTGCCCTGTTTGGGGATGGATGGTAACTGCAAGCACTGGCACCTCTATTTCTGTGGCTGGATCTAGCATGAGTCCTCCCAGCTTAAAAACTTTTTCCGGGTGGAGAACTGGCAGGTTAGTCTTCACGGGCAAACCCGTACTGGGACAGATGGGATATGGGACATAGGGGAATACGGGTGCTCCAGACTTATGCAGCTCACCTGAACATTGAAGCAGAAGACACAGTTAGGACAAAGTTAGAAAGCATTCTAGCCTCCAGAGATTACCACCTGAATGCCAATAGCAAGTCTTGGTGTCAGAGATAGGGCAGAGGTTTCAAAGGACATCCATGTTACGAATTTCTCTTCCCTCAAATTCAGCATTAGATTAAGGGAGAGCATCCCCCTTTCTGCAAGTCAGAGCTCTTCTCAGATTAATTTCAGCTTTTGCCATTTCCTTGATCTGGCAAGTGCCTTCATATATGAAGTGGTGCACAATTTAACAAGCAGAAAGGGAAAAAGCATTGGTTAGTGGAAATACTTGAACGTTTTGATGTGTATAAGCCTTGTATGCTTAATTAACCCTGACCACAGCAAGATCTGTTTTCTGATGAGCAAAATCTCCTGCTGGTGCCATGCAAGCACAGAGGTAGACTTGGATCAACCTGCATGTAAGATTTTTGCTACAAGAAAAAAAAAATATAGAATTGCATGAGGCTTCCCCAAAATCCCCTGGTATCATAACTATACCCCACATATAGGTAAGTGGGTGTATTATGTAACCTGATGTGGTCTTACCTGAAGTAGAGTCAACAGCACAGACTAGTTTAGAGCTAATGGGATCATAGCCAATGTTACCAGCCACAGGGAGCACCTTTCCAGTCTCCGGGTGCAGAAAGAGATCTCTAGACACAGGCACAAGGCAGTGATTTGCCAGCAGCATGACGCATTCTGGGTCGGGAGTTAAGAGCCCAGTGGTAGGATCTACGCACACAGCATCGAGTGCCCTCATGGAGCCATCTGGACCTGAGAAGAGCAAGTACAGATACAAGAAGAAAGAGACCCTCCATTAACCCTTGAGTATCTGAATGTCCAAATCTGCGTGTTTTAAGGCTATGTCTGTGTGGATATTTCTGCCTATGATCACAGATCATGTGTCAGTCAGATGCTTAGGAAGGAGAGCAAGACCTTAGAGATCAACTTCCTTACTGACTTCAGCAAACGTTCTCTACAGGAAGAGCGTTTCGGTGGGCACACCTATATGTGCAATTACTGCGCCCCAATAAACTCTGGCGCAGTTCACACCCGTCAGCTGCTCCTGGGTGCAGTGTCTTTGTGTGTGCCTGCAACCGCGGCAGTTTGAGCCAGGGCAGAGCAGTCCTGTGGCTGGCAGCAGGCTCAGGAGGTCAGTCCCAGGCAGTGTCAGGGCTGGCTGGGGCATGAGAGTGCCCAAAGTGTGGAGCCAAGTGGCTGAACCCCCCAAGCCTGCTGCCAGCCCAGGGCTGCTCCACCTTGGCTCAAGCGGCTTCGGTCCCAGTCACCATCCACACGTGCTTCCTGTGCAGTAAATGACTCCGCCATAAAGTAGCACTATCCCTGACAGTACTGTCTTACAGCAGGGTTAATTCATTGCACTAATGCTGGTGCACGTGTAGACGGTGACGCTTTGCTGCGGAGCTAATTAGTCAACTCATGTGTAGATGCCCCCAAGTGTCTTCAAATGGCAATGGTTCTGGTTTCTCACCCAGTAACTCTGGGTGAATCACATGAAGTTAAAGGAGTTTATGCAACTGCAGGAATGCAGCAAGCAAACTGACATTTCCACCCATTCAGTGATGCTGCCAGGACATATGTGCAAATACCCAAGATAGATTTCACGCTGCAACTGTTCCTATTGATTAATGTGACAGTAAACGTATGCCTCTACTTGACCTCTAGATGTCCTAATAGTTAATTTTAGGAAAGGAAAAGCAACATTGAAAACCCCCAAATATTCAGATGGGCATGAATAAACTCAACGTATTTCAACTCAGCTGTAAAATAGTTTCTTTCCATCTCCATCTGTCTTCCATTTTATGCAACAAAACCAGTACCAGATAGCACGGCATGTTTTAATCAAAGGACCAATGAACAACAATAAAAAACTAGCAGTTGTCATACGAGACAGTGCACAGGGAGAGTCCTGTAGATGGCTACACTTGAATAATCACCACCTGATTCATGAGACTATTGGGAGCTGACCGGAGGACCTTTTTTGGCTTTAAAAGCATAAGCACCGGAGCTACACCAATAGTCAGCTGTTAACTTCTTACAGGAGCCAGAAGTTAGAGCTAGGCATCGAACCTGTGAGCTACACCTGCCTCTACCTGCCTGCACAGGTGGGCTGATGGAGTGATGACAACTGTCTGTGAGGATCTACTGCGTCTCAGAGCTTGTAGTTACCCATGAGCTCCTCCTTGGTGAGCAGCCTGGTTTTATCTTTGTTAACAAGGTGAGCTCCAGTTCCTTCTCCCAGGACACCCCATGCCTTCAGTCGGTGGCTCTCCTTTACAATTGCACTTGACATTTTGTTGCTTGCAGCATCTATCTGGGATAATAACCTGAAACAGGATAGAAATGTTCGTTAACCATCTGGACGTAAGGTAAAAAAAATAAAAAAATAAAAAAAAAAAATCACATTTTTTTAAACTCTCCCTGCTTTCAAATCATTTTATGATATTCCCAGGGTAATTCTGACAGTGACCAGGTACCTCCAAACCTTCTTAAGTGGATTGGAATAGCATATTGATAGTATTTCAGCGGGAGACAGTTTGTTAGAAATCATGTAGGAATCCAAATCTCTTTGGACCTTAATGTCTGACTGGCACCTTTTAAATGTGCTCAGCTATTTGTTTCTTCATTTGTGGAAAGCAGGGCTGGGAAATATGATGCTTTTCATCCCCTGTGATTTCAAGAAGCAGACATCAACCCTTCCAGATCTACACTAGTGCTCCCCACAATCAACCCTCAGGCTCAGCACTATGCAACTGCTGTGTCGGTCTAGAGGGAAAATCGCCTAAAATCGAGTTTTATTGCCAAGTACTTGCCTTTGACAGTCTGGTTTAGACCACATGGTTCTATCTCCTCCACAAACTATCTTGTCTGTCAGCATCTCCGCTAATCTCACCGCCTCTCTCAGGGCAGAACTGAATGTGACATAATGCTCTTCCTGGCACTTAAGATCCTGGTGCAGTAAGTGAAGTTGCTTATTCACACTCTCCTCATATTCAGCAGCTAGCTGTTTTCTGTGCAGGATCTCTTCTTCTGCCTAATTACATTATAAAATATAGACACCCTTATTTCAAAATATGAACAGAGATTGCAGCTCCTCAGTCTTTTAGGCTAGGGACAGAAGTTACACATAAACCAGTTGAAGTCATCAGAAACTGGTTTAAACCTGAAACAGAACAGAAGGTCAGTGCACATAAACCAGTTTCAAAATGGCTGAAACTGGTTTAAGATAAACCTGGTTGAATGTAATATCAGACTTTGATTTGGGTCAAACCAGTTTATGAAACTTCTGTCCCAGGCCTTATTATTGAACAGTGACTAGGTGGAAAAAACAGTCACGGTTGGGTATCTATCTTTACTAAGGCAGTCAAAGGCCAAGAATGCTAATGGGCTGGCTAATAATTATCTGGAGTACAAGTGACCTCTAAGTTTTCACACCCAAATGGTCTGCTAAATAAAACTAGCATTTGAAACAGGCCCTCTAGAACATTTAACATGCATCTTAATGGACTGAGTTTGCTTGCTTCTATATCTTGCTGCATGTCTGTACATATATGTGTTTGCAAGACAGTGACAGTATTTTTATTTATAAAGGGTGGCTTTAATGCATTCCTTTGCAGACTTCGGGGCAAGTCAGCCAAAGACAATACCTGCAAAGAAAATAGAAAAGGTGGCTGCAAAGAAAATACAGAAACATGCATGGAAAGGGAAGACATTTCCAGACAAATCTTTTGCTACTCCAAAGGCAACATCATGGTCTTCCTGAAGTAGTAAGGGAGCAGCATTGGACAGTGGGTAAATGCATTCCAAAAAAAGTGAGTAACAGTTCAGAAATGTGCCTCTTCATTAAGATTCAATCGTGCCAACAATTTTAAGCACTTAAGTGGTCTAGTCTGGTTTCGCACATCAGTCACAGATGTAGCAGAAATGTTATTTACTCTTTAGCCTCTGGAAACATGAGGCTGCCACACAACAACAGGAGAGAGTAAATCAGCATGACCACGTCTCATATGCCGGTGAGCATCTCAGTAAGCGTGTGCAAGAATGAAGCAGAGGGCTACCTGTTGCTTGGCGCGCAGATAGGTCCCCATTTTTATGCTGTCGGAAGGCTCCATCTCCTCTGGGACACACAGTCTCATTATCCAAAGCTCTTTAAGAGAAGATATTTCATTCATAAGCTTGTGATACAAGGTTTTCACCTGAGGAGGACAGAAAATGAAAACTAAACACATGGGGCTTGCGACTGTTTGTATGAGCTCATCTTAATGCCCAGTGCCCATTAAACTCCCTACACAAAATGAATGCCTCCTTAAATGATTACATTCCATTTGGGCATAGGATTCCTCTTAAAATATGTTCATATTGGTTGACTTCACATTAAAATGAAAAACCATGTTGCTTGTACAAAAGCTCCCTCCGTGTACAGCACAGTAATACAATCATTTTACTACCTGGCTTTTTGGGAGATGCTCAGACCTTCGGAGCAAGGACCATCTTTGTTCTGTGTTTTTGTACAGCGCCTAGCACAGGGTGCCTGCTTGAGGACTGGGGCATCTGGGCGCTCCCATATTACAGCTGATGCTAATAGCACATCCCTCCATACTCAATACAATTCCTGAAGGCAATCTTTGTGAAAGACTCCTCAGCCTGATGCTGCAGTGTTAGAAACACAGGCTGGATGACATAAGGACGCCGCTCCTGGCAAGGCTGTATGCAGGCAGTTTCATTAAAGGGAAGCAGTTTGTGGGCCTGGGCTGTCAGGCATTCGGGTGTTTGGGGGCAGCAAGTAATTTTCAGTCTGCCTCCCCTTTATCTCTATTTTACCTTTCAAGATCCTTTATTATTCTACACACTAGTGCCCTAACACAGACCTCAGATTAAAACAAACCACAAAGCATTAAAAATATGCATGTCAATAAAAAAGTGTACAAACATTTGTCTTATACAATTGTCTCTCGCTACACGGTATACATGCAACAAACTGCACTATTAGCTCCCCCTACTGTCCTTAAAAATCCTACAGAAACATGCACGTGGTCTTAGATCAGCAGCCCGATTCCTCGCTTACTCCAGAATTATGTTGGTGATAAGGCACTGATTTTAACTGTGCAACATCGATATACAACTGCAACACCAGAATGATGAATTGTGCTGTATATTTGTCTTTCTATCTCTCTACAGCCAGTCCTCGACTTACAGCGTTTTGAGTCACAACATTTCTCACTTACAGCATTTATAAATTCACACCGTTTCAACTTTCTGACTTCACAAGTTTCGACTTTACAGCGTGTGATCCAACGCCACTCCATTGAACAACTTTGCTGCATCGCCCATCTCCCTGGACAACACCTGTCCAAACTTCCCTGGACACTTTCTTTAAGAAAGCAGACGAGACTCCAGAAAAACCTGCAGCCAAGACTCCCGAGAAGACTCCAGCCAAGAGCCCTTCAAAAAGTCCAGCCAAGTCACCTCAAAGAAGTCCTTCCAAATCAATATGATTGCTATTTACCATATAAATATATTCATGTAGCTATATTAGTCATCTATATTTGATTGAGTACACAATTCTGGGTTTTTTTTGGTTAAAATAGTGTATCGGGCCTTGGTTCAGGAACCAATCCCCCATTTATAACATTGTTTTCTGTAGGAAAATCGGTTCTGATTTACAACGCTTCGACTTAAGACACGGTTTTTAGGAACCAATTGTGCCGTAAGTCTGAGGACTGCCTGTATATCAATTTTGAGCTCTCTAGTTTGATCTCTCTCAGGGTTTTTGACCAAAAGCCAGACTTATTCCTAGTTATTGATGGGATATCGAGGCAGAAAGGTGAGTTGACTTGTGCAGAATCACTCAGCAGCTCGCTGGCAAGACTGGGAAGAGGACTGAGATGCTCTTACACCCAGGCAAACCCCCCACCCGCTGCTGTATGCTACGTCAATACTGCTATTTTTTAGAAATGATATACATACATATTAATGGGTCATGATACTGAAGAAAAAATGTTCTTTCTAATCCTAAGCCAACATGGAAGGGACTCTTGCATCTGGCTGCTACAATCACCTGTACATTCATGTGAGCACATTCAGAAATAGGTAGCTTACCTCTTCTTTGAACTGACTCAGTTTAGCTGTGACTGATAGGGACTGTGTCAGCAGGATTTCAAAGAAGACGTTGGTATTGAACGAGTCCAAGTCAATTTGTTCTTCAGACAGCCACATTTCCCCTTTTTCCAGGAAGAAAGCTGAAATGAACATATTTATTTAGTATCAGTTTTACTCTTAAGAGAGGTTCGGGAACCAGAAAATCACTTGCAAACATGCCCCAAAGACACTCTCTATTATGACCTCTAGTAAGTCAGAGAGCAGGAAGTTGCATTTCAGAGTATTGCAGCCATTGCACATCATCAGTAGTAATGCAGCCAGCAGGACATACAATGCATTTGATCTGTTTCCATGTTTATGGTTTACATCGTGCTTTTTTAACATCTGACCTTCTGTCCCATCAGTGCTGTCAGAGTTGTTGTCCAACCTGCCTTTGTTCTGTAGTATGGGATGATATTTTTTAACCGAAATCACCGTGGATCCTTTGGAACAATATTTGTCCAGGTTATATTTCAGCTGCAGCCTTCGAAACGGGGGGCATGTAGTTCCTCTCTTGGCCCAACCAAGCTCTTGACAAAGAAGCTACAAAACACAGTGAAGTGCCATAAGTATGCACCTTTGCATGCTGGGCCAGGCTTTCAGCTGGTATAAATCAGCCTCAGCCCACTGAAGATCTGATCCAGGAATTGTAACCCAAAGCATTGAATAGGCTGTTCTAAAGCAAGCAAATGACAAGTCTTAATAAATACTGCATGAGCCAAGGAGCAGAAATTATAGTCCTCGTCAGTCTGGCTCTGCTAATGTCTGAATGACTGTTGGTCACCCATGCTTTTGCATCAATATTTATGATTATTATTTACCTTCCAATACCTGCTAAAAGCTCCAAGCAGCGCTAGGACCCCTTTGTGCTAGACACTGCACAAACCCAGAATGTGACGCAGACCCTGTTGTAAAAACCTTGCAATGGAAAAGTCTATTTGTCTTGCTGTTTTCTGTTACTTATAGTATCTCTGCCTTCTGTTTGCTGCAGTCAGTGGGAAATGTGTCTGAGTAAGGAGCACAGAATAGGCTCTTTGTTAACAGGCACTTTGAAGACTTATTCATTACAGACAGCCCTTAATAGAAGCATACTCAGGTTAATCAGTGGCTTTCTTATTTGTGAAAGAGAATCACGCAATTCTTGAAGAAACATCCAACATCCCAGTGATGCTTGGCAGCATCCAGATGATGAATTGTTGAGCAGTGAGCATTTAATAATATGAAATTTCCCCTCTCCCCACCCTCTGTGGATGGATCAATGATTTCCTAATTAAATAGCATCTTTGCAATAGAATATGAGCATTAGAATAGGGGCTGGAACACATACATCTTCTGGGACCAAAGTTTGATTTATAGCCTCAGGGACTATGCATATTACCCAATCCTTTCTCTTTCTGTGATTTTTATTGTGCCAGTCTCTGTAGCCTTGAGGTCTTGATCTAATGAACTGGAAAGCATGAGTGATATCATGTAGTGCCTAAACAAAGCCTGGACACCACAGAAACACACAGTAGGGCTTATCTGGTGTGTAGGGCTGTGCCAAATGCCTACATGGGAATGAATTTCTGCTATGTGTGTACAACATACAGATTAACCCTAATTCTAAGATTTGTAAGTGAGGTGCAAGAGAAAAAAGTTAAGCTAGTTTTAGCCATGTTGGGCTTAGGTTTAGTGTCCAGGGGAAAGTGATTGTGTATAACTTTTACTTACACTGAGCAAAAGGGAAGCAATGAGGAAAACAAGAAGGCCTATTGTTAATCCAATAATAGCTGGCCAGTCTGGTTTCAGAGGAAGGTTTGAGCTTCTTGCAATGCCCGCTTGTATGACATGCCTGGGAGTTGTGGAGAAGAATGGTCCTTCTTCATAGCACTGTCCACCATAAGGCATGACTCTAATGTACTATGCAAAAATGAGCACAGAGATAGGAAGAGCAGGTCGCACATACCCAACATTAGATCCATGCATTTGAACACAAACGGCAGGTTTGTATGCTACACAGAGGTCCCAATCTTCACTGCATCCCCACCTTTTCACATTCAAAAGTAACACAGATGCACACACACCCACATTACTCATAAACGTCCACCTATATACTCATATCCCCAGCTCACACTGTAGCACTACTACTTAATGCATATAATGTACAAAGAGACTCATCGTAATGCTAGCATTTCTGTTGGTATGAAGCCATTATGTGGAACATGAAATCCTCTATGGAAAATGGTACCAGAAAAACAAATTAAAATTCCCTGAAACACACCATTTTTTTGTGCTGATTACTACTTAACCCAATGACATAGACTCCTGGATGCTGGAACTGGTAAAGGAGGAGATGGAAGTTAGCAGAGGAGGCCACTCGGACATCTTCTGCCAGGCGACGAAATCCTCCCCAGTCAAATCCATGGTTTGTGTTGTACAGGTTGTTTCTAGGGACAGAAGCAAAACAAAGATTAATTCTTGGCTTCCTTTCTGGAGGATGCAAATATTTATAAATCACTGCAAAACTTTGCTCATGCACAGCTGTGGCTTGAAGACCCTCTTCCTGCACACATCGCTAGAGCCTGTGAATTAGTAAGTGTGGAGAATGGGGAATTATGTGCAGTTTTTGATTTTTTTATTTTTTTTTTATAAATACCACATCCTCCAGGTTATCTGTTTGATATTAATATGTATGAATACCAGACATTAGAGATCGAAAGGGGACTAAATCATGAGAAAGCCACAGCAAACAGAAGAGTAGCAAAGAGAAGGCTCCTTATGACTAGAATTGTTTCGTCTCACCAAGACTGGATTTGGGGTTTAAAGTGGACCTCAAACACCAGAGAAAACTTTCGAGCATCTTTAGGGCAAGGGTATGCTCAGGGATTGTTTGAGAAAAGCTGACATAGTGGCAAATGGAACAAGTGCTGTCTGTCTCCCTGCCAAAAACAGAGTCAGTGGGGCTGAGGGTACTTACAGAATATGTTGTAAAAATAATGCAGCTTTAATAGAAGGAAAATCCACTCTCTCCTCTTCCCCCACATCTGGTGTTTTGCTCTTAAATCTAGGTTGAGGGCTATGGAAAAGCCCACCACAATTTATACGGATGAGCAAAGCCCTGCTGGGTTCAGAATTTGTACTTACACATCATAAACTGGATAATGGTCCTTGGTAACAATGAACAGGATGGTAGCGTTAACGCTGATGCATGTAGTAGGATTTAAGATGCCAGTAAATGTGATTTTTGGTGTTGAGTTTGAAGGCCTCTGGCTTTGTGCCCAGAAAGGTCCAGGTTCTTCTTTGCCAGACTTAGCTGTGAAAATAAAGATCTCAATGAGTTCGGGCCATTCTGCTGATGGCCTCTGGACACAGGATTGCTGCAGGATACAGCATTTCTTGCCCCTTTTGTGGCTAAGTTTTACAGAGCCAAATTGTGTTTCTCAAATAAACCAAGTTTCCAGTCAAGAGAGCACATAAATGTGGATTCCCGCGCTGGCTCTTGCCTGACACAATGTCATTAGGCACAATCTTTTCACCTTTTTGAACTGCTCTGCTGAAGTGCCTCTTCCAAAGAGGCAGCATTGGCTACACGATTTCCAGTTTTTATAAGCATTTAATTTTGTAATGAAACTGCACCCTGGATTGTGGGGAATTAAGCACAAGGATAACTGTGAGCATATGCAAGATTGACCAATATGAGAGAGGTCCCCCTGGGTCCAATGTAGGGACCGTTCAGTTCCAATGGGAGCTTTGGCTGTTTGAAGAATTAACTTGAACTCAAGTGTCTAAATATGGACTTAGGTGCCAGACTTCAGGCACTCAGTTTGAAAGTTTTTACCTTAATATTTTGAAAACAGTAGTTCCAACTCCAGTCAAGAATTATCCTGACCTCAAAAACCACTGTTTATCTAAATCAGTCGTTCTTAACCTTTTTTAAACTCAAGGCATCCCTCGTTAGACTCAGGGCACTGCTCAGAAAATGTCAGCTTATAGTTTTCTATCATTATGGAAAAATAATAGAGTAATTTTTCTGTTACAAAAATCTCAGAAAGACCACAGGAGGTCAGACTGTGTTTAACACTATAGATTCCTACCTGAAGTCTCTAGGTTTATCTTGTGAATCAGGTTTGCACACCTAACAGTGCTAATGTGGCACCCTGCAACATTGTTAAAAGGATCTTATGGCACCCTGGTTGAGAATCACCAATCGCCAATTCAAAAAGTATATGGACCCAATAGAAATGTTAGCTGAGATTGCAAACGGTAAAGTGAGAAGAAAGGAGGACACAGACCAGTAGCAGAGTGGGAAACAGCTGTGCGCACACAGTGCTAGTGGATTCATGGCGATGCCCTACAGGACAGAGAGTCTGTTTCAAGCCTGCAGAAGTCCATTAAAGTGTGTGTTTTTTTACCTCTGACTTTCATAAATTTCAGATTAAGCCAAGAAGGAGGCACTATTTCAAAGGATTTGAAAAGGACAGCGATAAGTTCTGTTCGGTTTGATTCCAGCTCTGAACGGTTTACTTCAGAGAGAGTTCAGTTTAGCTGAGCATTGATGTTGGTAATCAAAGAGAGATTTTATAGAGACAACTTTTTGCAACCTGGCTGCAAAGCCTTACCTAGAGCAGCCGCTGCTGTTGTTGCTGCTGCTGCCGGCTCGTTTTTGTGAGGAGGCGAAATCTCACTTGGCACAATGAGGTGATGCAACAGTTCTGGGTCAGGATTGTATACACCTAAAAACCCTTCCCCTGAAAGGATATAGAAAGTATTGGTCTCCTCCATTTTCATCCTGCTCAAATTTCCATTTCCTCCCTTAGTCTAATTCCAGAAATCCAGTTTACAAAAAACTGAAATTAAAACGTTTCATTCTGAGCTATGTAGGGGGATATTTGGGGCATTTCTCCACTTCGGTGCTACAGGACCTGATCTCCAGATCGCAACTGATATAACTCACTAAAGTAATGGAATCAGGCAAATGTACCACCTGTGTCAATGGCCTGTCTCAGTCTCACAAACTGTGTATTTCACCCATAGCTTTTACTATAAAGTGCAGGAATAATATATATATAGATCTATAGCTATATCTATACATATAATATAGCTATCTACATCTATATATAGAGAGAGATATAGATATCTAGATCTATATACACACACACGTGTGTGTGTGTGTGTGTGTCTAATTCCCCTTGCTAAAATCACATTAAAATAGGAGGCACGAGCATCTCAAATAGTGGCTCTACAAATAAGGGATCAGATGATAGTGATCTTTTGACCTGCAAACTTTGTATTCTTCATACCTGGTGTTTCACAACTTAGGGAAGCAGAAAGTTTGGAAAAGTTTTGGTCTTTCATGGGACTTAATTGGTACATCTGTCTCGGGTAAAGACTTTCACCTTGAGTGCTGACGCATTAAACTTGATTTTCATATCAGCAGTCTATAGAAAGCTGAATTAAACCTCTTGGGAAAGCTATTTTGACACGTACCTTGTTCATTAAAACCATCTATTACCTATGAAATATCAAGCATCCCTTTCCTTACCACTTGTTTTCACCATGTATACAGGATGGGAAGAATCACTGTGCTCCAAAGTGCAAGCATCTTTGTCAGGGAAATATAACACATGAAGTGTTGCCTTTAATTTTTCCAGAAAAATGGCAATCTGAAAAGAAAAGGCTTCTAAGTTTGGAATCTTATGCATAAGCTATTGTTGCAATATAAGGCCAGGTACAAAAAATCTGACGTATGTGAGAGCAGAGTCCATTCTTGTTTTGTCTGACAATTTCCAAGGCATCCTCTCTCAGAAGGAAGAGGAGGCCCTTTGAAGAGAACGTGAATAGATGTGAAAGTTATAAAGACAGCACTTTTACCTGGCTCTTATTTCTGTAAGAGACAGAGAGCTGAGCCCTCCCTTCTTTACAAGCAATCTGCAGAATATCTCTTTGCTGCCTTCGACACTGCGAGTTACACACCCTCTCCAGATCATCTATGTGACAAATGCAGAGGCCAAGGACCTTGTCGTAGCCTTGATAGTCTTCACGGACAGCACAAACCTGGAAAAAGAAAATAAGTATTCTGCCCAAGAAGAATCGGAAGGCACTATTTGCCGAGACCTTAATCAGGACTTCTAGGAGGAACAGAAAAACCCAAGATGAAAGCAGGGAGTTGTGTGTTGCCAGGATGGAAATCTGTACTTTGTATTTCAGAATGAAAAGTTGCAATATAATGTGAGGCAAAGCTTGCTGGAAAAGCTCTAGTGATTCTTGCTCCATGCATTGTTTGTGCACTGCAGTAAGAATCAGAAAGATAAAGGAGTACATTTTAAAGCAAGTCCTGCATGGTCCTAAGAGTTAGGTGATAGAAAAATGACACTACCTTATCTAAGCAGTAACGTGTCCACTCTTTCTTAGTCAGGCACTGTCCTTCCTGGTTTCGGGAACTGCCATCTCTACAGATGTCATATACTTGTCTGATGCAGTATCTCACCTCATCCTCTATGCTCCGATAACCCGGAGCACAGGGACAGAAAGCATCGCTTGGCTGCAAAAAGAAACTGATATTTATTCAGAATCTGTGGTCTTCCAGCAAAATAACGTCTCTAACTTGGCTATGTCAGGATCTCGCGTTAGCTGCCAGATGTACGTTGGTCCTTCAGCATTCAAATATGGACACTGTACTTTCTAACAGAGTAGACAGAGGGTTACAAACATGAGAAACTCAGAATAATTTACTGATTCAATGATGCGGCTTTATGGGGATAGGAGAATAAGGGGAGCTGTGCAATTGAGAATAAGATAACAGATTAAAGGTGTCAACACCAGAGAAAAATATATTGTGTAATACCTACCAGGTATACCAGCAGGATAAAGTGGGGGCCTACAGGCTAACATAGTAGGGGTGCTCTGGGTAAGGACTCAAGTGCATTTGCCACATTCTGCGAGGGCGCAGGACTGATATAGCAGCGGTCCCAGTACTTTGGCAAACCATTGCCTAGAAGTGAATATGGTACTTGCCCAATGCCTGTATCTATCCAGAATTGCCCATTTCTCCCTTCCACGTGTAACTGCTTTCTAAAAGCCAAAGTGAAATGGAAACAACAGAGGAGCTTAGCATGGTTTGTTGAGTAAAATGAGTTAAAATGGACCTGATGATCTGGTCCTGTACCTGGAACACTTGCCCTTCTCCAAGGCAGACACATGTTTCTTGACCCTCCCTGGGCTGCACAGCTGCTGAGCCACAGGGCAGACATGCCTCTTGTCCAGGTCTGGGATTAAAAAAATTCACGGGGCAGTTCAGGCAGGCGTGTGCAGGAGGTCTGTCCATGGCACGGAAGGTGCCTGCTGGGCATGGGACTGGTGTGATGCTTCCTTCCGGGCAGAAAAAACCTTTGAAAAAGAGCAAGGGATAATATTCAATGATTCTTAGTTTAACTGCATAACTTTAATTATAGGGTAGCACTAGCTATAATAAAAATGCCATGTTATTACAATAGAGTTCTGCTTTTTGATGCGCATAATGACACCGCAGTCTAACAAATGTATCCCAAATCTTTGGCTGAAAAAGTTTTCCTAGGGCTTTTTAGAGTGTTCTTAGTGTTACATTTCAGTTCAGCATGAGTGGCAGGTGCTTTATTTTCAGAAAAGTCTGGGTGCTGTGCAGTGATCATTTATACCCAAGTATCCCTCAAATTCACAGTTCACACTGTTACCGCACAAAAGCATTTATCCAAATGTTCCAGAATAAAAATCCTGTTGTCCTGCAATTGCAATGCGCAGGTTATGCATGCAAAAAATATTCTGAAGAACCAAGAAAGTACAAATGCATTTATTTAATTTAAAAGTGCTCAATTAATTGTAGTTCTTAATACACATGCACACGCACACGCGTGCACCCCCCGCCCCATGGGCAAAATCCTCAGGTGGTTTAAATTGTCATAGCGCTATTGAAGAGCCTGCCTACAGAAATGTACAGCCACCATGCATTTCTTTCAAAAGCCAGAGAATAATGCAAACTCTTAAACATGTTAAAAACTACACTCTTTCCCAGGTGTGGTAAGGTAAATTCCCCCCACAGTAGGATTTCCAACAGATACCTTTATGAAAAAAAAAGAAAAATCTGTCTGTCTCCTGATTTCTGATTCCAAAATCTTAGGCAACAACAGAAAAGAACAGGTTTCCAAGAAAATTGGACATACTGAATGCCATTTAGACGGCTTTACTTGCAACGCTCAAATCTATCAAATGGGGATTCTGGGAGCATTTAAATAATTCTGAGCAAATGGTTACTGGTCTATTTTCCAAGTACCTGCCGGACAGACCGATCGATTCTGTTCTCTTCTTGCACAGTTGACTCCACTCTCACAATTCCCATTGCTTTGAAGTTGAAGTTGCAAATCCCCAATGCAGAAAGACCAACTCAAGAAAATGGATATAATAAAGATAATATGAGCCATCTTTCTGTGGAACAGAGCACCTGGTTATTAACTGGCACCCACCCTGTGAGGCTTTCACTTCAGTCCCTGAATATTTCATGGGGAGTGAAAAGTAAAGCAAGCTAATGTATTAATATAAAACATTCATGGAAGACATCTGAGCCTACTGAGCTACCCTGAGAATCATATAACAGAAGCTGTCTCCTGTCCAAGCTGGAAGGCTAGCCAGGAAAATGTGAACAGTGAGCTGGGAATGGGAGTTTGGCTGTTTTTACTGGTAATTCTTGGGCATTTTGACCTAAGTTCTCAGTCCTTACTACTGAACTTTGTAACAAGACACTGAGCTGTTGGGGGATGATTGTAATGCTCTAACCTGGCCTTAAAAAAAAAAATTAAAAAACTCAATGAATCCCCAAACAATGACAAGTTACCATCAACGAAAGTATGGGATAAAACTTTATATGGTTTGGTTTGGACATCATTTGTATGAATGAGCGTGAAGTGAAAACCATTGCTAGGAGGTCTGGTGTCATTTCAATTCTCCTTAGTATGACCAATATAATACATCACGTTATTCTTACCTTGCCCCCTCTCTCATGGCCTTTCAGCTTGGTTAAGCACGTAGTCCAAGGTCAGTAGCGTTGCCTTGAACATTGCCCCGGAAATCTGATTTCCAGTTTTTGCATTTTTATATCCCTCTGCATTTGATTATAGAAAGTGTTCCAGAAACAATAATCCTGCAACACATATTCTTCCTTCTAGCAGACAGTTTTCCACAACAGGTGGCAGCATTGCTTCTTGCGACAAACAGGAAAGTATCATCTGCACCACATTTAAATAAAGCTGGAAGGAGCTGCAGATTTCCTATAATTAGAGATCATTAACTTGGTTTAAATACTGTCAAAACAAGAACAAACAAACAATGTAATTTCAATGCTCTTTTTTTCCCCCCTGTTTATTGCAACAAGTGGAACTACATGTATGGATGTGCTTCCTCTTAGCTAAAATGTGGGTTACATGTTCAAAGGTGCCTCAGGACCAGATTTTCAAAGCTATTTCGGGGCCTAACAACAGGGGGAGGCACCTAGTGAAAGTGTTAAAATATACCAGAGCACCCAGCTCTCATTATTGATAATTAAGGCCTCAAGTGCCTCTGACAATCCTTTTCTATGTAATGGAGACTAGCCACGTGGAGCTCACGTTGCGCATGTATGTAGCAATAGCATACACGGCACTGACTTCAGTTTATTGTAAGCTTGGGGCTAACTGGTGCACCCCAGGGCACCCAGAAAGCCTGTGTAAATGAGAACTTTGCTCGGGTTTCCTGCATCCTGGCCAGGCTCCTTTACTGCAAGACAACAGCTCTCTTTAGACCCACGTTAGATAACAAAAATATTGGGCGTTGTAATATCCCTACTCCGCCCCGGAAATGCTACAAGCAAAAGCCCTGAGAATACCCAAGACATCCGGATTCATTGTGATGTGCTGGCAACGGCTCCGATACAGATTATACAGTAACTCTTTTACAACGATATAACTCATTGATATTTGCTGGAGAGACTGATATCCTGTGGCAATGGGTCTTGCATGGTGAGATAAGGCTTAATTGTGCAGATGCTATCAACAATTGGCACTAGTGACTGCTCCTTGTTGCTAGCAAACATGGGATTTCCTTTTTCCACAGAACTGATACAAGAGGTGATGAGGTGTCAATCAGTTATTCAGCCGGTGGCATGTGGAGCATCAGAACTCAAGTCCTCATAAAATCTCCTTTCTTATATCAGGAACATAAAAAGCTGGAACCTGAATCCCTCTTAAAGGACCAGTTCTGCCAGCAAAAAAAGAGACTAGTGAGCTCAGGCGGAGCATTGCACTCCTCCATGGGCTTCCCCATTTGGAGCCAGCGGGGTCTACATGGCACTGGACTATGCTGTGTTGACACACTCCTGAAATAAATTATTGCAGCCAGGAGAGGACATCCCAACTACTCGCAGGTTTAAGCAGAGCAAAGCAGGATTTTCCCACCATATTGCACTGTGGAGCTGATGGTCAAGGCTTATGCATAATGTTTAACAAGTTTATTTTGGGCTTTACTGGATTTTTATGCCGCCCTCCTCAAAAGAGGTTCAGGGTAGTTTACAGTAAATAAGCTAGAGAGAGAAAAAAACTTTACACTAAAACAAGATGCAATAGCACAAACTCCCCAGACAATGTCCCGATACATAATACGCCTGCTGAATATAATATGCTGGCAGAGGTATACTGGCGAAGCCTTCCAGGCCTCTGCCTGGCCTTATTCCCCTTTCCTTACGGGAACAGCAGCCTGGCATGAAGCCCCCTTATTTCACTAGAACTGTAATTCCCTTGGAGGAACAGGGCTGTTTTAATGATAGTGGTATTGTTGGAGCAGCAAAGCTGTTGTGTCTAGGCAAGCCTTAAGGGCATAAGAAGAAGTAAAATGTGTGCCCACTGAGCAGTTGAAACCTAGACAAAGACAGTTTCTGCTATTTTGCATTATGAATCCGGGCATTAGTGTTCAAGAATAATTTATAATTCTCATAACATCTGTCTCTGTATAACAAACTGACCAGGGTATTGTGATGGTTGTATTGATCTAAAAACAGTAGGGAAGTTCAAAGTTTGGTTTATGTTTCTCCATGAGGTTTAAGGGTTGCTAAGTAAATGATAGATTTTGTTCAAATAAATACAGGTGGTATGAAATCCTCTACCTGAGGCACATAGGCAAACATGTCTCAGAGAGGCTTTTCACTGACATCACATTATCTCTCTTCCAGAAAAATGTTATTTTCTAGATTATGTTTATGATGGCCACTGGCTCTGGGAAATGCAACCTAGGTTCTTGTAAAAAATGCCAAGCATTACTCCTAGCTTCTGCTCTGTTTCAGTGCCCAAGTTCTCAGAGGGGAAATTTATGGGATGCTTGAGTATTTCTAAACTGCTGGCTTGAGGGCTAGTGTGCAGCATTGGGTACCTGGCAGAGCAAAGGGTGGTCCGTCACTTGATCAACCCCAGAAGCACACCTTGCACTTTGCAATTCTGGTTTCCCTGGATTCGCCAGGAGGGAATTGATCTGTCTCTGGCTGAGGGCAGCAGTGAATTGGTTACTGCTTCTCTGACCCAGCTTTACTGACCAGGGAGGGAGGGAGGAAGGAGGAGTTAGAGCTGATATCTACCTAACCACTCTGGAGAAAAGACTAGGTAGATCCATAACTTTCTTTAGTCCTGTGTGCCGGACCCAACATCTGGGCAGCCCATCTAGAAATGGAAGGGAAACTCTTACCCACCCCAACCCTGCAGCTGGGTCTGTGGTCCAAGTCATAATCTGGCCCTAAATATATATGAATATTTACAATTATATTATAGATTCAGGATCATCATTATAATCCACTGCTTGCCTGTTTTGCACCGCTGAATATTTTGTGCAATACCGTAGCTGATAATATCTCAAAATACAGAGAAACCTGTCTCAGTGTAACAGTCCGTATCTATGTGTAGCAAGGGAGAAATGAGGGTTAGTGTGGTAAAGGGTGTTGGTACTGGATTTATGACCCAGATACCTTGTTCTGGGCAGACCCAAATGCTCAGACCGACCATGACTTTTCCATTCAATGAGAGGCAAATTTTATTGATAAATGATAGCAGATAATAATAATGGAAGCAATTCTATATCTACCAGTTCTAGGGCTGTCATCAGAGTCAAGGTGCGTCTGGCCAGGATGCGAGCTTCATTCAGAGATTCTCTCTTGACTGTCAGATGTCAGCAGCCAGTCGGAGGCCAAGGCCCCCCCCTGTGGGGTGGATGAGACAGGTTGATAATATGCCCCCCGCCCATGGTGCCTTGGGTTCCCCTTGTTGCTCTAAAATTCCTTCTTTTGTACTGTGAGAGTGCACTTGCAGTGCTACTGCCTGCTGCTTTAAGGGCTGAGCCAAGCAGCCAGCAGGTGCTTGATTGCAGCAGCCATTTAAAAACACTGGCTGCCTTTATGAGCATAGCAGTTTGCTGCTGGCAGCCTAGGCAGAAACACTGCCTGGCTAAGCTGAAGCAGGAGCAACTAGGAAAGACTGGGCAGACCACCTCATAGGGACAGGTGGGTAGGCTGGCATGAGACCCCTGTCACATGTCTTCTTTTCCACTCCTGATGGCTCTTTATCTATGGACATCACTAACTGGTCTTTCTGTGGATGTCATGCTGTCCAGGTTCTGTCCCATCAGCACATTCCTTTGTTTCACAAGCCTATTACATGCACACATCCTAATTTTGACTTTCCTAGGCTTCTCCTAATTTGGTCTGTTCCCCAAAACTGGGAATCTCAAGGGCTCTGCACTTGGGCACTGCAAGCTGGAGCCACCTTATCTCATGTTGTGGAACAGTGTGGTACATGCCTACAACTTCCCAGTCTGTGTCTATTCCTGTCTGCCCTGAAGGCTGTGAAACTATGTGACAACCAGGCTTTTAGAAATCAATTAACCCTTGCCGTTGCCCTGGATCATTATTCTACTACAGATCTACTTTACCTATAAGCCAATTCCCAAAAGCAAGCCTCCTAAATGCCATTTTCTCCCCATCACAGTGGATTCCTGTACTTGTTGAAATTCTTAAGTTGCTCGTGGCAGGAGTGAATGAACATGATACAAGCAAAGCATGAAATGCCATTTTATCTTTCTCTCTTTCCCACTCTGATGCTTTATGTTAATTTACATGGCAGCTTGCTTCTGCTCTGATTATTTCCTTGCTTTCTTTCAGCAAATCAAGTGGGCACCTGACTGCTGTCACCTGGGAACCATTTGGGTTGCTGTAACAATCAGACAGAAAAGCCAGGGTCCAATTACACAATTACATATGCTATCCAAAAAGCTCAGGTGCTGCTGGATGAGGAAAAGCAAAATCTAGGACAAGTAGGGAAGGAAACAGCTCAGATGAGAAACTTCTCAGTTGTGGCGGGGGTCAGCCCAAATAGTGGAAGTCCTTGATTTGCAGCATTTGCATTTTGGGGTAGTAAAGATCTGAGCTTTGGATGTTACAACCCTGGAGGCTGATTAAAAAAAAAATCTAGTTGAATTGTGACTTTGGGGTGTTTTGGTTGTTTGGGATGTGTTGGTACATGATTTGTCCTGGATCAATAAAACAGAGGGGTTTTATTTCATCCATAACATAGGCAGCCATGATTTGTCTTTTTATGAGAGTTGAATACATCGCTTGAAGCTTCCCTACAATAACAGGAAAAATGAAAGCTTGGTATTTAAACTGATTCCCTGGGGTGTGTAAATATCTTTGGGCTGGACTTTTAACAACATACGTGCCTCGGCCTAGGAGACGGCGTGTTTGGCTCTGAGCTGTTAGATTGGTGCTGTTCCACAGAAGCGGTTTATTGACATCCTATCGGAGGAATGACTGCCTTTATGGGTGAGTAATGATTCCAGTGAAAGCAAAAGGTTGTATTACCTGTGACTCAGATATGTACACTTACAGACATTCAATAATTGCTCCTCAGAAGCTGTTAATATACTCAAGCCCAGTGTGTGTAGGGTCTTTCAGCAAACAAGCACATGGGCAATGCTGCTCCTAGCCATGCATTTCTTGCATGATTAAAAGTGTGTCTTTTCCAACAGGCTGAGGAAAGGAGTATAGAATTTCTTTTGTCTCCTCATTTCTAGTGAAGCTTTAAATAGAGACCAGAGGGAGGTTCATAGGGTATATGAACCTCAGCCCTTGTGATGCAAGGGGTGAATTAATCATGGTAAATTCAGGGAGCTAGGCACTTTTTTTTTTTTTTTTTTTAAGTGGCTTGGTGTGATTCTACAAAACTTTTCCAGTCCAGTGTAGTGTAAGTGGCAGGTTGTGAATCTCTGTGCTAGAGGTAAGCAGTTGGTGACCCATGTGAGTGCCTGTTACAAATGACTGTTACTAAGGAGTCCACAAGCTGGCTGTGAGTGTGCAACAGGGGTCTGATTCCAGTTGCACAACAGTGGAAAGGACCCAAAGGTTTATACTGACTGACACTTGCACACTTTCCTGTTCTTAGGTCTAATATCACTTACGAATGCTTGGGCAAAGTCACGCAGTCTGCACTCCCAGCTGTCTTTGACTTTGCTTGAAACTTGAACTTAGCATTTTAGTATCATTGCAGTCTACCTTAAAAAGGTGAGGGCTACAAAGGCTCCATAAAGACTTTGTAAGATGGTCATTCACATCCATCTTAGAAAGACATCACAAAAACACAAGGGCTGGCATTGCCCAGACGGACTTCTCCTTGCTGAAACAGTGCAACAAGGTCTAGGGCACGACTGAGGTCTGAGATGCATCTCAGGAATTGGATCCTGAGTAAAAGTAAGCCCCAAGCTGCTGCCTTTGAAACAAAGGCAATAGAGGAGGATGTCTGTCTCAAAGCTGACTGTGACAAGGGACTGAGGTGGGAAGAACTAATTTTTGTCTCTCTGGGATCACAAACAGCGTGGAAGGTAACAATACCCTTGCACTAGCCAATGCTCCCCAAGCCTCTCATGCCACAGCCTCCTTCCCTCTGTTTTGAGAGAGTGCAGTGACAGGGTGAAAAAAGGCAGGATATTGCTCCGTGCAGGGCTATGGTGTTTAATCTGCTTATCTGTGCTGGTAAACTCCGCAAAAGGAATGCGAGACGTTTAACTTGAACTCCCTGCTCTGTGTCGTAGGCCCTGAGTTGATTTACCTGGGACTGCATCCTGAATGCCCTGGAACGAAGCCACATGATACGCTCCTTCTGAGCAAAGCTTGTGGGAAATGTAAAGGGAAAAGGCCAGTGGGTCTCTGGTGTGTGCGTAGAAGCAATGAATTAGAATAGGGTATTTGAATGATCAAATAAAGTTTTGTCAATTGGCTGGTCCAAAATTGTCACATACAAATAATATTTTGTCTATTTATATTTAAAAAAGCAGTAATTTATGATGTAATGTTGAAATAATATATTTATTTTACAATTAAATGCAGAAAAAGCACAGATTTTGCATTAACAAACATGTCAAAAATGTTTAAAATCCTATTTCTGTCAAGAAAACTACAAAAAAAGTTAAGTCCTCATAAAATTGAAAGCATACTTTTTGTAGAAACTAAAGAAGTATAAAAAACCCCTTAAATATGTTTTGTTGTTATAAAAGTTAAATTTATTTTTGCTCTTAGTCTGTTTTCTTATTTTTTGAGTTGATATCATCTTCCTTTTGACTTCCAATCTTTTCACTGTCGCTTTCTTTTGAGTCACAAGTAGAAAACACACTTGAAAAACTTTCATCTTTGCCTGAAATGTTTTTCATTAACCTTGGATTGTGATATACGGTTGCAGTCTTCCCTGCAGTTTTTGTTTTCCACCGATTTTGGTTCTTGCTATGAACGTTGCTCCAAACTGACGGGTTAATAATACTCTGCACAAGCCTGTCTGTAATATTTGACTGATCTTTGACCAGTCAAAAAATATGCAGTCAATTGACCGGCTTGCCAACACTACATTGCAACTCTCTGCGAGTCTGTATGTATGCATGGGACTGCATGCCCATGGTAGGGCACTTCCGGTCATAGCCACTATTGCAACCCATGGAGACCTACTCTCTGATTTGGGTCAAAGAGTCTGTCTTCCCCATGTCTCTTGCTCCTCAAGGCTAAGTAGAGAGTCAAAAAGCCCAAGGCTGAATTGATTCGATCTTTACAGTTTAGTCTAAGCTGTGTAGATCGAACCAATAAGCAAGTGAACAGACATTCGCTTCTGATTCTGGAAATGCGTCCACCAAGCTTGCAGTGGCCCAGGCCAGAAGCTGGGGAGTGCTAGCGCATGCCTCCCTGCTCGGCTGGAGTAGACAGCTTGGGCCAAGGCTAGCCCACCCACCCTGCTTGAGGGAGGAGGGTCAGGTTTTGTGGAAGAAGTACAAAGCATCCTGGGATGCTAGGGGACTGAGAGGATCTGGAAAGGATCTGGGACAAAAGTTCAATAAACCGTTCTAATCTAAATCAGTTTAGTCTGATACTACATCCATCCAGGTTTATCTAGAACCAGTTCTGGCCATTTTGAAAGCGGTTTATGTGCACTGAACTAATGTTATGTTACGCATTTGAACTGGTTTCTCATCACTTACGCTGGTTTATGTGTAATTTCTGTCCCTAGCCCAAAGGTATCAGAAAAGTAGGTGTCACCTCAGAGGCCTTCTGCAAATTGATTGCATTCTCTGTGTCCGTTTCAGCTAGCCCCTGCAGCACACCCACAGACATGTACTTCGCTTAAATGGAGTCATTGGTTTCCAAGCCCTTCTAATTGAAACTCTAGTTTGACAGGTGAGGCAGTTCCAAAAGAATCTGAATTAGCCAAGACCTTGGCCTCTCCTTGGCCTTTGCTTGGTTCCTTAACCCCCCTGCAACGAAGCCCCGCTCACAGACCGGTTTGCAGGGCTGGAAGAAGGAAGGAGGAGGAGCTGCTCTGTTAAAGGCTGCTTCTTTCAGCCTTTTCTGGCTGAATGAGAGCAGCTGGTTATCATCTTCAAAGGGCTGGAGAGGCTTGTATTACCATGGCTCTGTCAAGCTGGGGTGCAGAAGGCTCACTAAATTAATGAAGCCTCTTCCCTCTGGAAAAGTAAATACTCTGTTTCTCAGTAGGGCGCTATTTTTTTTATTTGCTTGCTTGCTGGTAACCACAATTGTAGCATAACTATGTGCATTTGCTGTCATCTCTGTAGGAGACAATATTTTATGGGCTTTCAGGTGAAGATTTTTGGGACAGGGAGATGCTGTTTGTTTTGGCCCAGCTGTTCTGCCTTGCACTGCCTTGTGCCAGCAACTCTGTGTACTTGGCAATAATGGTCTCCAGGATATATGCGTATTTTTAAAATATATTTCTAAGGAAGAAAGGAATCTGGATTCTCTGCTGAGATCAGTCCCCTCTGTTTGCTGGCTAGATCTCCTCATCAGGGGATTCCTCTCTAGGTACAGGACTTGGTCTACACCAGTCTCTGGCATCCTCTCCACTATACCGAGCAGTGGGAGGACTAATATTTGCAGGGATAGCTGTGGTATGTAGCAGAAGGTCTGAAGCAATTTCTACTCTGTTTCTTTGAGTTGGTAGGAAAGTTTTCTTCCTTTTGTGAACCCAGCAGAAACCCTTACTGACCCCATCCACAAGTGTCTTCAGCTCTTGCACAGGCCTAGACAACCTTAGAACATTGCTTTCATAAGAAAAGACTGAGTACTAAATGCAAACTATAACTCGCCCTATAAAAAACCTGAAAAGGGGGGTGAGGGTTAGAAAATTATCCCTAATTACTAGAAAATGCTACAAGCCCAAGAGCATTGTTGTAATTACTGCTTTGGCTTTTTTTTTTTTTAGCTTGCACTGCTCAGGGACAGACACCTCGACAATCTCTGATTACAAATATGTCCCGTATGTACTAGTCCTGCTCTGTCAGGACACACAGATTTTGCACAATCTGCAGCAATCACTATGACTTTCTTCAAGCCACAACATGCATGGCAACAGTTTCGAAACAGGCTTCCTCCTGATCCAAAATGTCCCTGAGAGGCATTTGAAGCATCAGATCTGATCGAGCTGCTCTGTCTTTCTGTACTGATTCAAATACAGGGCTCCTATATGAGGATGAGACATGCTGGTGGAATGCGAACAGTGGTTTTTTTTTTTAAAAAACCTCCAGAGGACTGCATTTAATCTGATTATGCTGTGCTTGTCAGTAAATAACCTCCCTATTTTAGAGGGGGAAATGGAAGGTAGTGAGAAGCAGACTGGTGCATTTAAGGGTGTGTCTATTCTGTAGTCCAAAGGCATGACTGTTACTTGTTTAATCCTAGCTCAGGCACATTGCTGTTGGTATACACCAGGTAGCTAGTGTTGAGCAGCAGGGCTGGACGCTGCTGCAATGAGCACTTAGTCCACTTATTCATAGATTCATAGATGTAAGGGTCGGAAGGGACCTCAATAGATCATTGAGTCCGACCCCCTGCATAGGCAGGAAAGAGATGGTAGAGTGCTGCATCCCATGTGGAAGCCCATGTTGCTGTGGCTGCACTACTTGTGGCACCAGCACTGGATAGCTTTAAAACTAGCTTGGCTACATCAACATGCACTGTAGTTGCAACTTTGAGTCCTGCCATGTCAGATCAGGAATTACAACTCAAGGAACCCTGCCTTCCTGTATTCTTGCAGCTAATGTGGCATAATGTCTTTTACTGGCAAGGTTGACTGTTTCCAAAAATAGGCAATGCCACAATTAGGACACATTTATAACTACACACTCAGAAATGTGCCACACCTGATAAATGGGTAGTTTTTTACTACCCGGTGATCATACTTCTTACGACGTTTGCATGAAGATTGGCCACAGCCATTTAAATTGCAAGGAATTCATATATTTCTTTTCCAGGTGGGGAATTTTCATTCCTTGAAGGCAACTCCTTTCAAAAAAGGGCATGTTATCTATTCATTATGGGGACAAAGAGCCTGGGTCAAAATGCCCTTGCTAACTGGGCTTATCTAATGTCCTTGAGCCACTGTCACCTACAGATGTTTCTACATTTTATTCATAAAAGTGGGAAAAACTGCACACAGCCCAAGCACTGGTGCTACTGCCCAAAGACAAGAGGAATAGTTAGCGTACCCAGATACTGGAATCTATACCAGTGAGGAACCAGCTTGGGACTTCCAGATAGAAATCCTCAGCTTAGCTCAGGAAAGCTACAGGAACTATTGTAAAACCTACTTGATAAGTGACTTGGCTGAGGGAAGGCTCCAAAAGGAGCATTTATGATTGCATTTCCCAGAGAGAGAGATTTATATAGAGATGTATATGTGTGTGAGAGTGCATGTGTTTATAAAGTTGATCAGTTAATGTTGCCTTTAAAATAAAAATGATGTGCATGTCTTGATGAACTGTGCCTACACTGCAAATGCTTCTCTTCCCTCCCCCCAAATAAAATCATAGGTGAGACTGTGTTAAGGTTAGCTGATTCAACAAGTGGCAGCTTCTGAGCCAGTACTGAATCAGCACCAAGTGAGGTGCAAGGGGAACTCCTTTGCCAAAGGGTGAATTCTTTATGATAAATCGTAGAACAAAAGCCTTTTAATTTAAACAAGACAAAACAAAACAAAAAGCCTGTAACTAATTTCTGATGCAATCAGGACGTTTAACTGAAGAGTTCTGTCCAATTAGCAATCCTGGTCAGGATAATATTGTCACCTCAAACTGCCTCTGCTTTCTCAATGCCATACAGCATTTCCCCCTCCCCTCCCACCCCCCAGTCTTTCAACTGGTGGTCTGACCAGTACACATGTTCTATCCTAGAAGTGGTGGCAAGGCAGAAGTGATCCTTGTGTCTCCTCTGTCTTAATGAGGTGTGATTGATGCAATGCTTGATTGGATTTTTAAAATATAGAAAGCATCAGATAAGTTGGTGCAGAATTGCTGAGTATCTCTTGCGAAAGACCATTCCCATTCAAAGGGGTGTAGGTTGTAGCCATGTTGGTCTAAGGACATGGGCAGACAAGGTTCTTTGGGTAAATCTGGTATTTTTTTTTTTATTACACTAACTCAAAGAGTTGGAAACATTTTTCTGGCAAGCTTTTGGGTATAAGTATCCTTTGTCAGGCTGAGGAAGTGTCTGCGGTTGGTGTGTGCTCTTCAAAGGCGCTCTAAACCAAGTTGGTTCCTGGCAGGGCAGGTGAAGGCAGGGATGAAGGAACTTTCTTATTGGCTCTGTCTTCCGGAGTCCCAGATCGGTTTCAAACGTACAGCTACTGACTTTTTAGACCATTTTATAAACTATATCTTAAGTGGGAGGGGAAGGGGTAAGAGGCAAGGGTGGTGTGGAAATGTCTTCAAAAGGAACAGTTCTCTTGCATTGATGTTTTATGCCTTAGGAATCTATTGGGTCAAAGACTGGTGAAGAATAATAGAAGCATGCTGAGATCCTGCTTCATAGCTGGAGGTTTAACTTGACATCCACATACAAACTGGGAAAAGAGGCCCTTGTTGCACTTGATGCTGTAAGCCACACAAATGTTGATTGGCCTAGTGCTAGCTTGGAGTCTGGAGCAGTCGCACACTCTTGCTTTTGCTTTCCACCTTTGGTAAAGCTGGCATTGACCTCCTCGCCCATTATTACAATGCTGAGTGTAACCAGGTAGAAAAGAGCATTTTATGCACTGTTTAGCTCTTGACCATCTCTTAATTTGTAATGTAATGCAGCACTAATATCAATTGGTAACCAAGTCCTTATTGCTATTAAATATCCTCAAAACTGAATTTCAAGTTATACATTTAAAGTTCTGCTCTCATTTAAACAACTCCATGAAAGTAAAAACAAATGGATTCTATTTTTTGTATATCTTAATTCACTTACAGATGGAAATGCAAGTAGTGAAGTTCACCATACAACTTATGTGGGTTGGTGTTTGTTTGTTTGTTTGTTTTAAACTTATACTAGTGATCACTTGTACCAAATGATTGTTTCATTTGTATTCTTCCTCCTCCTCCCACCATCCATCATATTCTGGAATCTGCTAGAGCCTTTACCTAATGTTCACCATAGATGGCTATACTCTTTCCACTACCTCAAGTGGACAGTGGATCTGGTCTGGAAATCTCATTTCTGAGTTAAATAAAATGATCCAATACTACAGAATTCCATCACGCATAAGGTACCGTTACTCCCTATACAAAAATTGAGAGGTGCACATAATGGTCTCTAAAATGCATATGATAAGATTCATCATGAACTTTCCTTTAAGAAAGGTAGCTGAAATTGTAAAGTATATTACAGATCTCTAGAAATCCTAATTTCATAGGTCGGCTAAGGTTTTCTGTCCTTGAGCCTGTGAAATGACTCCTGACATCTTTCATTTGGGACAGTTAAATGCAAGCAACAAAAAAGATGGATAGAATAAAATTAAAAGTAAGGAAAATAATGGTAGTTTGCGTAAAAGGTGGGGCAAGAAAGGGGGAGACCTCCAGTTAACATTAAAACATTGAGGATACATACAGAAACCAGGCAGCAGATATTAATCAACTTGTATAGCTAGTTTATGCAAATGATAGTATACAGTTATTTTAAATAGACTTAATGATGTAGTTGGAGAGCTTAGCATTTTTATTTGGACTCTTCCTTACTCTGGAGGAATATAAAAAAACAAAGCTATATAGAAGAGCACTGCTGAGTTGATTAAGTTGCAAGACATTGAGCATCTCATTCAAGCCTATTGAAGGAAGTTGGAAAATATTTCTACTTGTTATTTTCAAAGGAGTTTGGATCAGTTCTATGCACAATAGCTCCTAGAGCTTAATACTTGGATGAGGAATAAGACATGTGAATGGCAACAACATGAAAGTAATAATAAAAATGACATTCTGAGTCTTCGTTATCTGTGAACCTGATCCTACCACGATTACACACAAAAAAACCCTCCCATGTATTACGATAGAAGGTACCTGCAAATCGTCTATTCAATAACTCCTTCTGTGAGTTTTATAGATTGCTCCAGATGTAGCAAACAAGGAAATTTCATAGAAACCAGTTAATTCACAATCAGAATTTACAATAAAGTAACACTATATCTGAAACCAGGAATTAAGGCTTGGGGAAAGTAGTTACCAAATCTTTGAAATTTTCTGTTGAAGAATCGTTAGAAATTTGTTAGCATCATTTCAATATGCATATATTATATATATTAATTTATCTTTCTAAACTGACTCGGTGATTAAATATTTAATCATATATACAGTACGTGAAAGAGACTTTTTCCCCCCTAATGTATGAATCCTGGCAGTTTACAATTTTTAAAATTTTAGTTTCCTGTTCCAGACTAGTTATACTCTATTGTTGTGTTCAAACTCTGATTGTATAAATAAAAAGCTTGGCCTTAGCTGAAAACACATGCTCAGTTATAGGATTTATTTTTTTCTTTTAGGGAGTGCTATTAAAAATCTGTGACGTACTCCATTCTTGGAGAAATTTAAAGCTAAATTGGAGGGGAAAACTTGATAAACAATGGCAGCACTATGGCTCAATCCTTAAGAGCCTGTAGCACACAGAGACTTCCAGCATTACAGCAGGAGGTCTGCACTTCTGAAAATCAAGTGTCTACCATAGGAGATGATCTTGCCCTGGCACTTTTGGGATTGTATGCCAGGGACGTAGGCCAGTATCTTCAAAAGTAGGCATCAACGCAGAAATGGCCTGTTTTCAAAGTGCAGAGCGCTTACAGCTGCTTTGTCAGTGGCAGCCAGGTGCTCAGCATCATTAAAGAAAATCAGGTTGCTTTACATTGACTGGGGTATCTGACATTAGATGTCTCTCAGAACAAATTTAGCTTGAGGGTTTTTCCCTCTCCCCTACTATTAGCCTCTACTGAGGAGGTGTCTTCAGCAGTAGCACAAGCCATGACAAATTCAAAGACTATTACTGTCTGTTCTCTGCTGTTCTTCAGCAACAGCTGCCTCTCACCACCATGAGAGGGGGATAATGAGCCTTAGCAGCATTTCCCTAGAAGGCAATAAACAAACAAAACATTCAATTCAATATAATTTCCAATGCCAAATTTTTGAGTGCACTATGCTTCTGCTTGGCTTTGGGTAAATCCTGCAAGTAACAGGATTTTAGGACCCTCCCAGTTATTTGTGTTCAGGCCCAGAGCAGGGGGGCTAGACCGAATGATCTCACAATGTCCCTTCCGGCCCTAAACGTCTGTGAATCTGTGACCCATTCAGAATGTGTGGCCTAGTCCAAAGTCTCTTGATGCCACTGAACATCTTTCCCTTGAATTCAAATGGCCCTAGATCAAGTCATAAGGTAACTGCTACCTTTTATGACCTTCTAGCTAGGAAGCCTGCAGCTATGCAGCACAAACTGCTAATCATAACATACCTTTTTTATCAAACATCTGTGAGCATGCGTTTAAAGTGGGAAGAAGCTCAGAAACTTCTTCTGGTAAGTCTGGAAAGATCATTCCTCTCGGGCTGCTCGGCAAGCTGCAGCCCTGCAAAAAATGAAGGATTTCAAACAGTCAAGCATTTTCCACAGGGCACAAGGGTCCTGATGAGGAATGTACAGGTCCTGACATGCAGGGCTGAGATTCCTCTCCTTTGGTAACATGCTTAGCAGTGTCTAACATGACAGCAGGGACCAGCTTGAAATGAATCATTTTACTGTCATGAGGTGTGGCTCCCCCCCATCTCAATAGCACAAATAAAAGGAGCACTAGGATAACCCTTGCAATGCTCTTACACCTAAATGTGTGGTGAATAACAACTCCATTGCTTTTAGCTTCTTGCTGGGCTCTTAGATTCCCAGGAGACTCTTATCAGGCAAATTCCATCAATAAGGTAGCTGGAAAGAGGGTGGGAGAACTATTAATGCCAATGATCTGCTCAGCCTTGGACAAAATGCCAATAAAAGCTTTGGTGAAATTCCAGCTTTACTGCCGTTACTGACAGGAGTCCTGTTGGCTCTAACAGGGCAGGATTTTGCCCTTGGACTTCAACCCTGTGCATGGTCAAGGTCCTAAGTAGTTGTTGGCATTTTGTTGTTTATAAAGCTGTTAGGAGTAACTGAACTGCACAGCAGCAGGCAGGCCATAAGAGCCACTTAGTCAGCAGAGCTGACTTCTGATGCAAGTGCATAAGTTAGTCTATGCTGACCCCTTACCAGCACAAGAGCAGAACCACTGCTTGGATCGGTCTCTTCAAGCTGTGCCCTGCGGTGACTGCTGGAGCAGCACCTTGGCATCCCACTTTCTCATTAAAATGCTGTAAACCCCTCCAGCCACCCAGAACAGGGAAGGTGCAAAGGTGGATAAAGCTACCCCTTTGCCTCTCTTTAGCATGATCTCCTGCACCTGCTGAGCCAGGTCAGAGCCAGGAACCTCCACTACCATGTTTGTATTCACTTCTAGCTTAAATTATGGTGTTTTCTTCATGGGATGCCAATTCTATAGTGGATGTAACATGATCATTCTCCAAACTGTATTACCTCTTGAGAAAAGTCCTGCCTCATGTGGCTGTGAGACTGCAGGAAAAGCATCAGCTCATGATTCTCTTGGGCTTTTAAATAGGAAGTGGCAGTTTGATAGGATTTCAGTATCTAGGAAAGAGGGAGACAAGGTTCTTTGGGTAAATCCCATATATTTTACTAGACCAACTCAAATAGGAAAGAGGGCAGAATCTACAGTTAAGCAAAACAAACAAATCTGGGGGCCTAACAAAATGCCGAGGTCTTAGACTCACCTGCAGGCCACGGTCTGCACCCATTTGTAGTAAGCAGCTGATTCCCTCAAGAATTTGATCTCTGCGCAACTTGAGAAACCTCCTTGCATCGGTGGTGATGTTGTTTCTTTGGGACTCCACCATCAAGATAGTGTGAGCATGTGCTGCACAGTGTAATGGGGTTAAACCTGAACATGAAGAAGCAGAGCGATGTCAACTGAAGGTTGAGGACCAGATACCTGACATATCATGTCTATTGCTTGGTTATGTTGGCTTTATTAACATTGATCCTAACAAAATATGACATTCAGCTCAAGCCTTCATCCTGGGCGTTTAATGTCTGGAGTTTAAAATGATTCATCCTAGATTAAAGCCAGAATCTGGAGCCTTCACTCATAGCTAAGGCTGCATCTCTTACCATAATGATCAGGTGCGTTCACTTCCACTTGCAGGCCCCTTGCCTTGTAGTTTCTCAGAACCTGAAATAAAGACATAGGGTGGGTGTTAATTCTGGTTTAGGCACTGCCACAATACACCAGAACAATGAGTCTGAGGGACTTCATTTCATTGCTGGTGGCAATGTAACCATGTCACATCAACATCAGTTTTCATGTACAGAAAGACAGCTGTTTGGTGGGGGGCATTCACATGACTCTTCTAAGATGCAAGAATAAAGTCTGTTTATATGAGCGTATAATAAAACAGAGTCTCTACTTAAAGATCTACTTACTTCCAAAACTCTCAAGTATCCATTCTCTGCACAGAGATGGAGTGGTGTTTTCCCCAAACTGTCCTGTTCATTGATGTTGGCTCCCAGGGAAATCAGGTCACTGGCCATCAGATGCTGGTTCTTTTCAACAGCTAGGTGTAAAGCAGTCTGAGAATAGGAGAGAGAATTCAGAGTACACATTGGAAAGGCTTTATGGCAGTATTGGGTATAGGTTGGAGAACAGATGTGGAGTGAGCGCCACTGGCTGAGTGAGAAGTGAATTGTAATGGCTGCAGCAGGCAAAGCTCCTTGGTTCTAGTTCTACCTCCGCTACTTATCTGATTTGTGATCTTGTGTGAATCACTTCTCTTCACCTGTATGTCTCATTTTTTCTTATCTGTAAAATCATGAAATGACTACCGAGTTCAGTGGCATGTTAAACATCTTAAATACCTTTTGGAAAGTGCTTTGAGAGCCTTCCCTGAGCTACGAAAGTGCCCAGTAACCTTTACAACATAGCGGCCTACCCGTTTTGCTGCGTCCTTCTCATCAATTTTGTTCAGACACGCATATTTCCGTGCAAGTGCATAAGCCAGTGCTCTCTTTCCCTGAGTAACAGCTTTGTGCAGCAGCCTGCAAGAGGACAGAGTTTTAAAAATATTAGACAAAGGAGGGAAAATGTTCTCAAATAATCAGAGGAAAGAAGGAATATGGCAGGGGGTGGGTCCTTTTTGCTTTCTGTAAACTAAAAGCATGCTAGTATCTAACATTTGGGTTGGGCCAGCAGTTACTCAGTTACTCTGTACAAATTGAAGAGGGCACTGGCACATGCTGTAGTATCTGCAGACCAGTCTTACTGCACAAAGCAGGGTTTCTTGTAGGCTTCTAATTCCCTTCACCCTCCCCTTACCCCCAAACCATGAACACTGTACTATGCTTCCCAGGGGTTCCCTGCAACTCTCCCCTGTGTGGGGCTGTCTGTGTTCATCATCCCCCAACCTTCCCAATAGGGTCCCTATTCCCCAGGTGTATATGTACAATGTGCAATGGGGAAAAATCCTTAAACTCCAGCTGGAAAATAAAGTTTTGACCTCTGGGTGAAATTCATTCAGAGTTTGCCTCAGTACTGCACCTATAATTGCAGCCCAGACTTTGTGTTTTTTTTCTAACCATGCCTCCACGATCTGTAGCTGCCTCTCCCTTGCATCTAACAGATCAATCCTAGCACACATGTATGTTCATGTACATGCTCAGCCTACTGCCTTGCATGTTCTCTAGACATGCAGATTTCTGATGAAATGTTCCCCCTGTAAATTCCACTGATATAGAGATTGATGAAGGTTTTCATTTTCTCAGTTGCAGACTGTACTATGCACAGGTTTAAAAAATAAAATGAATCCAGAAAACACTGCTGGAGCTGTTATAGAATTAGTAGCGGGTGGCTAATGATAAAAGACTTACTGTAACAAGGGTACACTGTATACGCTACCATTTTGTTCAGGCACTCAGATTTGTTATTCTGCACAACACTTAGGTTCCCTTGTTAGATTTCACTTCATGTAGTGTTTCAATCTGTTGGGTTCAGATTTCTTTGACGGGTCTTGAAATGCAATCAAGAACTTAAGATTTTGGTTCTTGATTTAAAATCTAATGTCATTGCAGAACAACAAGAAAGATTTTTAAACCTCCCTGCTTGCCATCTGACACTTCCAGGGAAGAAATCCTACCTGATCTACACAACAAAGAGCAACTCAGAACAACTCACAGAGACACTCTCATGGACCCAGAGGGACAGATTTTCCATCTCCAGCCCCCTCTGTCAAAAAATGAAGTTTATTTCCTACTTATGGGGGCTTTTTACCATCTTTAATTTTCCCAGAGCCTGATGAAGGGCCTTTGAGCCTGAAAGCTTGCAGAAAAAGAGATTTTTTGTGTGTGATTTCTTAGTTGGTCTAATAAAAGGTATCATTTCTGAACCACGAGTTCTAGATTTTTGCATCAAGAACTTAAAGCATGTGAACCAGGATGGATCATGACTGTGCTGGAACTAAACCAGGTTTAACATGGATCACATTATGAGCTGATTCTAATATCAGTTTCAAATTGGCTATTTGGTGAAGGGAACTTGAGGGTTTGGGTTTGTGGGGTTGGTTTTTTTTTTTTTGGTAATCAAATATTTGCTTGTTAAACACTTCACTGCAGCAAAACAGGAGCAGTAAAACACTGGCCTTCAATTCAGTTCCAATGAAGCTGCCACTCCCAGTTCTCTGGAAGTCTGCTGTGTGTACAGTAGTTAATGTTTTGTTTTGGTGTAATCTCCCCACCCTTTTTGCTTTATTACCAGCTAATAATAATGAAGACAATTATCCCCAGAATGTCTGCAGCTAAGAAAACAGCTTAATAGCACATCTCTCTCTTTTCCTTTTTTTTTTAAAAGGAGTTTTGATTATATTTAATTCCCCCCACCCCCAAGTTTTTTCTGTATATGACCCAACCTTCAGCCTTATCTGCATTCCTATTTTTCCTGATCTCAGCAGTTAGTAGCCAGACAGTGGTTTAGCTGTCTTTCTGCAAAGACCCCTCTGCAGGTAGACAAGACTGGCCCGTGAACCAGTGGAACCTGATGCTGCTTGAAGACAAGGCAAATTATATTGATGCAAATGACCACTTATTGCAAGTCTCACTGTCTTCCCATGACAGTAACAGCAGAAATGGGGACAAATCGCCAGTATAGACGAAGCCTTAGAACGCAATTTGTTTGCAGCAGAAAAAAAATCAGAGACCTGTTTCCATTTTCATCAGGTGCAAGCAACTTGTCCACTGGGATATTTCTCAGGAGATTCTCTTCCCGCTGGAGCTGGAACTGGAAGAAAGAGACAGTAGAAAGGTCCTGCCATGAGAGGGCCCCCAAAGTTGACTTCAAATGTGCCACACGGTCTAGGGAGTTTGGACTAGTTCCCACAATCTTCTCTGGCCTTTGTCCAGGCAGGTTGTGGCAGAAATGCCTGTCTTGTCCAGAAAGTTCCTGGAAGTTCCTTTGGGAATACTTGGCTAATGTGGCTTGCATCTGCCAGCTGATCTCTTCCTTGCTTGGATTTGAGAGTGGTACTTCCAAGGACCTTGGGGGTTGCATTTTTGTATAATCATCCTCGTAATAATTCTCTGCCTGTCTGTTCAGTAGTGCATTACAACTGGGGAACAGCTGGCATGGCTGAAATTTTGTCAAGTCCTGGCAGCTTTCTGGCGGGCTACCAGCTAGTGAGGTGCTGCCTTCAGCTTCCCACCAAGCAGATGGCAGGTCTGGGAAGACAGTGAAGCAGGCTGGCTGAGGACTCGGGGACTCTAGCTTAGACTGGCTGCGGTTCAAATCTTCCTCCAGTACCTCCACCAGGATGTCAAGGTCCTCCAAGGCTTTTCGTGCTTTCCCAGAACAGTTCTTGCTCTAAAACAGCAATGGGAGCAGAGAAGAAAAATGCAGATGTGAGGTGTGCTGTTATGAACTGCACTCTGTGATATGCCTGCAGAGTCTGGCAGTGCCAAGGGTGGTGTCACACATACCTGTCTGAGCTGTTTATCTGTATAAGGGTGAGCTCTTCTTTTTTCTGTTGAGAAGAAGATAATTGCTTTTGGTTATGGTTGTGGAAGAAGTGAGCACAAATGATACTTATCCAAAATATTTCTCCTCATAGGAGAACTAGGTGAAGAGGTCAGAATGGCCCTTGAACTTTCAACTCACCCTTGCGGGCCCTACTGGAGATATACCAGTACACATGCAGCCAAGAAGGATTTAGGAAAAGCTAAGAGTGGAAGCCTAGCTCTGTCAATCAATGTCACACCAGTGGCTGCTCTGGCCCTATAACTTTAAGGGACTAAGGAGCCAGTGGAAGCATCTGAAATGGGAAATGATGTGGCCCCATTTTGTGTGTGCGCACGCCTGCATGATGGAGCATCTCTTTACCTGCTCTTCCTGAGCATCTTCCTGGGCATCCTTTAGTTACTTTTGTTTGTTGTTCATCCTAAGAAAACAAAGTTTAAATGCTGCTGTCTCAAATGATATATTAGCAGAAGAACATAACGTGCAAAATATGTGGCATGAGCAAAATGGTTCTGATAGAGCTTGCAGATGGTGGATATGCTTACACTGTGATCACCGGAGCTCTTATTATAGCCTTCCCCAAGCGAGCTTCAAACTAGCAAGCTTAGGTACTACTTCCAGCATAAGCTTGGGAATATGGAGCTGGGTAAAAATGAAGGGTTTTACCCTGCGATGGGTTTTGCAGCCTATGTGTGCTGCAGCTAGTGACACTAGTGCTTGCTAGCTTGGGAGTGGGTAAATGAACTGCACTATAGACAGCCATCAAAATGATGGGCAGAGTACAGAACCAGCTGCCTATTCTCAGTGAGAATAAGAATATTCCTTGCTGCCAAGCTCTTGGAAAGCTCCTGGGAGAGCCTCTGCTTTGGGAGTTTCAGCATGAAACTCCACATCTCGATCACCTTGCCAGGAGTGGTTCCATGAGCTGAAAGCAGCAACAGGTAGGTTACAGACTTTCGTGGCTGCTCTGAAGAGGATGCCTATTTGACTGGCCTGTAACACCTACATCCATGCCAACTTTTCCATCTCCAAGGGATTCTTACCTTGGTGTCATTGGGGTCCATGCCTTTGGAAAGGCGAATCTTTCGCAGAAGTTCCCGCACGGGCAGTCTTACCCTCACACCTACATACTGCCTCTGAGGGGGGTCAGCGCTAAGCCCAGGGTCTAGAAAAAACAGAATATGGGACTTAAAAATTGCTACAAGGTAGTGAAATGTTACAAGCCATTATATGATCAAGAGAGCATCAGGCAGGCTTGGGTGTATCTAAAGCCATTGGTTATTGAGAGGAAAAGTTCCCATTTTAAATTATGTGGTCCTTGGCTCTGAACTGTTAATAATTTATTATCTAAGGACTTGCTTTAAGTTATTGCTCCTTAGTATGCTGTAAGTGAAGAGGGCCTCACAACTGGTAAGAAATACTACTAAAATAACCTGACATCTCTGACTGGGAGGGGAGGGGATCCAGGAGAAAGGGCTGAACAGAGAGAGTTAAACGGCAGATCAGAAGTTGCTCAGCTTCACTCAACAGGGAGGATTTTGGAGGGTGGGGGAGTGCTGGCTGATTGCTAATCATAAACCTGTTCCAGAAGCAGCATGAAAACTGGAAACAAGAAACTCAGGGACAGTTGCGAGGAAAGAAGTTTGGAAGGATTGTAGGGAACAGGAAGGGGAATTGAGGCACAGGGCCTTAGAGCCAGATTCTTTGTGGTTGTGTAAGTCCGCACAGCTTGTAGTGATTTCAGTAGACTTGCACTGATTTACAGCTGCTGAGAATCAGGCCTAGAGGGTGCCTTTAAGGAGGCGTACTTGAATGCTCTGCAGAATATTGTTCCTCTTAGTCATATTTTTCCATTGACTGAATTTTATTTGCTACAGTAAATTTTCCTTGGATTGCTGCTTCGAAAGTTGGTGCAAGTTCTTTAGGCTGCCAATGGTAGTATTAGAAGTTCAAATGGGAGTAAACTTCCATCCCCTACCTCCCCTATGCAGACTGAGTTTCTTTTCTACCTGGGAGGACTTCTAACAGTCTTCAAATTCTTCTCAGCCTGAAAGCTTGCAAAGCGAGGAATTTTTTTGCTGCTCTTTAGTTGGTCTAAGTAAAGATATCACCTCTGACCCAAGATCTTTGTGTATCTCTTGCTTCTGAAACTGTTTTCATGCAATATATATTTTTCCAGATTTTAGAAGAATCCTAACTGGATTGATTCTACACTGTGATGTCTGTTATCACTGCAAGAGGTGGGAAGGGAGGGTTTTTATTTTTCTTTACTTGTCTGAGGCATCCCAGTATTTTCTTTGCTTGTCTGAGGCATCCCAGGGGGGTAGTGGGAAGGTGGAAGATAACACACAGGAGCCAGGCATGAATTCACTTGGAGTCTGAAGTGTTAAGACTCATTGTGTGGGCTGTTGAATGCTAGGAGTTTGCCAGGGGTAATACTCTCTGGAGCAAGGGTGAGCAAAGATGTAGTTCTTGAATTCTTGCCCCCTTTTTGCTTTAAACAACAACATGGTGGCCTAGAAGGAACAGGTTATGCATAACTCGGGTAAGCAAAAACCCTTCAGGGACAGAAGCCATATAAATATACACAAAACCTGAGATGCCTGGGCCAAAATTTACTCGGAGATGAAATTCTCTGTTGACTGGCTAATTCCTCCCCCTGAAGACATTCAGAACTCCTGACGTCTCCATAACATACCAATGCCCTCTGGGAACCAGTTTCACATGTGTAGACTTGTGTCACATGGGTTTGTTTCTGTTCACTGATTACGGAAGTTGAAATATTTGCAGCAGGAGGATAATGCTAAGTAACAGTGTGATTTCTGCAACTGCTCTGAGTTGTCATTTGTGTTAAACTCTGTGGAAAGTTTGGGATTTCTGAATACTTACAGAAAAGCTACGAGTAAAATACAACAACATACCATTTACTTTATCTGTCAGCCAACTTTAGAAGTGTGGATTACATTTTTCTTAGGCTGGTGTTTTAAAAACGTAAGCAATTACTGTTTCAAGCGCTTCGAGACATTGGGTGAAAAGTTGTTCTAGAAGTACAACTTTGTTAGTATTGCCTTTCAAATTATTTAAAGCTGGATGATGCACCAAGCTACCTGGCCAAGTGCAGCCTGGGAATTTAAGTATTCAGTAAAAGTGATTTTCAGTGTATGCATCAGTACAGGATCCTGTAATTTTTCAGCAAGTCTATATAATATTTATATATTTGCATGTGTGTATAAATAACATGATAATTGCTCTTAGATGCAGAACCAAATGTGATTCATAATAAAATGTTATTATACAGGGTACACCAGTGAACAGAAATGATGGAATATTACTATAAACGTATGGAAGACGACAGGGAATGTTTAGGAATAGATCACAGAGAAACAAAAATGACCATATTTCTTTATATCGGTCATTCATCATCACTTGGAATTATTATGGAACAAAAATCAAGCCACTATTTTTGCTTGATTTTTCCCCCCCCCCCCCCCGTATATTTGCAGCCAGCTGGAAATCAATATAATTTACTGCTTGTAAAGAACATTGTTTGCAAAAGCTGTTCAAAGCATGCAGATAAAGTTTTGAGCTTACCGGTCAGAGCAGACATCTTCTGCTGTTTACCTGAGGAAAGAGGAGCGATCTTGGGACTTGCAACATTAAATTCTGTTAATCCAGAGTCTGGCAAGCATGGGGTCTGAAAACAGCTTCGGGGGCTGGCTGTTTCCCCAGGCAAAGGAGATCCTTGGCCTGTACTATAGGCCAAAATTTCATTTTCGCTGATGTTTTGCTTGGCCAGTAGTCCAGGCCTCATTTGAGCTGTTTGCAGCATTTCCGCTAGGCATATGGGGAAAAAGCTAATTATTCAAGGAAAGATGTAAATCCGCATTTCACTCCAAGAACTGGAGGATAAGTCATTTGTTCCCTAATAGCTGGTTCCAACTTCACTATTGTCTGCAAAAGGAAAGTGCACAAGTTAGAGAATGAAATCCATCTTTAAATCCCAGTGGTTACTAGAAACTGCTTTTGTGATTGTCTCTGAGTCTCCCCAGCTTCTTTATACTTAGGTATGGTTTGAAAGACGTCAGCCTGCACATGCCACACCCTCTTCCCCAGTAAGCCGGGGCAGCAGCATTTTCCTAGGAACTGCTCAATAGAGCTGAGCAAAGCAGAACTGATATAGATATCTATTTGCCAAATGCAAAGAAAACCAGGTCAGGAAAGCGAATGTTTCCAAGGTCTTCAGCAGAGAACAGCAAATTGATCTTGCCCCAAATACAAACATTTTTACTAATCCTACTCTCTCCTGCTCGCCTCCCAAGCCTACATTAAAAAAAAAAAACAACCCCCCCCCAAAACCTTTCTACCTGTGACAGTCAACACAGAAAAAGAAAGCAAACCTCAGCATCTCTGCCTTGATAAATCACAGGAGCCAGAGAGAGAGGAATTTAATTCATATACTCTGATACACTTTACCCTATGCAGAGTTTTTGACCACATCTATGGACAAACAGCACAGACTCAATGTAGTCTGTTAAGATCTTTGCTAATATTATTGAGGTTTATATTGAAAGATGCTCGGAAACTGTGCTGATTGGTGGTGGTATAAAGTCCTGTGAGGCGCCAGATAGGAGCTCATTAAATAAACTGTTTTTTTTGTTTTTTTTTTGCATCATCAGTATCACAGCGCATGTCTCCTTATGAACTTAATAGAACAGTTCAGTACAAGAGCTGAAATTGCCTTTGTGTCTCAGGGAAGAATATTTGAAGCTGTGCATCCATACTTGGGTGTTTTGAAGCCTAAGCTTTCCAAGCTAATGTGACTCTGAAAGTGTGTATCTTGAAAAAGATAAGAGTATGCTGCCTGCTGTAGCAGAAGAAACCACAGCTTTCCCCAGCTAAGCCCCAGGAAGCTTACAAAAAGATTTCAGTCAGATAAGAAGCTTTCAAATCTTTCTGGTTAATCATAAGAAATAATTTGCAGATAGATTGCACTATATCTAGTGAACTGAGCAGAAAACTAAATACTGACAAATCTTTCCTTATCCCAGTGCCGAGTCTCTACGGACTTACTGAAGTCACTTCACCGCTCTGCATCTCACTGCCTGTTCGATGGATATAATAGTTCCAGCCCTGGGGTATGGTGCAGTTTACTTGGATACTGATAAAAAATTTCTGAAGATTTTTATGAAGGGACTGATACTTAGAAGTACTGAGCACACCTAGGTCTTGTGGGCTTTCAGTGGAAGTTGGAGGCACTAAATAGTTTAAGAAATCAGGTTGTAATTGCCTACATGCTCTCTCATCAGCTGTACTTCGTATAGGAAAGGCACAGAAGGGCCATTGCATAATCTGAGCAGGTTGTGCTTTCTGGCTAGATCTTCACTGCTCTCAGAGTGCAGCTGGAGGCGGATGCACACCAAGCCAGCTAAATAAAAACTTTACTGCACAGTGAAGGCAAAGTGCTATGGGATTCAGCACAGGATATAGGAGTCTGTTGGAGACCGTGGGTGTGTGTTTAGATGGCTAACCAGCTCTCCTGGCCAAGCTGCCTCTCATCTCTGCTGTTCCCATTACACCAACCAGGTTGCTTAAACCTGAAATAGGGATGACTGCTCACATTGCTGTCATGCTTCTTAATTACAGTGCAGACATCACTTTAATGACTCCTGTCCACTCACACAAGTCCTAACCGTACGTTTAATGGGTTTGTAAACTTGAGCTAGAGGGCAGGGGGAAGTGTGAGTGTTGTTGATTGTTTCCTTCTTTCTCCAGTCCCACTGGCTCCAGCAGTAGGGTGGAGTTAGTTAGATGATTTCTAATCATCACCAGGGGATCAAGCCTCTAGAACTGCCTTTCTGCAGGCACAGTGAGAACAGGAAACCAATTAGGCATTTTAAGGTGGAACTGGATAAGTTTATGCATGGGATAGTTAGTTGCCTGGAAAGGGTGCTTTACAGCTTGGCATGCTTTCAGTCCAGTCTCCCATGTTCTCATTGGCATTGCTGTTGGCCACTCATCGAATCTGCTGAGTAGTTCCAGCATCATGTCACACTGCCAGCTTTCACCCAGGCTAGGCTAGCTCCAGCATAACAACTTGAATGTTAGACCTTGGGCTGACCATTGGGCTCAAGACAGGTGAAGAGAAGCTCTTGTTCACAGCCAGGCTGGGGAGGCTTCTTTTGGAGGACAGTTGGCTTTCCAACATGTAACTATCCTCCCTTTGGTAGGCTTAGATCATCCTGGTGCTTAAAATACTGCACCAGGACTTGCAGGAGGTCAGGACTTTCAGATTTGAAGTTGTATGATAAGCCAAGGTCCTGGCCCCTGCGTGCTAGACTATGAATAGTTTGCTGCTAGAGAGAGATTTCTAGGGAGCCAGAAACTGTTTGACCTTTTTAACTCAATCATCAAACTGTGATTGTCTTCTGAACTGAGAACACATATTGATCTCTTGGTGTAAATATTTTCTTCCTGCTTTAACCACACTGCCATTGTGCTTTAGCTACCGATTGGGCAGACTGATACTGATTCTGTCCATTCTTTTCTCATGTTCAGTGGCATTTTTTAATATTCCTTTTGAAATCCACAGGGCTTGTAGCCTTGGATTGAGACATTGTTCAACCTCAGTAAGAGGGCAGATTTTGGCAGGATGAAGACTAGCCTGCTGCAATGAACCATTTGATTTATTGGGGTCTGAGTGGAACTGAGAGACTTATTTCACATCTTCCTTTATTCAGCATTTTGTGCAATGTATTTCACGGTTCAGTTTCAGCGCACTGCTAACTTCCCACTGAAATTGGAATTAAATACTTGCATAGTCTAGAGAAACCAAAACCTCTCCCAAAGCAGAGGAGAAGAGATGTCTTATGCTCCACAAAAATACTGGAAGTGGAGAGGTTTTTTGCCATCCTAAGAAACTGTCTTTAAGGATTTAGTTTTCATTTAATTAGGATTCTTGTGGCTTCCACCTCTCTGCACTTCAGTAAGTACCTGATATTTTATACAAGCACACTGCTGTATTTTCATACCCCTCAGCTTCTGCTAAGGTTGGGACCACAAAGAAGTATTGTAAGAGACAGTCTGTGTAAGAACTGAGATGTCCATTATTAGATGCAGAGTCACTTGCCCTACTGATGACAGCTTTGACTACATGTACTAGGAATGGTAGGTATTGCATCCTCTTGTAGGTATCATGTGGTTGCCATTAGTACCAGTTTTCTTTTATTCACGGCTGTCGACAGAAATGTTTAGCCAAACATTTACCCAAGGGGTTTTCAGGGTAAGGAAAGAATACCCTGCCCAAAGCTATAGAGTATATCAGTGATTTTCTGCAATTAAAATGGCATTCTGCCCCACTCACCTTCCCTCTACTGCGTGCTTAAAGCTTGACGCTTTCTCTCTTTCCTTAACAAGGTCTGGGATAGGATAGAAATTGCGTTTTTGAATGCTTGGCTTCAGAGTAGGATTGACAAGCCATGTAAGGACTTTGCAGGAGATAACATCAGAAATTTAAGTAGACGCAGAATTGTTCAGGCCTTTAAAAAGGATAAGAAAATGGAGAGTGAAGATGCCTATAATGCAACCATTTTTCCTTGGTAAATGGAGATGACTGGGGGGGGGGGGGGGGAGGGGGGTCGTGAAGTTGTTGTTATGACTACTGACGGCCTCCCCTTTGAGACTGGACCCCCATTGTCCTAGGCATTCTATGAACACAGAACTAGAGATAGGTCAGTCCTAAAGAATTTGTTTCTAAATAGGCAAGATGCGTGAAAGTAAAACTGAAACAAAAAATAATAATAAAAAAGGGACAAATTTGGCTAGATTTCATATCCCTAATACACTGTATGACCCCACACCCATGCTTTTAAGTGGGATGTTTTAGGTGGGATAGCTAAAATATATTTTAGAGTCGCTAGGTAAACAGTTTTAGAAACCTGATTTAAAACTGGGAGGAATGTGCCCCTGAGAGAGGGCTAGCAGGAAAAAGTGAGTCACCTGGGAATGTTCCAGTGTCTGCTGATTTCCTAAGGCACAGGCTGGATTGGATACCATTTGCTTTGCACATTTTGTGGAAGGCTACACAACTGGACTTTGAGGTTTTTTTCCAAAAAAGAAACCTCTCTCACCAGAAACATATTTGAGTTGTATTTGAAAAATACAATAGTGCTGTAGTGAGTATCCATCATTTGTGAGCCTGAGGTTTTTAACTGCAGGTCAGACAAATATTTGTCTGGAGCAGTTGGCATGGGACGGAGCCAGGTGCTGGATTAGACGACCTCCCGAGGGCTTGTCCAGCCCTGTTTTTCTTCTGATTCTGTGATTTGGCTGAGAGGAGACAGTGAAAGGCCAAACTCTCCTATTAACTGAGCAATGATTACATTATTTGTCTTTGCTGTGGGCAGTGCTTGGCCTTTGTAGCTCAGAGCTGGCAACCTGAAATGGTTTCTAGTCTGCTTTCTTACTAGTCTAAATTCAGAACATGAACGTTAAGACATGGCATTGAGAAATGGTGTGTAACATTTAAAGCTTCAGTTGGGGATTGCCCAATTTAAGGTGCCTTAGAAGACACTTTGCTCACTCGTTGTTAGGGTTTTAGGCCTTGTGTTGTGTCAAGGTTGACTGTGCAGTTTGGTTACGAGGTGGACAGTGGATTTGTACAAGATGGTTTGGAGAGGGGCTGATCTTGCTTTAGGCAAAGTTGGACTAGATGACCTCTTGAGGTCTCTTCCAGCCCTGTTTCTCTGTGAGAGAAACCTGCTCTTTCAGAAGGTGCAAAATGCCTCCTCTGAGAAATATAATCCTTTATAAGTATCCTCAAGGCTGACAGTCAATATTTGAATAATTCAGAACAATAGTTGCTTTTGAAAATCATAGCTTTATTAGTGTTGTGGTTTGGGTGTTGTTTGATTTTTTTTATTTTTTTTTTTAACTGTTGTTCAATTAAAAAAGAAAGAAACAGAATCCTGGGAAACGACCTTTTCTGAAGGAACCTGTATTACAGCCAGAAACTTCCCAGTTTCCAGCTTGTTTTGGAGCCTCTCCCATCTTTCTCTGTATCCTGCATTTCCTTCTGTGCACATCTCTTTCCATCAAGCGTGGCCACGAGCAGGAGGCTCCAGAAGGATGGTGTTGTTTAAATGTTTCCTTGCAAGATCATCTGGTGGTAGCATGTGGTGAGAACTTTCCAAATCACCTTTCAGGTTCTGCTGCCAATAGGTGCAGCTCCGTATCCTTTTTGAATTATTGGATGCAAGACATTTTCTATAGCTTCCTTTACCCCGTGTTGGTACATGTTCCCCTGATGCACACACCCACAGCTGTGGCATTCACTGGGCTTGCAAAGTATTTGGTTTTTTGTTTTAACCCTGAGATGTATTTGCTCTGCCAGTGATTCACTCAGATTAATATGAAATGCTGCACTGTGAAGATCTTTTTTACTGTAATTCTAATCCTTTGAGTGGAACAGAAGGCTGTGGGTGATATTCTCCCCTGTGCGGAGATCTAGCAGAAATCCCATAGTTAAATTTTCAGCTCCTGGGTGGGAAGTAAGTGATGGACAGGCCTTGTGCTGGGCTTCTGCATGGGGTTATTTTCCACACTGGGGGTAAGGAGGGGCTACATTTTTTTGAAGCAAATAGTGGGGTTCATAAATTAAGTTACTCACAGAAATAGCTGAGATTCCAAGTGGGTGCAGGTCATTTGTAGGTGCAGCACAGCACATGTAGAGCAGTATAATGCTCGCATGGGTCACGCATTATACCAAGTATGCTAGACCAAATCTACAAAGTGCCTCCCCCTACTAAGCAATGTCATACTGCTGTGCTAGGGGATTCCTAGTTTGCATGCCAGCAGAAGCCAGTTTAAATGGTGCTTTGTTATGTTTTTGCATGCTCTGTTTCTCCCTGATCTGTCCCCTCCACCTCCAAATGTGACATCAGTGCTGGTTTTGACATTGCCATCCAGTTTCAGGCTCATGTTTTGATGGGGAACATGAATATGTGATAACTGCTCCAGGAGAAACCAGTTGGGTAATCCTGTTTGGGATCTATTGTGGAAGTGGTCAGCATTTTATGCATCAGAGGAAAACCAAATATACTGACTGACTGGGAAAATCCTTCTGCCTTAGCTTTTAGCCTGGCTGTGAAAGATGAACCTTCTTCATCCTTTTCTTTATGAGTAACCCCATGACTATTGTTACTAGTCTGAAATGATTTTTAAATCATTTTTTTAAAGCTCCAGCTCTGAACTCTCTGGCTTTCAGAGGCCCTGAAATTCAGAGGCTCATTAGAGGCTGAATGAAGAAGCATTTTCACCTGTTATGGACTCGCCTGCTACTAATTTTACCTGGTAACCTTTCATGCCCTTGCCTTGCCTCTGAATGCCAGAGTGATTCAGAAGGGAGAAATGTCATCCGTCACTAGATTGTACCTTCTTCCATACTAATTACCTAATTCATCTCTTTTTCAGGCTTAATGACCCTAGTTGTTGTGACCTCCCCTGCATCTCAAATCATCGTTTTTATCTGTCTCTGGAGAGGAAGAAGATTTCTGTGGGTAGCCTTAGAATTGGGAAGCTGGAGATTTGTCTATTTGTACCCTCAGCTCTGATGCAAGTTTTCTGAATTGTCTTAGGTGAGCCATATAACCTCCCTGTTGCTCTGTCTGCATACAGGGGTACAAACATTTGCCTACCTGCTTGCTCCTCAGCGCATGGCAAGGCTTGCTGCAGGAGAGCAGGTGAAATGCCCTGCTATAAAAGTGCAATACAGCACCAATTATGCCGTTAAGATGAGGTGAACGCAACTGGACTTAGAAAGTCTTATAATGAGTCTCAACAGTTTTTGTATGATCTTGGTTGGAATATTTCCAAATGTACTGTTTATTTACTGGCGAATTTACTGCAGATCCACAGTGATGCCTAAATATTTCCCCTAGGTCTAGCATGTTCATATTTTATTAACTTAGGTGCAATGCATTACTTTTGAACCATTATGAATGTCCATTGTCATGCTGCCCGTTTGACTTGCAGTTGTCCAACATTATTAACTGCAACAACTTAGTTGATCAGTAAACTTCCCTCACTCTATTCACTTACCCCTTTGGGCCGTAATCGGGAAACTGGTCCCTGTTCAGACTACTGTGGCATTCCACTATTAATGTATGTTGCCCTTGCACTACAATGCACGGCAGCAGTTGCTAGTCAGAAGCATCCTGTTCTCTTCTGATTCATGTGGTGAGATCTGGAGGTATCACAGCTGTCAGTACAAGGAAGAAACCATTTCATGGCACAAGAGACTTTTCAATGGGTCCAGCAGGGCTCTCTGTGAGTGTGTGTTATTTCTTGATATGGCTGCGTGAAGTAGCTGTCGTCACTGAAACGTGTTTCTCTGGGTGTTCATTTTGTTATACATTTCGGGAAAAAGCAATGAAGAGATCCTTTGGGCCATTGCAGATGATGCAGGATGCTGGGACTCCTCAGCTCAGGAGCGCCATATACCTAAATTAAGTGTTTTTATGGCTTGTGGTTTAGCTCTGGTAGCTGCCTTCTGTGAAGCAACAGTGACCCCCTATGGACAGCTAAGATGCTTCCCTTGCTAAGGAGTTTTTGAGCACGGTTTCATTTAACTGAGCTAAAGAACTTGTTATGGTAGAAATCAGCAAAACCCAAAGTATTGGTGGACTGTCAACATGCAGGCAGGTACACATTTATACACAGACAGAGAGATTTGATAAACTGACATTTGAATCTTTGTTTTCCAAAAAAGGACTGGTGAATTCACTGCTGGAAGAAAATGCCACGATGGCAAATCTGGTGAATGATGACATGGTTTCATGCTAACACCGTAGTTCTTTTAATAAGTATATTAAAAAGCTGGTCAAGTACAAATGCACAATCCAAGGCTCTATAACTTCAATGGGAATCTTTTGCTTGACTTCAGCAGGCTTTGAGTCAAGGCCTTACACTGTACTCTTATAGAGTGGGGTTGGATTTATTGTATATGGCCCCGCTGATCTCCTGGTGAGATTGCGTATTAACCTCTTGCATGCTACAAGAAGCCCATTATTTTCTTCAGCTCCATGTGTTCTTTTTGGAGCAGCTGGATCATTCTGCCTGCAGGAGGAGAAGAAAACTTTCTCATGCTTGCACAGGAGGGAATATCTCTCTGATGATAAAACTGGCTGCCTTCCTTGGTGTCTGCAGGCTGTTCACACTGGAAACGCCAGTGAAAGCTCTGGATGTATCCTGCAAGTATTACTTCACTGGAACATTGGATTCTTAGCAGGCAGACAGTCATTTTTAGAAAGCGGAGGTGCCTCAGTTTACATGCTCCTTGGGCTACACCCCAAACGGATGTAAGTTAACTCCAACTGAATAGAGCAGATTTATACTCGCTGAGGATGTTCGGGTTTTTGAAACATCTCTCGGGCATTTTTTAAAGCATCTATGTACTTACTACACTCTCTGAAAACAGTGCACACTTAAATGACCTTTGAGTCTTATTGTACATCAAAGTCTGTGAAAATTATGCAGTTGAGAATTATGTGGTTCAGGCCTGATTTTTTTGTTGCGGGTGGTCTCATTTACACTAGTATAGAGCCATGGGCCAGCTCTTCAGCTGTCATGAAGCAAAGTAGCTCTATGGAAGTCAGCTGGGCTATGCCAATTTATGCTGGAAAAGGTCTAACCCATGGGTTTAATATGTACAGAATTAAAATAAATTGGTATTCAAGGCATGACTTTAATTCTGGAAGAGGGAACATTGGAAGAGGCTAAGGACCAAACAACAAAGAAATGATGCAGGCAAGGCCTACAGGGTTTTTGTGGATTGTGTCTTTAAAATGAAAGACGTGCTCCTTTCTCTCTGGGACAAAGTTGCCTTATTTTGTGCAGCTTACCAGAGTTGCAAGAGAGGATGTGGGCTGGGGAATAACTGAAGCAAAGGGTGAAATAACAAGATGAAAATGAATCAACAGTGCAATATTTTCTTTAGATCAGTAATCAACACAGTTGACCTGCTTTACAGGGAGCTGTACTTGCCTCAGATAAGTATGATTAAGCACAAGGGGGCAAAGGATAAAAAAACAGCCATTTTTTTTGGTTTAAAGTTTATTTGAATACAATATTTGCAAACTGACAATGCTCTGACATCACTCAAGTGAATCACTTGTCAGACTCTGGTGCACCTAATTGAGAGGGAAATGAAGCGCTGCCAAAATAAATTGACACATGAAATTTTTGGTGTCCTCCATGTGACCCGCCTAGAATGCACAAAAAGGAGCAGAAAGAGACTATGTTCTTATGGCAGGAACTGGGCAACTGCTAACTTGCTGTTCTTTACTGTCAGGAGAGGAAGGTAAAAGAATATTTGTTGATGAAGAAATGAGTTCATGCCAGTGTAGAATGAATAAAGCTAAAGGGTAATTCACAATGAAATAGGAGATACAGTCAAGGCAAGGTTAGGCAGCTAGAGGCCCCAGTCCAATTCATAATTAAGTAGCATTGGTTTTAATGAGATTACATTGTTGCTTGCACTCTGGAAGTGCTTACAGGCCCCAACACAGAGCACAGACTAGTCAGTGCTGTACAAATGTGTAGTAAAGAGAGTCTGCGCTACAAACAGTCACAAGTTAATAAGGAAGTCAAAGGGTAGAGGTGGAGATTGGACTGTGCTATCCTAGATTGTGAGCGTGGAGTTCCTTCTGCATAGAGCTGGGTGACACTTCTGGACCAAGCCGTTCTTTGCTGATGCATGCAGATTCAGGTCGACCCAAATAGTTTGTAAATTGGTGTTGAAGTCTCTTGGCTGAGAGAGGCAAAGTGAAACCTTCCATTGCAGCATTTCTAGAAGTAATATTTTAATAGTAATTTTTTCATTTTGAAATATTTTATAATAATTTTGGCTTCAATTTAATTCTAAAAACATTGTTAAGAAACTCCCATCCCTTTAACAAAACATGTAGATCTTAATATTAGCTCCGCTCTTTATTTTTCTGATTCAGCCAGTGCATAAAGAAAAGAGCTATCGATCTTCCCAGCTCTTGCCCTGAGTGAGGAAGGGACAGCTTGGCAACCTGCTGTGGCCTCTGATGCTGCTCACTGGCAACATATAGAGATGTCATTAGTTTTTAGCTTTTTTTCTCCTTGTGACTATCAATAGAAAAAAAAATCCAAGCATCAGCAAACCCCAAACAAAATCCTGATCCCTTATTCTAGTGCTTCACAGTAATCTATGAATTTGCCGCTAGATGGTGCTGTGAATTCAACCAAAGGAAACTGAGAAGCAATAAAATGGATACTTGTGCTCCAGGCACAGTCAGAGTACACCAGTGTTTAGCAAGGAATTGGGGATCAGAATTGAAAGGAAATTATTTCTTTGCCTTTTGGAAGGATAAAGTGAATGCATGCATGCTCAGCCTGACCAGGTGGTTTGGGAGCTCTGAGGCAGGGCTCATCAGTATGGTATGTTTGCAGAGTGACAAGGACAGTAAGGCCCTAACAGAAGCAGGCTTGTGCATAGGCTTTGTCCTGGCTCTCTACCTTCCCTCTAGTACTGCAAAGCGAGGGTCAATGTTGTCTGATGAGTGTACTAAAAATTTAAGTATATCTAATGTCTCATCCTGTGAGATCTATAGATTTAAAAAGGTGGCTTGTGTCACTGCAGTTGTTATAATGGGAGTGCATGGTTGGTAGCTAAACGATTGACTATATGATTTCTCTAACCCCTGTTACAATGTTCCTTCCCAACTGGTGACATCAATAGCTAGCACATGGTGACCCGTTTTGCCTACTTGCATCAAATCATAGAATCACATGAAAATGAGGGTTGGAAGGGACTTCAGGAGGTCACATCTAGTGCAACCCCCTGCTCAAAGAAGGACCATCCCTGACTGTGTCATCCCAGTCAGGGCTTTGTCTAGCCAAGTCTGAAAAACCTCCAAGGATGGAAATTCCACAGCTTCTCTGGGAAATCTGCTTTACTACCCTCCTCTTGAGAAAGTTTTTTCCTAACATCTAACCTAAACTTCCCTTGCTGCTACTTGAGCCCTTTGCACCTTGGTCTGTCATCTGCCACCACTGAGAACAGTTCAGCTCCATCTTCTTTGGAGCCACCCTGCAGGGAGTTGAAGGCTGCTATTAAATCCCACCTCAGTCTTCTCTCTGTAGACTAAATAAGTGCAGTTCTGTCAGCCTCTCCTCATAAGTTATATGCGCCAGTCCCCGAACCATTTTTGTTGCCCTTCACTGGATTCTGTCCAATTTGTCCACACTCTTTTTGTAGTGGGGGCCCCAAAACTGAACACAGGACTCCAGATGTGGCCTCACCAGTGCACAACAGAGAGGAAAAATCACTGCTCTTGATCTGCTGGCAACACTCCTACCAGTGCAGCCCAGGATGCTGTTAGCCTTCTTGGCAACAAGGGCACACGGCTGGCTCATATTCAGTTTATTGTCCACTGTCACCCCCAGGTCCTTTTCTGCAGAGCTGCTACTTAGCCAGTCAGCCTCCAGCCTATACAGGGGCATCAGGTTGTTCTGTCCTAAGTGCAGGACTTTGCACTTGTCTTTATTGAGTCTTGTGAGATTTCTTTTGGTTCAATCCTCCAATTTGTCGAGGTCTCTCTTAATCCTAGCCCTGCCTTCTAGTATATCTATTACTCCCCCCCAGCTTTGTGTCATCTGCTATCTTGCTGAGGGTGCATCCATCCTATCTTCCAGGTTGTTGATGAAGATATTGAACAAAACTGGCCCCAGGACTGATCTCTGGGGCATTCCACTTGAAATGATAGTTCAGAAGTGATTTCACTTGGATGAGTTGTGGGTTAAGAGGCTACTCCATAGGAGTAAAGGCAGCAGAGTAGCTAAATGGAATTGAGCGTCATGTTAACTTGTTCTGGCATTTCTAAAAGCTTCCTTTATCTTTTCCTTCCCCCCTGACCTCCTCTTGCCCTAGCAGGCTATAACATTCCTGGCCAGCTGTTTCCTCCATATCTCTGTTTCATCTCAAATCAGTGGTGATCTCTAGTACAGACAGTGTGCATGGACATAATGTAACTCTTTGCCTTGTTTTTTCTCACCGGTCCTATTTGGCCTGTTCTTCCCTTCAATGCTTCAGTGAACCACTTAAGTACAAGGAATGAAGCACAAGCTCAAAGTAAAAGATAGGCTTGCATTCTTGGAAGTTGCTTTTATGGTACCTAAATACTGAATGGAGTTTATTAATATACCTGCCTCAGCTGAACACACCATAGATATGAAAGTCCTCATCAGTCGTCAATTCTGCAAATGCTTGTGCATGTGAATAACTAGGCAAGGTTCTTTGAGTAGATGTGATATCTTTTATTAGACCAACTGAGTAGTTGGGAAAAAGTTCTTAGCAAGCTTTCAGGCGCAATCAACCTTCGTCAGGCAAAGGGAATAACTACGCACACATTGCATAATACACGTCCATTTTACTAAGTATACAGTAAGATCCAGGAGCTGATAATTTATTACAGGATTGCATATAGGGTAGACTGTTAAGTTAGCACTATTCATTGGGCGGAAACAACACCAAGATGGGAATGGCACAAGTAACTATGTTTTAAGAAATCACAGACACTTCAGGCTTGACAAAGCTTGTGACATAAAGGGCTTTGACATCATTGGACTCTGCATTTTGCCTACAGTGCATTTCATCTTAACACTGAAAGCCATTGAAGAATAGCTTAAACTGTACAGATGATTATCTGTTTCTTTTTAGAGGGAAATTGCCATGTCATGGATTACAATGCTTGTACTAGTGGCTGGTAATAAATATACTATGATTCAGAATCCTGCAGCATTTTCTACAAGTGCAATGAACTCTAGATATGCAACAGCGCAGTCATTCATCTCCAAGTTTCTGCAGCTTCCGAGCTGAATTGAATCCCAGCTACCCTTAAAAAGCACTTTCAGCAACTTGCTTGCAACACCCATAGTAGAGAATTTTTGTCAGCAGCTCTATGGCTCCAAAACTCGTCTTTACATAATGCATGTCAGAGAACTCAAACAAAAATTTAAATGTTACTCCCAAACATCTATGCATGAGAGAGAGGGCAAAATAAAAAGCAATTTGTCATATGAAAATAGGAACAGCTACATGCTTTTCACCTTAAATATTAACTTTGCCAAAGTACATATAATTCCAATAAATTAACTGAAAATATTAAGAGGAACTGAATAATAAATGCGCTCCCATTAAGTGCAGCTGAAGTACATAAATTTTTTTGAGCTATTTGCTTTCTTTGGGTTAACAAGTAAGGCAATGTATATGTGAGGTAAGGAAATAGAGATTCTAAGCCCCCCTCTCCCCCTTTTTTTTCTTTCTCCCTCCTAAACAAATACAATGAAAGTCACAGCAACAATGGCCTGTAATCTCAGGTCAAGTTTCATAGTTTTTTTCCCATGTGTAGAGATTCTATTCTATTCTTGTTGGATCCAATCCAGCTCTCAGCAGTCAGTGGGCATTAGCACAAGCTCCTAGCCAAAAAAACTTGTTTGACCCAGAATTTGACTCTTAGTCACAGTCCAAAAGAAGCGGGGAGTAAAGTGTTACCCTGCCCCTGCCTACCCCCCAAGGGTAGCTACAAGAATATTTCAAAGATGCTGCTATGGGGAATGGTTCCCACCAAGATTACCCGCAGCACTGATAGTTGGAAAAGAAAATTAATTTTCTGTTGCTCTTCTAATTGTTTGTAGTATTTTGTCCCATTATATGCAGCCAACCATGGTTCTACCCATACTCGGCTCAATTGCTGGTTGGGTGGTAATGACCCAGAAGTATTGCTTGGGCTACTAGAGTGCCAAGATCCTATGCGTGGACAGGGCAGTTCCTCTTGATGACTGTGTAGGGCCTTGACATAGTCTTCCCCATGGGGGACTGGGTAAAATCTGACAGTGGATCCATAATGCTTACGCTGGGCCTGGGCAGAATTCAGAGATGTCTGACTCATGCTTGTCATTTCTGATAATTTGTCATGTTTTTCTAAGATAGGCACAGAATTTGTACCTGAGCATGCAGTGATAATCTCTGTTGTCAGCACTGGAGAACACCAAAGAGGCTGAGATTACTATAACCATCTATTTTATAGCCATGCTCGGGTAGCAGAGGAGTACAATTTGGTGCCTCATGCACCGAACAACCCTGCCTTCCATAACCAGGTAATAATGCTTATAAAATGATAATGGGAATACCTACCTCTTCTATAGCACTTGCCATTGGCATGCTTTACCACAGAGGTCACTTGTGATTAACTCCATTTTACAGACAGTAATATCTATGCTGTGTACCAAAACCCCCAGAAGCATGATATGATTTTGGCTGAAAGCTAATAGTGATGTTGTGGTATAGGTATTCTATTATGCTGTGATAGTCTGGAGGATGAAGCTTATTGTGTATGATGCTTTGACTACACTGTGTGATTTGATATGTACTTTGCCAAGCTACCTCATACCTCAGTTAAGTAACATGATGAATATCTGCATTAATTTGGAAAATGATCTGCATAAGATTCCACATAGATTACTGAGCCATTTTATTTGTTCAAAGTTGTGTGTGTGTGTGCTTTTTCCCAAAAATAATTGTGACATCTGGTATTTATCTAAAAATAAGGAAGTAAACCTTATTAATCAACAAGGCTGAGAAATGTGTTCAGCTTCATTCAGTTCCTTTGTAGGAGAATAAACTAATCCCTGAGAATATTGTGTATGCAAAGCTCAGTTGTAATGGAGCTGAGCTTCTACGCCTATCTTCCCACTAAACCCAGATGCTAAATTTATTACACCTAGAAAACTGTTACAATAGAGCAGGGGCAGGAAGAGAAGTTTCTGTTGGGGCAAAAGAAGGGAGAGTTTTATATAGGGTTTAAGATTGTGCAGCAGGTCAGGGCAGCAGTTCGACATGATCAGCTTCAAGTTCTTTCCTTGGCTTCAGCAAGGGTTATTCATATGCTCAGATTTGAACAAAGGCTTAAATATTTTGCTCAAAGAGAAACCTGCTGGTCTGGGCACAATTAAGATGTGAATCTATGAATCTATGTGTTAATTAGCTACAGTAAAGTGCTGAGCTTTGCAATTAGTTAGAATAAGAATCCTTGTAAGGCAGAGACAGAGTAGGGTGTGACCACCAAGGAGAACCTCAGCTCTTGAGAAAATACAGGTGGCAGTATCTTTGCACCATGCCTGCAAAGCCTTTAGTTGAAACAATAACTTTTACGCTCCTGCGTGTTCAAAGCATTGTTGAGACAAGAGCTAATTAGTCCACAAGACCACTGCTGCTGCTCCTCCTCCCCACCCCCCCCAGCACACTGACAAACACAAGGAAGTAGAGATAGGTGCAGAATCTTGTCCATAAACCCTATTCAGAAAGGTACTTAGGCACCTTTACCTGCATAAACTTCCCATGAACTCACCCAAGACACCTAAATACCTTTCTGAGTCTGTCCAGAAGTCATGAAATGACTCAAAAAGCACCTGCTGCCTCCTAACCCTGTGCTCACTCCTGCAGGCTATGCTGTCTTCAGACTGACTCAAGTCTATCAGGCTTATAAACACTTTCCTTTGGCAAGTTTGGGCTTAGTGCTGACGAGCAAAGGACGGGGGTTTTTTTGTACCAGGCTTAATACTTCCTTCTGTATGACAAACTGTGTTAAGAAAAACATCCTATACGCTGTGTATACAACCAATAGAATACATGGTGTGTTGCACGATGCATCTCCTCCTCCAGGTGAAGTCCATAAGTACAGCTGCATTCAATGCAATATGTACCAGATGGGAATATATTTTACTGGCCAACTTTTGAAGCTGTTATTTCTCAGTAGGTATATTTTATTGACACCTTTATTGGCTGTATGTAGAGGCATTTACTTTTGTCTTTCTCTACATGTTGTATCATTTTTTTAATCCATAGATAAGCAAATAGTATGTCACTTTCTGAGGATTAGACTCCAAGACCAACCCCGTTTAACTTGGTGACTGTTTAGACTGGTTTCTTGCCATGTTTATTTTTTCTGAAAAATCAATTCCCATGAAAACATCAGCATTGCACCATTACTATAAGTTAATGTTTCATGAACATCAATCATTCCATGTCTTTCAGAGCCTGATCTAAATTCCTGTACACAAAATGTGAACCTGTGTGTAAACCTTCTTTGTAGTTCTTTGGCACCACTTCCTTGTACTACAGTTGTTTTAGTATAAACCCTGCCTAATAGATGGATCTCCCATGAAGGTGGATCTTCAGTGTCAGATCTCCTGTTTTGGTTAGCTGTACTGCCCCAAGCCAGTTCAGATACCCCCAAGAAATATATACATAGATTAACTCAAAGGAATGAAACCTAAATATTGGCACTGTGGAAAAACAGGAGCCAACCAATGGGGATATTTGCAAGAAAAGAAGATTACAGTTTTCACTGAAATGTGAACCATGTGTTCCTTTAGTTCCAAGCATTCTCATTAAGAACAGCTGTGCAAAACTGAATGGACCAGGCTGTGTCCACTGGCTTCTGGGTAGCTATGCTAGCCGGGCCATTGACAAGGTACATGTATGGCACATGCTGGCAATGGGCTGTATCACATACTCCAAAAATACAATCTTGAGCATCAAGGACCAAATTTTAAAGATGTTGTAGTTTAGTGCCAGGTTTAACTTTACAGAAGCTGAGTTTGTATAGGGAAATTAGAGCATGCAAAAACACAGGTGCTGCTTGGAACTAGCTCCTCTTTATCCAGGGTCAATGAGCTAATTGAAGTCTAGCTTGAGCAAGGAGTTCTCAAAAATGATTAAATATTTACCCAGTAAAAGAAATGCAAGGCTGCAAAATAAATACACAGCTCACTCTGTTATCATTCCAGTAATTCCATAAGAATAACTTGGAGCAGAAAAGACACCAAAAATCAGCTAGAAGGCCCATACCTGGGCAAAGCAAGGAGAGACTTGCTATCTGTAACTCTCCCTAGCACTCTGACCTTGTTGAAGCGTCCTGCTGTTTACAGCGCATTTTTTCCCAGTTGCGCCCTCTTAACAGAATTTACAGAAGAAAAAAATGCTGAAGATTTCAAGCAATAAAATTTAGGTACAGACCTTCAGTTGGTGTAAACCGGTGTAGCTCAGGTGAGGCCTGTGGAGCTAAGCTGATTCACAACACCTGAAAGTGGACTGCAATAACCAGTGTGCTCCTAAGGGCTTTAGCCTCAGTGTTATCCTGAACCAGGATGCATAGCTCATGTACCACTGTGGAGCCCTGTGTTCCACATTCTGCCCTTCTTCCCTGGATTTCCAAAAGGACATCTATGCATATGCACCTTTTGGGGCTGGCGAGTCCCATAGGTGCATGCTGTTATGCACCCAGGGGCATTCTGAAATTAAAGGACTGACCACACATGTAGGAATGAATGCTGCCAGGCTTGCTGGCACAGAATATGCAGTGAACATACAGTAAAAATGTATGTGCACTGCCATTAATGGAATCAAAAAAATCACTTCAGATTCCCATGTCCATATTCAGCATATTTGCATATCTGACAATATGGCATCTTGGTTTTGTGCTGGTCTTCTGCTCAAAAGGTGAAGTTCACCCTAAAGGCCATATGCTTTTGCTCTTACTACAATGGATTAGTGCTTCACACCACAGGTGGTCCAGGGATGTCAGTGGCGCTCACTGCTCAAAGACGGGCAGAATGTGGCATCCAGAAAATAAAAAAAAAGCGCTTAGCCCTGGCACGCACAAAGCTTTTGTTATTCTGTAACCACGTTGGTTCTGGGTGTTCACCAAAATAAATTACAGCATTGCAAACTCTAGCGGGGACATAGTAAAAATGCCCTGTGCCAATGCAGATTATCTCTCTTCCTGTATAAATTATACCGCTGTAAGCACAATTACACTAGCTTAGCTGCCTCTACTCAAGGGAACCGGTATAATTTTAACTATATTAGTATAGTTAATTCAGTGTAACTTTTGCATGTAGACAAAGCTGTGACATAAGCTTAGCGTGGTTACCAGCCAGGCTCTTGCCTGTTTGACCATGTTGAATGCTTGGAAGATGCTTATCACATGACTGTTTCCTTATCATTGCAAGCCCCTGGCATTAACTTATAAAATAGGAGGAAATTCTTACGTGCATTTATTTATTTATTTATTTAAAAGCAAATATTTAAATAATCTTTGAAATACATCAAATGAAAAAAAAAGGGGGGGGGGGTGGAGGAGTTGCTACCTTCCTTATCTCCTTTTATAGGCTCCACTTTTCCCCCATGCAGGGTTTGTTATCCGCTGTAAAGAATTCTGTTGGGAGCTCAGACAATATCCCACAAACAAACTGCAGGTGCATTAGTAACTCAATAAACCACAACAACCAGAGACCTGTAGCAGCTACAATATACGTTGAATGCACACATCAGGTGCCACTGAAGGCGTTTCAGCTGAAATAAAAGCCAATTATTTATTTAGTATCATTAGCTAAACATTTTATTGATCAAAAGCAAAGGGACAACTTTTGTGCTCGGCAGATTAAACTTTAAACTCAGCTGAGAAATCACCTTGAACTCACAGTGGTTTTGTTGTCTTCTAGTATTGTGCATAATTACATGCAAATATGAAAAGAATGGCTCCTTCCATGATATGATGCCAAAAAGCAGTTATCTTTTCTTTAAAAAAAAATAAAAACAAAAGACAAAAAGAAAAAGGAAACGGCATTTTTTACTTATTTGGACTGATGTTTTAGGTCAGATTGACTATCTTTGCCAAAACAGTGAGTGGATAGGAAGTGGAGCTTAGGTGGCTGCCACTCTGGTAGAAGACAAGGTGCTTGTTATGGCAGGGTTTGCCAAATGGCTCTTCGCAATTCTTCTTCCTTGTGTGCGAGCAAGCTTTTAGTCACAAGAACAAATGTTGTGGTGATGGTATTTCTCTATAGCTTTTTTTCCCCAAGGAATTATGGGAAATAGCAAAGGTCTGTCTACTTCTTCTCTTTAGCTAGCATAAATTCTTCAAGCAGAACTTCATCCTGAGACCTGTCAGGTATCCAGGTTGTAGCTGTATTGGTCTACAGGAAAAGGCAATCGGGACTCGTAGTAGAGATGATAACTTTTATTAGACCAACAAGATTTTTGCAAAAACATGGGTTTTTTTGCAAAAATTTTTGTTGGTCTAATAAAAGATATCATCTGTACTACGAATCCTGAGACCTGGGCACTGGTATTGGGCTCATGGCCCTGAAAGAGGATTATCTGTCTTGCTATTAGTCATTGCTTCTGTTCGGGGATGGCTGCACGTGTAAATAAAACAAGTTACACTAGGAGTCAACCGGGACACCACTTTACTGATTTTTTTTCTCCAAAGGGGAAGTGAATTTGCAATGATTTTGTCAGAGCTCAACACGAGGGCTCACTGGCATAAAAACAGTAGAAGAGAGACCAAAGGGAAGAGGTAGCACAATACACAGGGGAAGGATGGTCTTTCAGGGGAACTCAGGGCTGCGACTCGAGAGATCTGGGTTTCGTTCCCAGGTCAGGTGGAAACTTTCTGGGTGACTTGGGATCTGGATTGAATCAGTGTAACATGGCACCTTCCCGTAGGAAGGTTGCTTGTTCTAGCAGCTCATCGCATGCTTGGTGGCTTTCTGCTCATATTGCTTTTCCTTGGGACAAGTGGTTTTTGTTGCTGCCAGCTGAACGGCAGCTGACACCAGTCACTCGAAGTCAGGAGTCTGCAGGGCTGTAACCTGTGTTTGCTGCTTGTTTGTTCTTCCCATGGCAGGAGGGCTTGATTCAGGGAGATGGACTGCACTGGATTGTGTTGCTTAACATGAGAATTTCTCACACTATCAGTTTTCAAACTGAAAAAAAAAGCACGTGGGAAACCATCACTGAGCTGTATTCCAAACCCTGCAGGTCTTTCAGCGCTGGGTAGCCACCTCCTCCAAGACCTGCCGCAAGCATTTAATCCTTGAGCGCCAGGGAGCACCCTGGTACCTGGTGCTCGCCAGTCCCATCCCCGCCGCTGCTGCCGCCACCGGCTTCTGCGGGTGGTCTCCAGCCCTGTCCCTGCTGCCGGCTTCTGCAAGTGCTCACCAGCCCCGTCCCCATTGCCACCGGCTTCTGCGGGTGCCCCCCCAGACTCAGGAGGCACCAGTCATCCATGCGTGGAAAGGGTTTTGGGGGTTAGTCCGAGCTGACCAATAGTGCCAAGTAACATGGTTGGGTAGGGACCTAGCTTGGTTCCATCCAATATTGGTGTGTTAGGTGATGAAGTTAAATACAAAAGGAATGAAACATTTATTAATAACAACCCCGATGGGCTCAGCAACTCCACCGGCCACATGTTTGCCTGGATCCCACCGCTGCACACAAGCCAGTGGGCCGAAGCGCCGCTCTTCCCCTCTCCGAGAAGTATACAAAACAGGGCTCTTCACAACGGCACGCCTGGTCCTGATGTAGCACAACAGCTACTCTCACAAGATACACAAACTCGGGCCTTCCCATGACATGGAGATCCACAGACCTCCAGGGGCGGATGAGGACAGGAACGAGGGCACCAGAAGGCCACGCAAATGGAGGTTGCCGCTCTGCCACAGCACCAAGCGCCCCTGCCTGTTCTCCAATCACAGATCGAATCCCAAGTGGCTCGGCACGCAGACCCTTCCGTTTCTAGTTCCACGCACCCTCCAACGTCACGCGGTCACGTCGGGTTTGCCACTTGTCGCTCGTACCGATCGGTTATAATCCTGCTGTCAATCCAGGTGGCTGCTTGCATTTACCTCAGGATTTCCTGCCAATTCGACCTTTACCTCAAGATTTGCCTTCAATTTTACCTTTACCTCAAGATTTGATGCCAATTCGACCTTTACTTCAGGATATCCCACCAATTCGACCTTTACCTCAAGATTTGCCATCAATTCTACCTTTCCCTCAGGATTTCCCGCCAATTCTATCGTTACCTCAGGATTTCCTGTCAATTCGACCTTTACCTCAAGATTTGCCATCAATTTTACCTTTACCTCAAGACTTGATGCCAATTTGACCTTTACCTCAGAATATCCCATTAATTCGACCTTTACCTCAAGATTTGTCATCAATTTTACCTTTCCCTCGGTATTTGATACCAGTTCTCTCTTTACCTCAGGATTTCCCGCCAATTCTACCTTTACCTCAGGATTTGCCACCAATTGTACCACACGCGGTGTCGCTTTTCCTAAGCGGGTTGAATCGGTGAAAAAGCCACTCCTAGAAAATTCTGGAAGAGACACCCCCCGACATGTGCCCACCTCATGGTACCAGACCTGTCCCCTCGGCTATGGCACAGGCCATGCTAGCTATACGCACAGGTTGTGTGCTTCTCACTCAGGGTCATGGATGCGCTTGGGGCTTGGCTCCCGTCCCTTCCCCGGGCATGCTGTGGACCTCGCGATCCCTCCTCGTCTTCCACCCTCGCCGACTTCCCCGACGTGTCTTTCCACTCCCTTCCAACCTGCTCCGCTGCTCGTGTTTCTGTGCCTTCTCCAAGCCATGGCTTTGTTGGCATCTGCTCGGCAAAGAGCCAGCCTTGTGGATCTGGACAGTTACAAAGGGCGGATTAGCAGCCAAAGAATAATACTATTATTATTATTGTAAATCCCTTTTGTAAACACGCAGCTCTGTGCGATATGCTTGGAGCAATAATAATCCTGCCGGACATGTGCAGGGAAAAGCACTACGCACACCTGGGGAGGATGCAGCACCGCTGGCTTCTTTCAAGAAACATGGGGGAAGGTGAATCAGGAGTTGAGCCACCGCCATTTACAGTTAAAATCAATGAGTTCGGTGTTGTGCTCTTTTTCTCATTGCCCCTGGTTTTTGACCCTCTAACAGGCCTCTGTTTCCTCCTCTCTGCGACCGAGGGGAATAGACACTTTTTAATTCTTACTTAGCGGGAACTGGGGAGCTTTGAAGCCAACTTCTACAAGGCTTCAGATGGGATTAAGAGAGCTGTCGACACGAGATATCTCGATTTTCATTTCCCCCCATAGGAGGCGGTTGCATTAGGGATAGGATGATTGCAGGGGGCTGGCCTGCAGTCTCTTCAAGAAAAAAATTGAGGGCATAAAGCTGTCAGGTTTTGGATCACTAGAGGACAGAGGACAACCGGACTGTCCTCTATGATGGCCACCCTAGCGCCTGGCCACTTGTCCAGCCCTCAAAGCCATGCCCTTGCTCCTCCTGCTCTGAGTGAGGAGGTGCTCGGGCCCCGGACGCTCTGTGGTTTTGCTGAAAGACGAGCAGTCCTTAGCTAGATGGGGCAGCCATTTCCCGTGGAGTTGTTCATCGGGTTTTCAGCATGGGGGGTTGTAAGTTGACATTCCAGTCGTTAGTCAGCCGTCAGTCCAGTGAGATTGTGCTTCGTTAGGTCATTTATGCCCGGAGCAGCGTTTGTGAGGTTGGTGAGGCCACATTCAACCAGCTAGAAATCTTTTGCTGTCCCCATAAAACATGCCCCGTCCTGCCTGGTTGCCGTTCTAATGGAAATCTTCCAGCTGCTGAACACCATCTGCCTGGTTGAGAGGGGCAAGGAGCAACCAGGAAGCACAAGGAACAAGTTGCAAAGAGGGTTTTTAAATTGTTTTTTGCCTCTTGAGGTATGCACACCCAGCTGCTGACTCAGCCATGCTCTAATCAGGAGCGTGAAACGAACCTGATTTAGCTTTGCAGAGGCACAGCGAGGGAGGCATGCACACAGCCTCCACCCCCAGGAGGTCCAGATAAAGAGAAGACATTGGTGCCACTGCGGCATGGCTATCCTGCCATCCTTTCATGGCCTGCTCTCAGCCCTGCACCTGTACTTGATCTGAGCCTTCAAGAGGCAGAGAAGCCATTGGTTCTGCTTCCAAAAAACCCACCATTTCTCCTTAATTCCTAGTGATGTCTTGAACCTTTTTACACTCCTAACAGCGGTGGTTCAAGGGAGGCAATTGCAACAGTTTAATGAGCATAATTTTTATACCAGGGTTTTCAAAGGAGCAGAAGGAATTAATTGCCTGTCTCTTATTGACTGTCAAACTCCATGTGCCCGTGCGGTTCCTAGCCTTACAAGGATAAGCCGGGAAAAGAATTAAAGCCAGACGGTGAGTGAGGGTAACTAGAACTTGGGACCCTGTCTTCGTCCTCGCTCCTGCAAGCTCCAGGTGATGACTTGAGGAGGCACCTCCTCTTCCTAATCTTACTCTTGTTTCTAGTAAGCTTCCTCACAAACGTCCTGGTGTTTTCATGAGGTTTTCTGCAGAGAAAGCCAAGGAGATTTTATAAAAAACAACAGATTTTCTAGGTATCTAGGTTGTAGCCATATTGGTCTAGAGAAAAAAGCAGTCAGGACTCATGGTAGAGATGATATCTTTTATTAGACCAACAAGATTTTTGGGGAAAAAAAATTAATTGCAAGCTTTGGGGCACATACACCCTTCATCAGGCATTGGAGAAAAGATTGGAAAAGTTCTCCTGGGTAGAAATCCAGGTTGTAGCCGTATTGGTGTAGAGGAAAAGGCAATCAGGACTCGTCATAGAGATAATATCTTTTATTAGACCAACAAGATTTTTGCAAAAAAATTGTCATAAATTTTTTTAATTAAGGCCCAAAAGCTTGCAATTAAAGCATTTTTTTTAAGCTTGCAATTAAAGAAAGCTTGCAATTAAAGAATTTTTTTTTTTTTTGAAGAAATCTTGTTGGTCTAATAAAATATATCATCTGTACAATGAGTCCTGATTGCCTGGGTAGAAATGAAAGTTCTAGGAATTTAGGATTATACAAGACTTTTGGTCATTAACAAGGCTCTTACAATCAACAGGCACATCGATGGTAATGGTAATGCAAATCAGCACACAACACTGCAAACAAAATCCTAACCATGGCAGTTCCCTGTAACCAGAAATTAACACAATCACATCGGGACCAGAAATGGGACTCCATTAAGCTTACTATAGACCTGGTTGCACCAATCAAATGGGTTGCATTGTCCTATAAGGCAATGAATAGAGAGGACAAATACTTTGTTCAGCTCCAATGCCAAGTGTCTGCATGACTGCTAACTGAATTGTTTGATGCAATGTACAGTATAACACAAAAGGAAACACAACTATTCCTTTTATTTATTGCTTTATGGTAATTGCAAGTAGCCGGGAGTGGTCAACAGATGGTGCTGTATAGCTGCTTTTCTTGAGGAAGTTAGTTAAGCAGAACTGTGCTGGGCACAGAAGAAAGACCTAACTATCTGGTACTGCTCTCAGCCTGCTGGTGTTTTGCCTGAAATATTCTTATCTCCATTACTGCCCACTAAGAGGAACTGCCTAAACAGTCAAGACATAATACCCAACAGGCATTTTTGATCATAGATAGTAGACAGCAAAATATGTTAAGAAATAAAATTGATTAGAGCTATATTCCAGTGTGTGACCAGGGTAACATAGGTTTTATATAACTGTGATAACTTAGCCTGAATATAGGTAAATGTCCTGTATGACCTGAGTCATGTTACTTATACTAGGCCCAGCAGAGCACATAAGCATGCAAAAAGCATCCCGCAGAAATGTATCTTACCATGTTGTTAGCCCTTGTGTGCATCAGTTTTCCCCATCCTTTAAATGGAGACAATAACAAGTTATTTATCAAGCTCTTCAGAGAATTATGAGACTAGTGGCATCAAAAGGGGCTGCATTTTCATAAAGGCCTGACTCCTGCTCTCTGATAAACTCCTCCTTGAGGCTGCTCAAATCGAGCACAGCAACATTGAAGCACTCCAAATCTGCACTCTCTCAGACCAGGATTTTTCAATAGTGACTTGCACCAAAGCTGAGAACTGAACTTCTATGAGATTCTGAGTCCCAACTCCAGTGCCTTGAGAACAGGAGTGTCCTTCCTCCATTAACGCTGGGATACAGTGTGTGGCAGCTAGGGACTGTGTCCCTATTGATACGTTTGGCAGTTGATACATTTGGACCCAGAGGCTTGGTGTTTGGATTGAAATCCAGATTTTCTCAGACCCTGCATGGTTGAGACTTATGTCTCCAGACTGGCACCAGCTCAGCAAGTTACCAGTTGTTAATTCTAGAACCTGTGTCTGAGCTGAAAGCACCCACTTAATAACTTCTGGTTCTGTAGCAGAACAGGGGGGAAAGCTGCCTGTTCTCCAGGTGACAATGCAAACTCAGGAGTGTGTATCCTCTTCGTGACAGTCATTCTGGGTCTCCTACTCTCAGCAATTAATTCAGACGTTTGGGCTCTGTGCTTCATTGTAACACCTTAGACTTGCTCATGGAAGGTCTGATGCAAGCAAGTTTTGTTTGATTTGTGTTCTTCAAATGATGCCAAGTCAGCAGGCATTAGGAAAACACCTAGGATGCTTTCAGTGTAGCGCAGTCATTGCAGTTTGGAATTCAGTGGGGTTAGATGGTCTCTTTTTTTGTTTGTTTTTTGTGCTAAAGTGGGGAGTGGAAATCAATCACATTCTCCACTGGTGCAAATAAGCATAACTCCATCACTATATCATTAGAGCTTTCCCCGTTCCCAGCTGTACAGAATATTGCATATTATATGTGTGCAACATCTGGCTGGAGAATTCAACAGAACCAAACCTCTTCCTACCTGCTCGCCTGTGGAGAGCGTGTGCGAGCGCATGGGCAGAGGGGTAGGGAATCACGGCAGCAAAGATTGTTCCCTTCTAAAGGAGAATCCCAGCCCCTAGTTTCCATGATCAGTGCAGCTCTGGGAACAGGATGCAGACCAAACAAAAATGCACAGAAAATACAGGATCTATTGCCAAATGTTTTCCATAGTTTTGTATTTAGAATCAGTGAGTGCTCACCAAGAGCTGTGATATACAGGACATGTCACTTTATTCACCTGGCCATGTGTGCCTCCATTTGCTATTCATAAATTTCTATGCAGCACACTTGAACTCTCAGAGAACCCAGGCCCTGATCCCTCATTACCTACAATTGTTAAGGTATAAATGATTATGACATTGTTTAATGTGTAACCCAAGCCATACTGGGCGCTGCCCAATATGGAAATTATGTCCTTTTGTAAACATAAGAGCAACTTCAAATTCTTTCCTTGGAAATCACCTGGCCTGGTTTAATCTTAAAAAGCACAATGAACTCTTTAATATTCAGGTTGAGATCTTTCAAATCATATATGATTTCAGTTGCAAACGAGGCTGGATACAGAAGTGGAGACCTGTGATAAAACTTAATGACACAGAAGCTGTGCGCCAGCCAAGACTGTGGTATTCTGATGGAAATGCTGACAGTACTGGTGAATTTTCAAGAAAAATATCTTGTTGTTTTTGTCCAACGCGAAAGAAAACCAAATACAGCATATCACGACCCAGCTGTACCCATGAGAGGCGAGGAGGAGGGGAAGAGGAGGAGGCTGGGAGAAGTGAAGGTGCTTCCGTCTCAGTGTGACTCAGTCCAGTATTATTTGATGTGGCTTGACATTGCCAACAGCTTGTTTCACACCAAGCATGGCTCACACTCCAGTTAAAGCGCGCCAGTGAGGCTTGCCGGGGTGTCTGCCTGGGGCAGCTAGTGCACAGTAAGCCAAGATGTGAATTTACAGTACGCTAGTTGTTCTGTATCGGCTCGGTGTGTAAAAGCTTGTAGCCCAGACTGAGTGCAAGGTAAAGTAAGTCAGTGTACACAAAGGTGCTTTTAGTGCACGGTAAGAGCATCCAAGTGCCAGTGTGCCAAGTTCAACTACCACAAAGTTGGGCAGACAAGTCATGAAAGGTCATGCCAGGTGTAAGAGGGACACAGGGCTTGGAACTACACCCCAGTCCTCCTTGTGGCCTCAGATGGGGAATTCTGCATGTGCATTAACGAACCCATTCTCCCCCACAGGGCAGCTCAGGTCTCTGACTTCCTGCATCAGTTCTCTGATTCTCAAAAATGGTGTCAGAGCAATCATCTTGTATTTTCAGTGTATGAAGTTTGTGAACCCATCTCCTGCTGACAGTGCTGGCATCACATGCATGCAGCACCTGTGTCCTATGGAACGACAAGGGGATATTTTCAGCTCTGTAGCCTGCAGAATAGTGTGAAGCCTTTTGTTTTCCAAGTCTTCCTTTTTTGCATCTGTACAAAATATCCTTCAAGGGAAAATAGCACCCAGAGGACTGGCAAGCTGTGACCTAATAATATCTGAGAATCCATTACACCGGAGCAGCCTGAAATATCGCCAGTGACCGGACCCTTACTGAAGCCCCCATCTCAGCCCTGATTAGCAATAGTTCCTCTCAGCTGAGGTGTTCCTCTGCCAGGTGCAGCCTGTGTTACAAAAAGCCACTTCTAGGTGTAATAATTCCTCTTCTGATTCATTTCCAGCTGGTACAAAATCAAGCAGTGGCTGGGACAGAGCAAAGGAAATTTAATCTGGGAGGGAAGAATGTGGCTGAATGCCTTGCTCTAGACTGCAGTATCTTTTTATTTTCTCATGAGGATTTAGTTTGACACTGAAAGCTGCCTAAAAGAACTGAATGCACAGAGTCTATTTACTGTAAAGGAAATCAGCGGCTCAAATTCCTTAGGTGTCTCTGAAATTCTCAGCATTACCAGTGGGATGGATGTACAGCTGATGTTCTCTGAGCAGTTATTCAGGTCAAAATGCAGTTACTGTTTATAAGCTTTTCTGATATGTATTTATTTGTGCTTTTCTTAAAGATTGGCAAGTGTCTGGTGCTAAGCTTTTGGATATGAGTGTCCCCCAGTCCTGACTGCTGTAGCTATTCCACTTTGTATCAAGACAGACACGCTACAGCCAGTGGAAGATCTTCCACTAATCAAGCTATCCTTTCTTTTCCAACTTTCTTGTCTCTTAGTTACTCCTGGGAATGTCTCTCTTCTCCTGTTCCACAGCTGTGCAGACTGTTTCTAGCCTTAGCTGCACCTGCTTTTTCCAGAGTACTGAAGAAGAATGCATTTCATTTGAAAGCTTGTCTTGGTTCATCCCAACTAGGTAGTTGGTCCAATAAAATATAACACCCACAAAAAATCCTTGCTTCTTGCACATTTCCCGGACCATCATGCATACAACATCATATCCATCTTATGGATTCCTCTGTCTTGTCTATTAAAATTTCTCCTTAACAAAGGAATAAAACTAAGAACACAAAAGAGTATATCCATAGTACCATAATGCTTGGTCTTTTCCTATCTCATGTGGAGGCTATAACCATAAAAGAGGATGCAAGTCTGTTACGCTTGATTTGGCAGCTGCTGAAATGCAGTGACAGTTCTTCTGGCACTGTTGTGCTACACAAACAAGTTGTTTTTTAAAAAAAAACAAGTATCATAAAACTAGAGCTGAAATGTCAAGGTTCTTGTCTGGGCTGTTTCAGACTGGGACAATGAGGTCTGCCAGTACATAAAATGGCATGGGTTAGGGTTCTATAATGCGATAGTATTGGAGAACAGAGAAACCTGCTTGTGTTAGAGGGAATAATTTCAGACTGAATAAGGCCTGCAGGGTTTTGCCTAGTGACCTGCATGCTGAAGTCCAATATCTGAGTAAAATGTTCATAGTTCAGTAGCTACTGCAAAATAATGGTTGTAAAATAGTTTTGCTGATTAGGATTAATCACTAACTGCTATATTTGAGGCTTCAAGAGGGGCCTTGTGCATGGTGCTGTACAAACATATTGGAAATGATGTACTCCTTGCCCCAAGGAATGACTAATACTGTATTAAATTATCTTGGGGCCAGACTAGAGTTTGTAATGTCAAGACTGTTGATCACAGAGCCCTTTGCCTGGCCTGCTTTGAGTGCCATTCTGACCCTGGCCAAAAGGCATGACAAGACAAAATAATGTGAGGGTATAAATTTAAGTATGCAAAACCATTGATGGGTAAATGAACAGAAAACTAATGAGAGTGTCAGATGTAAATTAACGAAGTTACTCCCGTTGGCATTTGTACCCAAATCCTCAGGCACAATAATAAAAGCAGACAATGCACCTGGCAGGTGCTGCAATGAAAAGATCACACAGTAAGGAATCCAGTTAGGAAAAGAAAAGATCAGACAGGTTCCCACACATGTTCATACAATAGGAAAGCCCCTAAGTTTCTTGGGAACTTGCAATGTCTGTCAAATAAATTCTGTAGAAATGAAGCAAGGGGAAATGCTCTTAGTTTCATAGTTTCATAGTTGGTAGGTTCAGAAGGGACCTAAGCAGATCATCTAGTCTGACCCCCTGCCATGGGCAGGAAAGGATACTGGGGTCAAATGACCCCAACTAGGTGGCTGTCTAGCCTCCTTTTGAAGACCCCCAGGGTAGGAGCGAGCACCACTTCCCTTGGAAGTTGGTTCCAGCTCCTAGCCACCCTGACAGTTGAAGTAGCGCCTCCTGATATCTAGCCTGAATCTATTCTCAGTCAACTTATGGCCATTGTTCCTTGTTACCCCCAGTAGTGCTCGGGGGAACAGGGACTCCCCCATTGCCTGCTGGTCCCCCTGGGCCAGTTTATAGACGGCCACAGTAGCATGAAGGAAATATGTGGGGTACGACGAAAAATAAATAGTCAGATAATGAACGCCATCACTTTTTAACTGAACATGTCCATCTAAGGGAAACAAAATCCCACTGAAAATAAATGCTGCCAAATGATGTATATAAAGTCCAACTAACCATCTTGAGACTGACATGACTTTCCCATAGGTGATCCAAAAAGGCGTCTATAAATTAAATGTTGGGGCTCCTAAAGAATACCTTCCGCTCTGAATTTATTGCCAAATAATTAAACAAATATCTTTTTCATATTCTTATTCTCATATTCTTATTTCTTATGTTCTCATGATCATTTTCCTAATGAACAGCAGAGTCCCTATGCCTGAAGAAGGGTGATTGCGCCCCAAAATTTGCAAGGAACTTTTTTACAACTACTCAGTTGGTCTAATAAAAGATATCACATCTACTCAAAGAACCTTGCTTTCTCATATTCTGTGGCATCTAGCCAAAATTGAGAGATTCTGACATGAACCTAGTTTCAAATCATGCATATCTTCAGCTATTGAAAACAGCACCTAATTATTATGTCTGATTCTATGACCTAAGGAAAAAAATCACCTCTCAGCAGAGGATTCATAAAATGTGCCTATGCACTACCTGACCCCTGCTTCAGTCTTTTAGTCAGAGCTTAACTGCAGGTATCACATGAAACTTACTTTTGTGGGTATTCTAAACAGGGCAATTTCACATGAAAGCAATAATAAAACTTTAAATATATCAAGGAAAGGAATATGGCTTTTTATGCAAGCGTAGCTGCATCTTGAACCCTGCTTTAGAAGCACTGGCCCTGAGAAAATATTCATTATACTTCGGATTATTAAAAGCAAAACAGTTTTGAAGTATAATAGCAACTATGCAGAGCACACTTCTTAGCAGCCGATACAAACTTTCTCTTTTATTTAAGTTTCGTTGGGCATTTTCCACCTATTATCTACATAACTGATATTTGTGAAGGTCTTTTGTTCACATCAGATGTTTCAATATTTATCTGAGTTAAATAAGAGTTTGACAAAGCAAAACAGTTGTGAAAGTGCAGGCCAGGCAATAAGGTTCCCCCAGTTATCCCTTGTATTCCAGTGTGTCATAAATGTAATGGACCTGGAGATGCTTTGCTTGAAATGAGGGCAGAACAGGACCTCGCATAATCATATGAAAGATGCTACCAGCAGAATGCCTGCTAAGTATGGCTCTTTCAGCAGTGAACGGTGTATGTTGTCCACTCGCTCCCTTTTAAAATATGACTCTAAATCCTCAACGGATGTACAGGCTCCTAAGCAGGATTTTCAAAAACAAAAGAGCGTATCTCTACATGATTTTCTGAGGTTGTCCCAGGGCTTTAGTGCTTGATACAGAGCAAAAGGGCTTATTGTTTCCCCACAGGAGTGTTGGCCTTGGTAATGAGACTAAGGAAATATCTTTGGTGCTTGAGGGGCTTATGAACTTACAAATCCACATTCTCCGTTGAGCAGTCTGATTCGTAACTATTGTGAACTCCATTTCCACAGCATTCTCAGATCATTTACTGGCAAACAAGCCTTTTTCTGCACAAAGTAGCTGTTGTTTCTGCAGCAGAATCACTTCTCGGTGCTGTGCTAGGCTGTTTGGCTTATGCCATGGGTGTGCTGAGATGCTGAGGCACACCTATAACCCCACAGAGTGTGTTTGACTGCCAAGTCCTATGGAGAATTATTGCTGATTGGGTGATATTTTGTCTTTATACCACACTGTCCTGTGACCTGTCAACGGTTCTTTCCTTCTCACGGGATGGTTTCTCCTCTCTTCCCTTTGTGTCTGCAGTAAATATATGCCTAGACTGTTTTTACTGATTTTAGTCAAAAGATCAGATTTTTTTGGATGCTTTCATATTGAAGAAAAATTTTGCTCCCAAATGATTCTATTTGACCTTACACTTTTGACATAAAAAGCTATTAACAGAAAGGGAAACCTGTCATTTTTATGTTGAATCTTATTAGTTATAAGTTTCCATTTGCTGCTATGGGTGAGCTCCAAAGATAACAGTCTGTACAAAGAATTATCATCAGCAAGAACTGTTTTGATATTTCTGCAGCTTTCCCATGCCGGGCCTCCTATTGTAATAATGTGAAAACCATAGCAGTGCAATTGCAACATTGGCTGGCTATCGCAACCCACTTAAGATTTGCCATGAAGGGATTTCATGTTGATTGGGGAAGGGAGGAGGGGGAACATATGAAGCTGCAACTGCACCTAATTAAATAGTGCTTTGTTTTGTTTTTTTTCCAGGGGAGATGAACTGAGCAGCCATTGATCATCCTGACACTAACATACTCAGGCTCCTTTTCTTGATTGGATTTTCAGGGAAGCAGCTTGCATCCTAAGAAATATGAGGCCGCATCTACCCTTTTGAGGCATACAGGCACAGCAGGGATAACCTACTGCTTCCTTGTGGTAGGTAAGAGATGCTCAGCTTCATGCGGATACATGAAGACTGAAAACAGTTGAGCCAAACACTGTAGATCTCAGACAAGTGCCATGTGCTGGCATCTTTGTGAACATCATACCCACAATACTGGCAAGACAATTTCATTTTGAGCAGCTTGGTAATGCAGTGCCATATCCCTTCCCTGCCCTCCCCAGCCCGCAGCTATGCTGGCACTGCTGGTTGCTGCCTGAGAGCTCAGCAGTGACTGGTTCCAGTAGGGAAACACATCCCTTATACCTTACCTTGCCAGTCAGACCCTATAAAAAATGTGGAGCCCCTGCACCCATTGCTGCTATGTAGTGACAGCTACCAACATGATAATGACTAGCATGTAGAACAGAACTGTGGAAGTGAACTTGGCACCATGTGAGAGCAGGGATACGTGGGGCACAGAGTACAAACTGGCATTAGGAAAGCAGATGGTATACTAGGATACACAAGTCTAGAAACCAGGAAATGCGGCACACACCTGGTAGTAAGCTTGCTCCTGTTTGTGCAGCCAGGAAGCTGCTGGAGTTTTAAAGGGCAGTCTGGGTGGAGCTACTGACTTACTTGAGAGGAGGAACATAGTCTGAGGGCAGCACCATCTGACCTAGGACAGGGGTGTACACTTAGGATCCACTCTGAAGCCTCTGGGTGAGCTGCATGTAACCCAGAACCACCCACCCTTCCTGATGAGTTGCTTTCAGGGGCTGGAACTGAGATCAACTCTAGCAGCAGACAGGTGGGGCCCTGGGCTTGGGCTATGTGTGGCTCCTGGTATGACTTGAATGCACAGAGATACTTAATTTGTTATAAACCATTTAGAAGAGCAGCAGTCCCAGGAGCATGAGTAAGAGGAGATGAGAGACCAAGCATAACCAAGGATTAGCCAGGGATAGGAAACAAACCCCAAATCTCTCTCCAAATACAAGCAGCCCTCCTCTAGGATGGTAAGAATAGGGTCCACACAAGTGACATTCTGATGCTAATCTTAAATGCTTCATTCCTAAAAACGTAAGAACTGCTATTTACTGGGTCAGTCCATAGGTCCACCTTGCCCAGTTTCCTGCACCACACTGGCAGAGAGATGCTAAAAGGGAAAGTGAATTGGGTCTGACCAGGGTTTCTTCCACTGTTCCTCTCTTTTTTCAGCCTCCTGCATTTAAGATCTAGGAAATTCTGATTCAGAGGCTGTACCCTAACTCCCATGCTCAATACCTGCTGATGCCCCTTTCTGCCAAGAATATAGTCCAGTCCCTTTTGAATCTGACTAAACTGTCAGCCTCCACAACATCTGGTGGCAATGAGTTCCACACTTAAATTACACAGTGCGTGAAACAAAACTAGAAACATCTGACAGAAGGTCAGGAATGGGAACTCACTCCATCTTGCGACCCATTCTTGCATGCTTTGAAGCTAGGGAAACAAGTGACAGGCCACCAGTGGAGAGCAGTGAATTGGTGATCAGAATCTATGACACCAGATCACTCAGTGTCACTGGCATATTTGGAAAGTATAAAAATAAAAAGGGAACTTGAAGCCTGCTCCTGTGAGAGACTGAGCAGTGGGGGGAGTCCGGACTGTACAGCACTTCTTAGGATGGGCTCTTTGCATGGTAGAGGTACTTTGTGCAATATGTATATCACCTTTGGGGAAAATGTTATTAATGAAAGTCATTGAAATAGTTACATAAGGGACTTCTTAGGTTGGGAGACTATTCCATGTCCTAAAGCATCCTTGAGAACAGCTCTAGTGACCATATGGAAGGATTCCCTCACCCACAGTAAACCTGGAGACACTGGAGTTCCACCCACTTACAAGCAGAGTGCTTCAGCTTTTTATTATTACTTTTTTAAGGGAACCTAGTATCATCAAATGCAAAATAAAGGACAGGCCTGGGAAGTTTAACACCAAGCATCCCACCAGCCTTGTCATTTGCCTCCATAGCAACACATGTGATAACATCCTAAATGCTGTGATCCAAGTGCCAGGGGAATAACTTGGTATTCCTCTGTTTTGTCATGTGCCCTGATGATGCTGTATTGTACTTATGTAGATTCATTTTATTACCAGAGGGTCTCAGAATCAGGCTGTTGAAACTGGAGACAGCAAAGATACATCAGCTGTGAGATTTGCTTCCTGCTGTGGCACTTCAGGATTCTTGCCCACCAGTGCTCCTTCTAGAGGAGACTTTTCAAAGCCTTATCTCCCAATGTCACAGGCCTGGTACATCTTTGTGCCATCTCCTCCTCCACTCTTTCTCCATCTGTAGTATTCAAACAAGTAACTATTCAAATCCAGAGCCTGTACATGGGGCTAGGAATGGGGACCAGTAGGTGGCAGCTTCATCCAAGAAATAGAAATGCATTTGTAAGAGAATCCATTTGCAAAGAAATCACTTACAGTACAGCTTTTCCCACTGTCCTGTTGCACTTGTAAGCACCTTGGGGTAGCAGTGCTTCAAAGACTTCTGGTACATAAATATTCCATGTCCCTGTTACTCAGGATATGATGCATCTGTTGAAAGAAAATCACTCAGACTCAGAGTCTAAGCTGGTACTAAGGCCTTGAGTCAGCAAGAAACTTAAGCACATGCCTGCCTTTCAGCATGTGAAGCCTATTAGTGAAAGCAATATAACCACTGACCGTGTCTTTAGGCAAGCATGCGTTCTAAGTGTCTTGCTCAACTGGGCTCTAAGTCTTTTTAGTTACTTTTGTGAGTTTGGGAGCAGGCCCTAAATTATTAGCTGAATTCCAAGACAACTGAAATTATAACTCTGCCCTCACCCCCAAACATAGCCATGTTTTAAAGAAAGCAATGTTACAGCATATTTAATCATTCCAGTGACTACAGAAAAAACAGGCAAATTGTCACTTTGAAATACTTCTGCCTATTATTTTTTTAATGAAAAAAAAAACTGTTTGCAGATTCAGCTGTGATTCATAGATTCATAGACATTAGGGCTGGAAGGGACCTCGGAAGATCATCGAATCCAGCCCCCTGCCCAAAGGGCAGGAAGTCAGCTGGGGTCATAGGATCCCAGCAAGATAAGCATCCAGTTTCATCTTGAAGGTGTTCAATGTAGGCGCTTGAACAACCTCCGGCGGCAGGCTGTTCCAGACCTTGGGGGCTCGGACAGTAAAGAAATTCTTCCTTATGTCCAGCCTGAAACGATCTTGAAGTAGTTTGTGACCATTCGACCTCGTCATCCCTTGGGGCGCTCTGGTGAACAAACGTTCCCCCAGATACTGGTGGTCACCCCTGATAAACTTGTAGGTGGCCATCAGATCACCCCTGAGCCTGCGCTTTTCCAGGCTAAAGAGCCCCAGGGCTCTCAGCCTGTCGTCGTAGGGTCTGCTTCCCTGACCTCTGATCATGCGCGTGGCTCTTCTCTGGACTCTCTCAAGCTTCTCCACATCCTTTTTGAATTGTGGAGCCCAAAACTGGACGCAGTACTCCAGCTGCGGCCTCACTAAGGCCGAGTACAGGGGGAGAATGACGTCCCAGGATTTGCTTGAGAAGCATCTATGGATGCAAGCCAGCGTTTTGGTCGCTTTACTAGCCGCTGCATCGCATTGCAGGCTCATGTTCATCTTGTGGTCAATGATGACCCCCAAGTCTCTTTCTTGCATAGTGCTAGCCAACATAGCAGTGCCGAGCCTATAAGGATGCTGCGGGTTTTTCTTCCCAAGGTGGAGAACCTTGCATTTATCGGCGTTGAACACCATCAGATTCTCGTCCGCCCACTTGCTGAGCCTGTCCAGGTCAGCCTGGATCACCCGCCTGTCTTCTGGCGTGGATGCTTTGCCCCAAAGTTTGGTGTCATCGGCGAACTTGGCCAGTCCGCTTCTGACTCCAGTGTCCACATCATTAATGAAGATGTTGAACAGTATGGGTCCAAGGACAGAGCCCTGGGGGACCCCACTGGTCACAGGACACCACGATGAGTGACTTCCATCAATTACTACCCTCTGGGTCCGACTCCGGAGCCAATTTTCCAGCCAGTGGATCGTGGGGGACCCAAGGCGACAATTGGCCAGTTTCTCCAAGAGACGATCATGGGACACCAGATCGAAGGCTTTTTTGAAGTCAAGATATATGACATCAATCTCATCTCCCTTGTCCAGGTGATAGGTCACCTGGTCGTAGAAGGAAATGAGATTGGTCAAGCAAGACCTACCCGCAACAAACCCGTGCTGGCTATCCCTTAAGATGTTGGCGTCGGCCAGTCCATTAAGGATGGCCTCTTTAATAAACTTTTCTAAGATCTTCCCCGGGATAGAAGTCAGGCTGATGGGCCTATAGTTAGCCGGATCCACTTTCCTCCCTTTCTTGAAGATAGGCACCACATTGGCCTTCTTCCAGTCTTCGGGCACTGTGCTGCCTTAGTAATGCAAAAGAATGGGGAATGCATAGGACATTTCAATTACAGAGTAAGAAGCAGAATAAGAATAAGATTTACTCTCTAAAGGTGACACTGATTGTAATTACATGCTGTACATCCTTGGTGCAAAGAAAAAATACCGTATAGTTCTGTCAGTTCCAGAATACTTTATATCTTCATTGCTACCAGCATTTCAACCTCCAGGATTTCTGCTATCCTGAGCCTATTACTTTGAATCTGAGCTTTGACTTAGCTGTCTCTGATTCTGGGTACATACAAATATGAATGAAAACATAGGTGGCAGTGTCATGTTGGAACAGATCTAGACCATAACCTGTCTCCAGCCCTGGCCAATAGCAGCTTTTTCTCAGGAAGGTATAAAAATCCTTACAGAGGGCATAGGGGATGGCCTGAGCATTTAGATTCAAGGCTAAGCTTTTGCGTATGACTCAGCTTGTCATAAAAAAATGAGGAAAGAGCAGCAGGAAGCCCTCCTCGAGGTTTATTTCAGTTTAAACAAGCCAGAGAGCAGCTGCTGATACCATCGCAGTGCAAAGAACTTGCATAAGTGACAACAGAAGGAGGAATCAATGACTCCTCCAGAGATGGTAGGCACTAGTTCCCCCCCCTGCCCGTGTGGAGTTCTCTGCAGTGCGCTCAGTAATGCTTCCATTTCAGCAAGATTTTAGTTCTGCGCTCTACTGGCCCCAGATGTTGCTCCTTTCTCCTCCTGATCATCTGCTGAATTGGTACAAGGCCTTTGCAAAAGCTCTCCCTGGGCACATTTTGATGCAGCCAGCTTGAGCACAAGTGGTGGGCCAGTGGGCCCCCTTGGCTAGCTGACAGAGCAAAGCTTTCTGAATTCCTTTTTAGTCTGGATTTGAAACTAATTTTGAAAAGCTCTTGTGCTGGACACCTCTTAAGGCATAGGCCAGATGAAACAGCTATTGGCTTCTTATTGAAATTCAGGTCCTTTGCCCCAAGAGAAAACTGCCTTCGTCTGAATTTCTAGAGGGCTTCAAAGGGAGGGGCAGTTAACACTATTGCCACCTTCCTTATTGCTTTTGGTATTTTGGTCCTAAAGGGGACCAAAATGATGTTCTCCATTAAACCCTTGAGACCTTGGTAACAACCAGAGCATTAAAGGGTGTGTGTGGGGTGGGGAGGAAGTTCACACCAGCCTTCTACAGAACCATGAAACACCAGTGGAGAAGAGGAGGTCTTGAGGGTGCTACAAGAAGGCAGAATGAGGAAGAAATTGAGAAAGACAGGGTGCTGGGAAAGAGCTTTCTGACTGAGCAACCTAACAGGTCATAACAGGCTCTCCCCAGGGGAGCAGTGGAAGCCAAACTGTTTAGACCAAAGACTGAACGATCTAGTAAGCCCCTTCCAGCCTTAACTCTCATGGATCCCATCACTTCTTCCTGCAGAAGAAAATCGTTGGGTGGTGGGGAGGGTATTGCAGGCATTCCCAGATGTTTCCTTTGGACAGCTCCCAAATGCCATTCCTTTAAATACAGGGTACTTCTCACCTCCCACAGGATTAACTGTGGGTTTCCCCTATAGAATTGGTTACCTGACCCAAGATCTGCAGGGGACAGAGTCATTCATACACAGCTTTTCTACCACACCCCTGCTTCTGGGTTACAAGCTTCCTGGAACTTCAGACCCAAACCTGCTGTAAAAAGGGGGTTTCTTGTTTCATAGAAGGACCACAGAGAGTTAAATGCTGTGCCAAGTGGCATTTGTTTTCTGGTGGATTCTCCAAGAGCCTTTTGATGGGGAATGAGTCCTGTCTTACTCAGCCTGGCTCCTGGACTCTGTCTCTTCATTTTCCAGTCCAGACATCCCCAGCTGGTGATCTCTGACTCCAGTAAGTGGCTGTGACCAGGGGCCATCCAGTCAGCCAACTGCCTCAACAAATAAATGTACCCAGGGTCAGAGGCATATCCCAACTATGTGAGTTCTCACCACAAACACATCTCAAAGTGAAAACCAGGTTCTTGTGGTTCTGTTGGCAATCTCCCAGAGGAAGTAGCTTGTGCTGAAATGCACTCCTCATATTAGCAATGACAAGATGCATGTTAATCCTGAAAAAGAACTAGCTCTCTTGGGAGGTGCCTTGCAAAAGGAGTGACCAGAGCAGTTGCAATTAGGAGACCATCCATACACACTCAAAGCATCTTTACTGTTTAACTAATTCATCGTTGGTGTCCAGGAGAGGCACACGTATATGGGAAAGGAATGGTGCACACCCATGATTCACACCATAAGGGTACTAACTCAGGCATTTCACTTGGATGAATGCAAACTGTTGCATATGTGAATAATTCCATATTAACAGGGCCTGTTTCCACAGTGTCAGATGAATGGCAAGACTGTATGTGCTCGCCATTCTGTCCTGGGACCTGACTTAGCCCACATCCAGTCAAATGAGAGATTTGCACAAAGCAGTTTTCATCTGAAATTCATGTGGAGAGTAGAGTGAATTTTGAATGGAAACCATTTTGTAGAAGTATCTCATTTGACTGATTCTGTCCTAGGACAAGTTGCAATGTTTTGATGTAACAAGTAGTCCTTTTATTTTAATGCCATATTTGTTGTTCCGTGCTAAAATAAAACCTTTGTTAAAACTTATGACTAGAATAGATCACGTTCAGAGAGTTGCCTTGGCTAAGACCTGCAGCCAAGGGTAACTGATTTCTCCATGGCAGTTTGTTGGCTTTTCCTCACGGCAAAGTTTACCTTCCTTGAGAGCTGCTGGGGGGTGGGTGGCATTGTACAATCATTTCTACTTTGAATGCATCTCTCTCATACCAGTTTTTCCTGGAAAGGTCCCACCAGTCTCCCTGCTGTATGACATAGACACCATGCAGAGCTGGTTTCATGGTTCATTGTGAAGAAAACCGATGATCTATTTGGCCCTGTTTTCTGTCTGCAAAGCGTTTTGTGATCTAACCCTGGCTTCTACCAGTTGGAAGATGGAAGGTGGATTGGTAAAGTTTCACTAGATAGACTATTGGCTGGTCAGAATCGGTGCAAAGCATAGGATCCCCTACCCAAGGCCATGCCTGTACGGGGCTCAGGGGCATGATTGTGGTTTGTTTGGGCACATCCATGCTAGCCTTAAGCCAGTTAACTCAGCTGTGAGGCTGCAGCACATGGACTTCCATATGAGATGAGCACCCAGGTTTCCAGCTAAGCTCATACAACCAGCTCTGAAACCTTTGGTACTATAGCTTCACTGCTACTGGTAGCCCAGGTACACCTGTGTGTGCTATATTTGCATCTTTGATTGCAGTGCATGCACAGTCTGTGTTACACAGAGCTGTTTCCATAGCCTGGTTTGATGACAGAATTTTTTAAGCAGCAAATAACAAGTTCTCTGGTTCATATACAGATACCCAAGCGCTCATTTGGGAATGGCTAGTTCACAAGTACTCATAACAACAGCAATCTGGTCAAACCAACATTTGTGAGCAGCATTCAGCAGAGTTGTGTGTACTCAGCAGAACAGATAGATACCAGGGACTCACACATGCCATTCTTCAGTGTTTGCCTGAGTGGAGATGGGTCCTGGTGAAGCGTGTGTGGTTTTTTCTTGTCTTACAACTCATAAGCATTGAGGTACAAAAGAGCCCTGGCTGGTACATGACTTCTTGTCCAGCATGTGCTTGAGAGGAGATGAGAACAGCATAAACTTTCTTGTTCCTCCACAGAGAAACCCATGTGAAGGTGTGGTTCATTCAGGGAATCCCCACCTCAGCATCATGTTGTTCTGATTTCATCTTCATGGGAAACTCGTGTTTCAGTGTGTAGGTGTATAAAGGTACAAGAAGCAGTTGTCTCAGCACAGGAAGTTGCTCGGCTGACTTTTTCTACCACCGCCCCTTGCATGGGACCTCCTGTAGCTGTTGGGAAATAGGCTCAGGCCCCCCCGCCATTCCTTCAGGGACCCTGAAGCATTTAATCCAATTTGGACCAAACAGGCTAATTCAGCAGTGGTTTGTCTCCTTTCCCCGGTGCCTTATTAGTAAAGAGGCAGGTGCCTCGTATGACTAAAACCTCACTGCTGTGAGTCATCTGGTCCCAAACTGTGCCAAAAACACCCCTTTCCCTTACACAACAGAAGGCAGGACTACAGCACAAGGAACTAATGTTTCCCATGTCTGGCAGCACTACAGGTGCTGTGGTAGGCACCAACATTGGGGCTGATACTGAACAGTAGCGGTCAGTCCCTCACTTACACAAAACAAGATAGATCCACTGAAGTTCAGAGAACAATGCTGAAGGGGCAAATACATGGTCGCAGAGGTTGCATAGGCCCAAAGTTTGCATCATTTGTTCCCCAGGAGTATGACTCAAACACGGTAGTTTCAGGGGAGTGCTGTAGGATGGTTTCTGGGTCCTTGCCTGGTGCTGTCGGACTTCATTTTGTCTCACGGTATTTTGTCAGATGAGCTATGTGCTCTAACACTTCTCCCACGTTAAATAATAAGACAGGACAGTGTTGGATGTCAAGTAGAGAGGGCAAAAAATGAACAGGTGGCCTGTAGTTCTGGCACTGGCTGAGAGGGTGATGATCAGCATTCAACTCCCAGCCTTGCATCAGATTTTGTGGAATTCCCTTAGCAAGACACTTAATCCCCCTCTGAAGTTAGCTTCAGAAGAAGGAAGAGGAGCAGTAGAAGTATTGTATGGTTCGGGAAACAGCCAGGTTTCTCCCATACACTCTTCCTGGGCTACAACTTGTGTTCATGCTGATATGGGCAGATCTCCCATGGGAGGCTGAGGGAATGGGGTTGGAGTGTGAGGCACAGAATTTGGATTTTTCTTTCTACAGCATGCAGGGCTTAAGAGGGCCTGGCCTTTTGAAGGGAATGCCCTTTCCAGGCCCCTGGTCTGTCCCACGTGAAATGGCAAGGGTTTGGGTCACCCCAGGCTCTTCTTGCAGTGGACAGGGAGCTCTGCACACAGCAAATTCTGACAAGACCCAGAGAGGCATTATAAGATTTATAGCAATGTTCACAACCTCTCTCCCTGCAGGGTAAATCTCTCTTATCAGAGCGTTATGATCTAGCCCTTGGCATGACTCATGCAACCGATTAACTCTCACACCAGCGCTTTGCAACGAGGTGAATTTCTTTCTTGACACATATTTTGTTTTAAGTCATATTTTGCTCTGAGCACCTTGACGTGGGCTTGAGGATCCGCCAGCATCATCTGTTAAACGGTCACGGAATGTAGCGTGAAAAGCGACTCAGGGTTTGAGGCTGCCTTTGGTTTTGGATCCCTCTGAACAATGCTGCGAGCATGTTCTCACTGGAGCCAGGTGTTTGCTTGGGTCCCATGACAAGGGCATTCCTCACGGAAGGTCAGTGTCTCCTGTTTGGAAATACATTCCCCCCCCTGCCGTGCAATGCAAATTCTATGAAGAAAAAAGAACTATAAACAACTAGAGGGACACTTGTGCAGGCACTTCATCAGAATGGGGAAATAGCTAGGGCTTGCAGTATCTGCTGGGCTGTCTCTGGCTTCTTTGACAAGAGCCTCAGTCAGGGTCACACATGATTAGCGCCGGGCCCCATTTGAAATCAGAAAAACAATGGACTACTCAGCTCAGGTCATTGGGCTCTTCCCCTCCCAGTGGCACTCAGATCCTTCTTGCTTCCCTTCAGCTCAGTGAAGGGGAATTAGAACCTAATTCCCTTTCACTGGTTGGGTCCGTTGACAGTCCTCCTCAGACCCCTCGAGAAGCTGGTTCTGCGGATGGGCAGACTTGGCCTGGTGAGTTTACAAGATAAACTTTTAGGGGCTTGGACTGTCTCGTTATTTTTGCATGGGCCATTGAAGTGCTACTGTCATGCAAATAATAGAGAGATGAATAGTACACTACATCCTCTGAAATGGCCGTTATTCTTCAATCAGACATCTGCATTTATTGTTCCATAGTAGGCTCAACTTTTCATTTCTTCTATTCTGTTTTGACGGGTAAAAAAAAGTATGTGAAATGACCTCTCTGAGGATAATTGGTATTCTGACATTAAATTGGTTATTGTGTCCTCAGAGGCAAATATTTGTGTTTTTTAGACCACAAAGCTCTCTGAAATATTGAATTACTACTCTTGCATTCATACGGCTTGCCCTGTATAACAGGATTGGAGCGCTAATATTGACATGTGTTTTAAAAAATCTGGACATCTGTCAACAACATTAATCCATTTTGAAAGAAAATGACTTACGAGCTCAGCACTCTTTTAGGGAATAAGACAATAATGGGCCCTGGTTTTTTGCCATCATTTGTTTGTAATCTTGAGAACAGTGCTTGGGTTCAAATGGCTTGACATGAGTGGAACATAGTATATCCCCATGTTTTATGACTGGAAACCCAGCATTTTCACAAGGCTATTTTGCTGCAGACTTTACTGGCAGCATATATACATCTCTCTTTTTTAGTTCCTCTTGTTTTTCTATCGTCCTGACACCTGTCACAGTTGTAGTCTCACAGGAGTCTGGGCGAAGAGTGCAGATTTCCTTGTCCGTGCAGTAACTGTGAGTCTGAGATCACTATGACAGTGACTCCTGACTACAGACTTTTATACTTATGACTTTTGTCCTATTTGCATGCTTCTTTGTTTCCTTATTATAAAATTAGAGGTATAGCAATAATTTGAGAGCTGGAGAGACTGTATGAAGATTTGCAAGTCTGCGTCCCAGCCATTGACAACAGACTTTGGCCATCCACTGACATTCTTCTCCTACTGTCCCTAAACCTGGTAAAGAAAACTAGAGTGTCTGTCAAATAAGATTTGGGTGCAGGTTTCAAGGTTAATTAGGTGTATAATTCAAAATCTAGCCCTTGATTCCCTGGTAGATGAAACTTCCCCATCCATGACACAGCCAAGTCTCCATTTAGTATGTGGCTGGAACCAGTGAAGCTGAAGTGTATGAGATCTGGGGGATTTGTACCCCAGGGTGGTACAAAGCTTCACTGAAACCTGCAAGGCACAACAGTCTGCCCAAGCTGATACATAACTGGATGTCTGTGGAGGAATTTGGTTCCCGGCCCGTGAAAGGGTGGACGTTAATGAGAGCAGAAAACCTATAGAGCTCTTGTTTTGCTTTGTAATGTGTTTATCCATCAAGCAATATATATATAGAGAGAGAAACAATTGTGAAGTTTGTGTTTTGAAGAATCGTTCTTTGGCAATACATCAGAGGTTTATCTTATAACTGCGTCTAAAACATGGAAATGGATGACTGACTGTCAACCACCAAAATAGTTTGGGCTGTTTTATCTGTGGATAACATGCTCTTTTGCAACTTCCTCATTTTAGATGTTTATTACACCAAGCCTTTAGCAGCATGGCTTCAGATAATTGAAGTATTCCTATAAAGATATCTATTAAAGTTTAACTTTGGGAGACTTGGTGTATCATGTGGCTTTTCAGTGTCTAGTGCATTAAGATACCAGAGTTAGATCTACTGTACCTGAACATCAACCCTGAGGCGTGTGTGTGTGTATTTGCACCCATCCATAGTATCCCATGTACTTGTGCAAATGGGGTTCCATATGCACAGAAATGTGGTGTGCAAATCCCATGCGATAGATGTCTGGATGCAGCTTGAGTGTATACAGCTATGCATCTCGTGCATGCTTTTAAAATACTGAGACATATTTATTTGTTTTACTTGGATTTATTTATTTGATTTATTTCTTGATTTTTTTTTTTTTTTTCCTGACAGGGGCCTCTCTTAAAATGCTATTTCCCTTGAAATTTAATACAACCATATAGCATTAGAACGTGAAAGCTTCCTGTGGAAGAGCTGGGCTAGAATTAGATTTCTACAGTCCTCTACATTTCTTAATTCTTATTTGGACTGATTCTTTACTCTTGCTGAACTCCTGCTGAGTATCCCTGGCTGTACATAGTTGTGTCATTTGATGCAGGCTTAATTGTCCTGGGCTTCAATCTGAATCAAAACAGGCAGGGCACAATCAGTTACACATGTTGCCCTTCCAAGCTGAGTTGTTGCTTCTCAGCCAGCAAAAACATGAAGCCTGCCTGGTTTGTCCGTGGAAAAAAGTGCAGTGCCCTTACAGATGCCTGCAGCTGTGCCCCACAAAAAAAACCAAACCATTAGCACATTTTATCCCACTTAGCTCAGAATGACTGGAAGCAGGACATGGGATGTGTGTGTCTGTAGGATCCTGGGACAAAAGGCTTTATCCTGGGCATAGGCAACATCTATTTACAGCCCCTGTGACTCCTTATATAACTGCATTGTACCAAAAGGTTTTAAATAAAGCTCAGGTAAGATCAAGAGGGTGTGATGTGAGCCAGGGAGGTTTAGTTTAGATATTAGGAAAAACTTTCTCAAGGGGAGGGTAGTAAAGCAGGTCACCCAGAGAGTGGTGGAGTCTCCATCCTTGGAGGTTTTTAAAACCCAGGTAGACAAAGCCTTAGGCTAGGATGATCTAGTTGGGGCTTGTCCTGCTTTGAGCAGGGGGTTGGACTAGATGTGACCTCCTGAGGTCCCGTCCAACTCTCATTTTCTGTGAATCTGCAATAAGGCCCTGGTTTTGAAAGGGCCTCATTTGTTAGGAGAGGAGTTACTGGTATTACCGGGCCAAACGTTAATACAAATTACAAATTAAAGGAGTGCTACGGTGATATGCAAAATTCAATTAATTTTAAAGGAGAAATATCACACATTTTTGTGGAGTAGAGGCCTCACAGACCGTGGGAAACTGTATCTAATTAAAACCCCATTAGCATGAATGAAAGACTTTCACTGACTACAGTGATCCCCAGACCAGGTCCTATCTCACCTACCCATCTATGAAGTGTTAGTTAACCAAGTGCCTGCTCTTACTAAGCTCTAACAGTAAAGAGGATATTACACTGCACAAATTGGCAGTGAAAATTGCTATGCAAAATGTGGCTAATAATGCCACGTTGTTTGAGAACAAATGTGGTGGATCCTGTTGCTGAACAGGAGGAACGCACTTGGCAGATAGGCTTTGTTTTCTTTCATTCTGATTTTCTTTAGAGAAAATAATTGAAAAATAATAGAAGTGTGTTATTAATGTCATAATCTGTGCATGATTGATTCCCTTTATTTGTTACATTTTCACATGTATTCAATAAATAAGACTTATTTAATAAATTTAATGTATTGCAAAATGGTACAAGCAGGAACATGATCCTCCCCTCCCATTGAACCTATCCATTGCTTTCTGGGGTCAGGCCCTTGGTGGCAGCCTATAAGTACATCTGGGGTATGCATCAGGATCTAGGGGAACACCTGTTCATCAGAGCACCCCCAGGGACGACAAGGTCCAACGGTCACAAACTCCTGCAAGACCATTTTAGGCTGAACATAAGTAAAAACTTCTTTACTGTCCGAGCCCCCAAGGCCTGGAACAGACTGCCGCCAGAGGTGGTGCAAGCACCTACTCGGGACACTTTCAAGAATCAGTTGGATGCTTATATTGCTGGGATCCTTTGACCCTAGTTGACTTCCTGCCCCTTGGGCAGGAGGCTGGACCCGATGATCTTATGAGGTCCTTTCCAGCGCAAATGTCTATGAAACCTATAAAGTCTATGAAATCTTAAATGAGGTTTCTTTTCTGTCTGATTTGGTTTATTGTAGAACAAGGGATGTGGTTCCGACATGTAATTTCAGAGGCCACGTCATTTAGAGCAGTGAATGGGAGGTCTGAAAACAGGAAGTCTCGACCCCCTAAGCTCTGGGTTGCTACTGATTTATCATGCAGCACTACTGGACAGCCACTTTAGTAGAAGTTTGGCTCCTCAGTCTTCAGAAATTTACCCTCAAGTCCAGTGTTGAGGAGTCCCCTATGCCTTCAAGCTTCAGCTCGAGGAGAGGGAGAATAACACCTACCTGTTTCCAGTGTGCGCAGGGAAGATTGATTAATATTCATGCAGTAGAGTTATGATAAAAGGATGCGTTGGGAAGTTTGTTTAAAGGACTGTGCCAACTCTCCCTCTCGGTGTTCCTTCCACCACGCGGCTTCAGAAAGGGAATCGTACCTCCTCAGTTTTTTTCTGTGGCCATGTTTTTCATAGGAAATGTTGTAGCATTTTGACGAAAACAAAACAGAAAAAAAACTCAACTGGTTTTCTTTTTCAAATGGAGGACATTTTCGTTTAATGGGGCTTGAAGTGTTTACAGGTGTTTCCTCATGAGTTCATATTTAGTGACCCCAGGGACCTGAAGATTCTCGTAAGGCAGGAGAAAACACTGAGCTCATACTTGTGTTTTAAAAGTGTTGAACATGAAAGGGCCAGATTGTCGCCAGGGGTAAACTGGTGCAGCTCTGAGGCCAGTAGTCATGTCGATTTACACTAGCTGAGGTCCGGCCTCAGTTAGGCACATCTTAAACCCAAGAGAAGATCCAAATCTTGTTCAAAGGTTTTCCTGCTGTAGAACCCCACAGGCCTTGTTTTGCACACCTCGCTCAGAGAAAACGCCCATCGGCCGCTGGTTCTGGGTCTTCATGTTTGTTTAAAAAATGTTTAGGTGATCCATGGTGTCTCTTATGCATAATATCTTCCAGAACCCCCTGGCCTTGGAGGATCTGTATAATGTGGTGAAGAATAACACAGAGTAAAGGAAAATATAAAAGCTCTTGTGGTTGGAGGATGTGATGACATCACACACACAGCGGGAACTCAGGGCTTTTAAAAAGCTGAAAGAAACATCCTGACAGGCAGTTATCACATCCCTTGTACAGGAGTAAAACACATTTAGCAATTAAAAAGCCAACCCATCTTCTGCAAAGAGAAAAGACTCCGTCCTGCCACAGAATATGCACTGGCAAAAATGTAAGTGAGTTCTGATTGCCTTTGTTTTTCGTAACTGCAATGAAAGATAATGACCATATGAATACCGCTGCTAAGTCAGCATCAGACTAGCACAGGAGATCAGACCATAGTCACTTATTGAGACATGTACAGCTTAAGAAAGACAAATATTAAGACGTGATGCTAATTTTCCAGCTTGGATAGTAACACAGGACAGCATCACTGCTTTGTTGGTATTAATCATTCTGTATCAAATGGAAGACTATGATTCATAAAAACAGTAACAGGATACAAGATATTCTATCAAAGATCATAGTGGTTATTTACCACAGAATTTTCCTTTTAAAAGTGAAACCTGTGATAAATCTTATTTTTGTATCTGGTTTATGTAAACACTACTTTTTACCATGAATTATATTACCCAGTCAGGGGACTATCAATTTATTTCAATATCTCAACTTGCAAATTATACTCATATGTTTAAGGCTAGATCCTCAGTAGGAAAACGGAAGGATGCCAATAGGACTAGGCTGATTGCCACAAGCTGAAGAGCTGGTCTATAATTATTACCTTTTATTAAAAATAGCCTGTATTGCCAGCCACTCTGTTTATCTTCTTACATACTGCAAGTCTTGAAAGAGAGAGTAACCTATTGAAAAAGGTAAGGAATAAACCGGAGTCGAAGCAGTACAGTTATGAGTTAACAGGAAGTAAACATATTATCATTATAAAAATTGTATCAATGGCTTTGTTTAAAAAAAATAATGTCATGCCATTTGGCGGCACTTTTCTCAGGAAATTTAGTGATCGCTCTCATACAGGTAGAATTTGCTCCTTTTCTTTTCCTTCTTTTATTCTGACCATGCACATTTCTATAGGTGGTATTTGTTTTTGTAACTATGAAGATATCCTCTCTCTCTCAGTACTCTATGCTATTCATTTAACTGGTAGTAAAGCATACCTGAGTGGAAAGGACTAATTTCTTAAATATTTTCCAGTGATTTGACTAACGTGGAATAAAAATGAAGCTTCTTTTCCATCCTGTTATAGATCAAAGATTATACAAAAAACAGTTTTATGTACACCTATTATTTTGAGGTAATCAACAATTATGCATGTTTTCTTTGGATCACAAATGTAAATATTTGTCCTTTGTCTTTGAATTTTTTTGGAGGGAAGTGGGGGCAGGGGGGCTCATTTTTATAATTATTTCATGGGCTGCAAAATCAAGTAGCAAAGAGATATTAGACAGCACATTGGAGCGCTTCAGCGATCTATTTCTTCTCACCTTTCCCAATCTTAATAATCTTTGGTGCATTTGGTGTGGAATTGGGGTTTTAAAAATGTATTGCAAAAGATTAGCTTCTGTGCATCTTAGATTTTAGGTACAAGAAGGGCATGTATTCAAGGTTTGATGGCTTTGGTAGTCAGAATGACCAGCCATACCGAATGCTACTGTATGTGATTTAGATGAGCACATAACTTTTTCAAAGGTGAACAGGAATTGCAGGCCTAGGTCAGGGGAGATGACTGCAATACAAAGGGTTGGGTGCTTCCTACTGACAGTCTGCAGACAATGCAGCCTCTGTGCAATACCTTCCCCTAGTTCCATCCCCAGAGCGCCTCGTTACTTTTCAAACCTGGACTTAATTATTATAGCAATACTTCCTGGATATTTTGAGAAGTAGCAAGTACCTTGATAGGTTTCCCTAACTAGGGAAAACTTTTCACACCAAGCAATAAAGTGGCCAATGGACATGCTATAATTCTATCCAGTCCAGATAAGTGTTGTGGGTGACCAGCTGAATTCTGGTTTGCATTGATAATTTTTGCTACTGATATTTTATTATATGCCTAAGTGCATATTAGGGTGCAGAAACCTATGGTTTACCCTTTTTTATTTAAATCTAAAGTAATAGTTACTTTCTAGAAGTGAAGATCGTGGATTTTTAATAAGCTCACCACCTCCTGTTTCAGTGGAGTTAACTGCTTTAGTTTTCTCTGGAGCGAGGAAGAAGCCTCAAGTGGTTAGGAAACTAGGCTAGGGTTCAGGAAATCTGAGATCCATTCCTTGCTGTACCACAGTCTTGCAGTGCTCCCATGGATAAGTCACTTAATCTCTCTGGGCCTTGTTTCCTCTCTGAGAAATGGGGACAATACTTCCCTGCCTGACAGAGGTGCTTAAATAAAAAGAAGGAGACAGTGAGTTGTTCAGATGTAACAGTAAAACAGGCTGTAAGTGGATAGATAATAATCAATTTGATGGAGCTGTTTGTCTCTTCCATGTGATTTTGAAGAGCAGGTGATGCCTTACCCTAAATGCGAACTTGGAATGTCACAGGGATCGCTCTTCCTTTCCACATGCACAGTGCTGCACTGCCATTTATCTAAATGATTAACTTGTCCAAGCTAATAACTCAGGACTCATTCTTATAGACAGGTGTTGTGTTTGGCAGTCTCCATTCTTCAGATAAATTGCCTTCTTATGAGTTACTCTTATGTTCTGTGATCATGAAATGTATGTATTGCAGAATCACAGAAAAGGAACAGGGGGAAATATATGTCCCTGGAAAACTAGCTTTAATCCCAGCCATTATTTCCTAAGGAGTTAATTGTCTGCTAATGTGGCTACTAAGCAGGATTTAACCTAAGGGAGATAGGAACCCAAATGCCAATGGAAGTAAACAGGATTCTGGCACTTGCCTGTGTAGGATTCCTTTGCCAGTAGTCTCTTAAGGAAAATCTGTTCAAACCCAAATGCCAAATGCAACTTCAGGAACTTGCCTACCTCAGTGATGAGGATGGAATAAGGACCTGAATAGAATAAATGTAGCTACAGTGACGGAGAGCTAGATAGCAAAGCAATACGCAAAGGCCACGCTTGTATTAAAATTGTCTGGGTGGATTTGCAAGTCCTGTCAAGGCCATGGTGCTGAAATGTCAGAGCACTAGGTCAGAGCCAGCAATGTTTGCTCAGTCCCTGTAGCTGGGGGGAAGATGCCAAGAATGGAATTTGAGAGCTCACCTTGGGTTTTACAGGGGAGATGGAAAGACACAGTCTAAAAGGAAAAGAACTTGAGAACAGTAAGAAGTACAACAGGAACGGTACCAGCCCCTCTTGTTTCCCAGCTCTAAGAAGGGATTGAGGGCCACAAGAATGACGCAAGATTTAAATACACGTGAGCTGATTTGAAGGGAATTGTCTCATGGTTGCTGTTTATTATTATTGCCACAGCAGAGGTTTCAGTCAGGCCAGGAGTCCTTTGTGCTAATCGCTATATAGATGCACTGCAGAAAACTCATCCTTGCCCTAACCAGCTCGCAGCCTAAGACCTGAGCCTCCAAGGACTTCTGCACAAACTGTGCTTTCTTCACGGGTAGCGGTGCCCTTGAAGTCCTTGCACAGACGGTGTACGCGCCTCTGCAACCATGGGGCCCAGTGCTTCACTTTTGCAGTCTAAGTGCAGTGTAGCATGAAAGAATCCCCACCCACGGTAGAATACAGTTGACTGTTAGGAGTTTCCCATGTTTTTGCAGGAATTGGGTTTGATTCCATTGACCAGAATCCTTGTTATAGCTCTAACTTGATCAGAATTAACAGCCACAGAGTGGCGAAAATGCAGCTCCCTCTTTTTCGGTGATTTTTTGGGGGGAATAGCTTTAATGTCTTATTCGATTTACGGGTGAGTTTTTTCCAAAGTTTTGGTGATAAAGTTTTAAAAAGCACTGATGTGATGTGGGAACCAATGCAGTCCATCAATCTCAGGCTCCTAAATCACTTAGGCATGCAAAATAGAATCTCTAAAAGCCTCTACATTCAGTGGAATTTCAATGGGAGCTGCAGGCTTAATTTCTCTAGGCACCTTTGAAATGATTTTAAAATCACATGAAGCTTTTACTGCACACAACAACAGATTTGAGGGTTTAGACACCCTTTGAAAGTATCAGATAACAAGACTGAAAGCTGAAACTGCAATGTGTTGCATCTTGTGAGTCTCAGGTTTGGTAAAAACACTCTGGGAAATATGGATAGGGCAAGAATCAAGCACATGGGTGTTGCAAAACCCAGGTGTCAGGCTCTGTGAATGACCACATTAGTGATTAAGTGAAAAGCTTGTTCTACTAAAATGGAAACGCTACTGTGGGCTATTGATGGGTATTAGGAGGTGGGGGATGAGACCCACAGGCCAGTCGCTTTTCATCAGCAGATCTCAGTTTCCTCTATAATGTGGGTTTTGGGTTTCTGAAAGCTGGACATGTTTTACTGACTCCTGTTGGCTTCAGTGGACCCTGCATCAGACCCTGAATGTCTGCAGGTGTTCTCTAGCTGCTCTCTGCAGCAGTGAAAGCAGCAGATGTCTTTGGCACACACTCCACATGGGTCCCTATGTCTCATCAGAGAGTCCTGTAAGTGTAGTGTCCATCAGTATAAAAGCAAAGCTAAGATCCCTTTTGTGGCTCTGCATCAACTCCTTGTAATCACTGGAATGGGTGCCCAGGCCTTTCACTTTGTTTTCCATCAGACAGACTGGACAAAAGCTTTCTCACAGGACTAGAGGTGAACGGCCTGTAAAAAGCAGGATTCTCACAAATCTGAGTAGTTAGTGGGCTCAAACGGTGGAGCAGAAGACAGGACTGATCGGAAGCTGCATAAGCTAAGGCAAAGTTTATTCCTAGCTGCTCCTTACAATGCCACTAATCACGTCATTCAAAACCAGTGTAAGCATGAACACAATAAAGATATTGGGCATCATTCTTTTATCACTTGTGCTACTTTACCTTTGGGTAACTCCACTGACTTTAGTGGTTGCTGCTCATTCATTCCAATGGACAAGAGATTGGAATCAACCCCAATCAAACATGATCAATAAATGCACTTTGAGGTAGGTCCAATGTTTGATTTATTGATTTGCAGTGTTAATTAGGCTCAACAGTGCCCAGCATTCATTTCCTCATGTTTTGCAATGAACCAGCACTTTGGTACCTTAGCTTTTGCTCAAAGTGAATTTTTTTTTTTTAAATTGTAGAGCAAACACTCTGCTCAGATGTTTGCTTAGCGCTTTGCAGTTAACTAAATGTTTATTGAAATACCCAACCCTATTGTGACCAACAATACATGCCATAATCCACTCCTAGCCAGCTCTAATTGTCAGCATTACTTATAATAATAACTGTAATGCTTCATGGGAAATCGAGAATGTGGCCGATACACAGAAGCTGCTGCGTGTTTGCTCTTGTGAACAGGCTATAACATGCAGAGATGTGTCTCTGAGTCATGTTATCACAGCATTCCAAGAGAAACAGGCATGTCCATGTCAGCCAGACAACCTATTGACAGAGTGGTAAATCAATGGATAATTCTCTTCTGTGAAGTTCTGTCACTTAAGCGCAATGAAGAGAGAATATTCATGCTTGATATCCTCTGTTGTCTAGTGGGACATTAGCCAGGTCAGTTAGTAATCTGCCTCCAGCTCCATCAGAGCATGTGGTTTTGGTCTGGGTCTGAAACCGGTGGGCGTGCTTACATGAGACATTTACTGAGGACTTGACAAATTAGCTTCACAGTAAAATGTCACTGTCTGCCCATGAGGTGCTATTAGGATGGAGTTATAGTACTGCCAGACACAAGTACTACTCTATGGTGGAGTTATTAACTCTGCTGCACTGAACATGTTGATGCTGGCATGGCTGGCTGGGGTACACGGGTGCTTCAGTGCAGGGCTGCCTGCTGGCTAGCCCCGCACTGATCCACCCTTGTGCCCCAGCCAGCCCCTCCACAGCACATTGAGCTGGGTTGGAGCAGCCCGGGCTGGCAGGCTAATCCCCGGGGCCCTCTGTCATCTGGGGCTGTGCTGCCCCAGCTCAATGTGCTGCAGTCCCGGGCACATATGTAAACGCTGCACCTGGGAGCAATAAACTCCGTCCCAAACTGCACTGGAGTTTATTCCGTCACACTCATTTCACATGTAGGCTTGCCCAGTGACTATTATCCTGGTTCTTAGTTTCATAGTTTGTTGGGTCAGAAGGGACCTGAGCAGATCATTTCGGGGGCTGGACTTGATGAGGGGGGCTGGACTCGGTGATCTTCCAAGGTCCCTTCCAGCCCTAATATCTATGAAATCATCAAGTTCGACCCCCTGCCACGGCAGGAAAGAGTACTGAGGTCAAACGACCCCAGCAAGGTGTTCATCCAGCCTCCTCTTAAAGACCCCCAGGGTAGGAGCCAGCACTACTTCTCTTGGAAGTTGGTTCCAGGTCCTAGCTGCCCTGACTGTGAAGTAGCGCTTCCTGATGTCTAGTCTGAACCAACCCTCTGCCAGCTTGTGACCAGTATTTCTTGTCGCTCCTGGGAGTGCTCGGGGGACAGGGACTCCCCCAATGCTTGCTGGTCCCCCCTGACTAGTTTGTAAACGGCCACTAGGTCCCCCCCTCAGCCTTCTCTTGTGGAGGCTGAACAGGTTCAGGTCCCGTAGCCTCTCCTTGTAGAGCCTGCCCTGCTGCCCCTGACCATGCGAGTGGCCTCCTCTGGACCCTCTCCATGCTGTCCGCATCCCTCCTGAAGTGCAGCACCCAGAACTGGTGGCCTGACCAGTGTCGCATAGAGGGGGAGGATCACCTCTTTGGACCTGCTCGAGATGCATCTGTGGATGCACGACAAGGTGTGGTTGGCCTTCCCGACCGCGTCCACACACTGTCGGCCCATGTTCATTGTGGCATCAGTAATGACTCCAAGATCCTTTTCTGCCTCTGCACTGATGAGAAGGGAGTTCCCCAGCCTGTAGGCATGCTGCTGGTTCTTCCTCCCCAGGTGCAGTAGCCTGAGCTTGTCAGTGTTGAAACCCATCCTGTTCTCATCCGCCCACCCCTGTAATCTGTCTAGGTCCGATTGCAGCCTATTCCTCCCTTCTAGCGTGCCCACATCCCCCCACATCTTAGTGTCATCTGCAAATTTGAACAGGGTGCTTTTTACCCCCTTGTCCAAGTTGCTGATGAAGATGGTGAATAGTGCAGGTCCAAGGACCGAGCCCTGGGGGACCCCAGTGCCCACATCCCTCCAGGTCGAATAGGTCCCGTCCACCACCACTGTCTGGGTCTGGCCCTCCAGCCAACTAGCGACCCATTTGACTGTGTAGGTGTCGACGCCACAGTCCCCTAGTTTTTAATGAGAATGGGGTGAGAGACGGTGTCGAAGGCCTTCCTAAAGTCCAGAAAGACTACGTCCACTGCTACCCCTGCGTCTAACGATTTTGTGACCTGGTCGTAGAAGGCCACCAGGTTGGCTTGACAAGACCTGCCTCGAATGAACCCGTGGTGGTTGTCCCTGAGCATAGTCCCCCCGGCTGCCCCTTGTGGACATGTGCTAGGATAACTCTCTCAAAAAGCTTACCCAGGACCAAGGTAAGACTGACTGACCTATAGTTTCCTGGGTCCTCCTTCCTCCCTTTTTTGAAAATGGGAACCACATTGGCCCTTTTCCAGTCCTCTGGCACCACATCAGAGCGCCACGAGTGCTCGTAAAGCCGTGCCAGGGGTCTCGCAATGACCTCTGCCAATTCCCTCAGCGCTCTGGGGTGGAGATCGTCCGGACTAGCTGATTTAAATACATCCAGTCCCTCCAGAAGTTCCCCGACTAGATCCTCACTGACCCTGGGCCTGGGTGCACCTCCCCTGGGGCCTGCGGAGGTCCCAGTGGGGTGGGGGGGTGGTGACCCGGTCCCTGCTCAGGAAAATGGAGGCAAAGAAATTGTTAAATAGGTTCAGTCTTAAAAGGGGAGGTTGGTACCAATACAACACAGGACTAAATCCTGGTCCCCAACTCATGGTGTAGGCATGTGGGTAGGCTTTTTAGGGTGTGGGTAGGCTTTTTAGGATATTCCATCTCTGGACTGCTCAGATTATAAGGCAGAAGGAGCTGAGGCATGCCATGGCCAATGAAGCCACTATAAGGGAAGAGGGAATCAGAGTAAATATACTTCCCGGAGTGGCCTGTATGGGCTGTAAGAAGTGTATTTCATCAGCGTTAGATGTTTTTCACTGAGGTCTGCAGGGCTTTGTCAGAAAGGATCACAGAATATCAGGAGCGCAAAAAGAATCATGTTGACTGTCACAGATGTCTGTACCACATGCTGAACCCTTTCCATCACCTGCTAACCCCAAAACTGCAACTGTCTGAAAATAGCATTGCTAGTTTGAATAATCAATATAAAAATATTTAAAGACCTCTGAAAGGGATTGACTCTCCAAAGCCAATGTAAAGCAAAGATGCGAACAAGGATGATACAAGATGTATAGTGTTATCTAACTACTGCTGAACTGACATCAGTACCTTACTGTAAGCAGGCTGTGATTTAGAACCAGTGCTTGTATATACATAGCTTAGTGCATTTTCTTTTCTTTTCTTTAAAAAAACAAAAAACAAACCTAGCGCTCTCTGTGCCTGACAAAGGTGTCAGCAGTTGCTTTGTACAATTCAATTTTCAAGACTGGAGCCAAAAAACTCAGATTGGTTTGTTAATTGAAAGCCTGGATCTTTTTTGTTAGTCACTTAACTGTTTGCTTTTCTCTGTTAGTACAAATAAGAAAAGATTTCCATTGTATTTTTTCTGTAGTCTTTTTTATTATATTGGAGAGGTAACCGGAAAGGAAAAAAATATTTACACTAGTTGTGCTGATAAATTGATAAGCTTGTCATGTAAAGAAACACTAAATCTTCTGAAACTCTGAGAAGTGTGTCACTTGCTGTTGTAGGCAGCCAGGCATGCAAAAACCCTTACAGATCAGCAAGGTATTTCAAAGTGAAAATTGCCATGATGGGAAACCAGTCTGAAAGGACAGAGGTTTGGTCCATGCGTCATATATGCATGCAGGGCAGTGAGGGCATTCAGTGATCTGAATCTTTTTTCTGCCTTGGGCCGTACAATTTTCAGATAGCTGTTCTTATTCACTTCTCACCTTAGCAATAATTATAGCTGGAATGCTGGAAACTGAGTGGTACAGGAGTTTGGTTTTAAGTCTTATGAAAAAGTATTTTAAGAAAATCACAGTCTCAGTGCCAGTTTAAAAGCATCAGCATGCATATTAGCATGTTGGGGTTGATTATTAAGAAGGAAAGCTCCTAAAAAGGCTCCACGGGAAAAACCCCACACAGAGAATCAGGTGCCGGCAAATCTTTGAGCAAAGTATTATAACTTCTCAGTCAGCAGTTTGATAATGTTGTGCTCGGAGCTATACAAATACCTCAAATAAATACTCCTCAGCACAGGGAGACAAAAGGAATTGAAGACTAAAATATACAGAATCACTGCTGGAGCCATTAATCTGCTCAGTTTTTCTCTCCTCTTTGCCAAGGTATCTAGTACAGTGTGTTCTCAAGTCTCTTATAAACCCATGATCCAGGCTTTGGGCCTGCTCCCAGCAAAGTGAATGGCAAGATTCCCACTGACTTCATTGCCAACACTTACACTGGCTTCAGTGCCAGCAAGGCCAGTCTGATTTTTTCCCCAAGAATAAGTGCAAGAAGGGAAGAAGTGGAAAAAAGTGAAATGTGTCAACCTTGATTAGTCTTAGATCATAATAGTCTTCAGTAGGGACCTAATCCAAAACCTGCTGCTGCTGGTGGAAGGACCCACCATGTCTTCAGTCAACTTAATCCCCAAGTACTCCCTCTTATTCCGTTAGGGCCTGGCCTGGGAGGGAGTGAAACGATATTGACTTTTTTGTCTTTGTCTTTGTCTCTAGCCTGTTTGTCCCCAGTTCTCGTGGGCTGAGCCTGCAGTAATCTCCATCCACTGTTTGAGCGATAGCTCAGCATTCTCGGGATAGTTCTCTGAGCTGGGTGTTTGCCAGGGTTAGTGCCAAATGTTCCACAAAATGATGAGCGATGACATTGCCAAACAAACCCCTGGAGGTTTGCTTCTGCTGGCGTAAGAAAAGGCAGGCTCACCAGAGCAGTAATGACCTGAAGTGTATTGACATGCAGAAATCTTGCTAACATTCCCTCTGGCTGTGATGGACTCTGGATTAGACCCGCAGATATTTGTACTGTTTTGACTGCTAAAAACAGCAGCAAACCTGGGTTAAAAGCTCGGGAAGCAAGATTTATAGCTGTTTTGCATTGTGGGAGCCCTGTCAAGGCGCTGAAACAGTGTAAATGAATCTGGGCCATTTGTTTGCATTCCTCTTCTCAGTTTTGCTAAGCTTTTTTATTTATTTTTCTTGAATATGTTCACATGCATCTTTGTGCCCACACAGCACCTAACACAGTCAATCTCCGAGAAGCCTCCTTTGAAGAGTGTGGAGCCAGAGCTCCTTTATTTTTTAAACAAATCTTGCACCCGAAGCTGAGGAACGCCATGCCCATGCTTGTTTAAGTGAGAAAAGTACCTGACTTTGTACAACATCACCTTTCCTCAGGTTGTTTTTGATTTTTAACCATCCTTTTTCTTTGCTTTGCCCGACACCAAAGCAGGGAATTATTTTTTCTGACACTCTTCTGTAAGGCTCAGACACCATGTGCCCCCAAGCAGTCAAAAAGCAGCTGCACCAGCTTTATTTTTATTTTTGGAGGTCAGCTCTGGGGGAACCGAAATACTTTCTGCAGTCTTTGTCACATTTGTTCAGGTTTTCTGGTTATTCTGCTAAAACAGGAAGCTCTGAATCGGTATATTTATCAGCCTTTACAGTAAGTGGCTCCTTGTTTTCCCCACAAAGTTGGGGCCTGGTACTGCCCCCTTTACTTAAAGTGAGCAGTGCACTAATCTGCAATGGAGACTTCTGAAATCAGTGGGATTACTCAGAGCACAAGGCAATGCTCAGTCCCTGCTCAGCTGCAGTCAAGGGCAGAACTCTCACAGGGTGACATGCAGCGTAATAATGGGAGGAGAATATGGCCATTCAAAAGGTTCAGGAAATTTATAAATTAAATCATTTTGAAATGCAAATAAACCTAATACACTAGGGAAAGCATAGTGATCATCATTCCCTCCATTCACTATAATCAGTCTCCAAGTTGTTGATACTGGGAGATTAGTTGTGATGTTTCTGGGGCGGGAAACGTTTTCTTATTGATTCTATGGTCCCGTGGTGGGGCCTGGCTCCTTGATCGGGACACGTCTGTACAACAGCAATTGCAACGACTGCAAATTCACCTCCGACATGGCTGCACAACAGCTTCCTGGTGCAGAACCTCTTCTTGGGGAAAGGAGGAGGAGAACATTTTAAACCCCTCTTTGGAATGGTATCTGGTACCGCCACTATTTACAAGAGCCTTTCAACATGTTATGATTAAATGAATTTGGACGCAGCAGCTAGCCCTTCCCACTGAAATGCAGCACTTGGATGAGATTTCCTTGCCGAAGCTGCAATCTATTTATGAGTTAGGGGGAGGGTAAACAGAAGGGAAGGTCCCAGGCTTGTCCAGGTCTCTGACATGAGTTTAGTTGCTCTTTTTGGGGGGAGAAAAGAAATGCTTGGAATTTAACTTTCAGTGTCATTCTTGAGGCAGCTTTGCAACAGCCAAATGTTTGAGGCACTTCTTACATTTTAAGATCAAGAAGCACTCATGTCCTGCCCATAACATGCCAGTCCCTTTCCTGTTAAGTCAATGCTCACTTGCAGCAACAACCTCTTAATAGCAACATTTCCTCTGGTAACAATCTCTGTACTATGCATTCAGCATCAGCGACAACCGTTTAGGAGCAACGTAGCACTGGGGTACCAACAACTTGCTATTAACGGGTAGAGAGACTGCATTAGTCCATGGATGGTTTGTTTCAATATTAATGAATCCACTTGGGAGTGTGCATCATGGAAAGTCCCTGGAAATCAGTGGAACTTACACGAACAGAGGATCTGGGCCTCTCTCTGACTCTCTATATACAAACTACAGGTAAAACCAGCATGGCTTTTAGGGGCCAAATTCTTTTCTGGTGGAAATTGGCATAGCTGCTCTGGCTTCGGTTGAAGCTACATCAGGTTTTGCTAGCTGAGAATGTGGCCCAAGAGCCACATACATGTAGATATCTTTTATTAGACCAACCACCCAATTTGGGTTGGTCTAATAAAAGATATCAAATTCACCCAAGGAACCTTGTCTGCCTATGTCCTTAGACCAACATGGCTACAACCTAAACCCCTACATACATGTAGAGGAATTCAGCTTTATTCATATCATGTTCTTCAGTGGAAACAAAGAAACCCATGAAACGCTGATTAAAGTGAAGGGTTGATTTGCACAGGCAACAACCTGACTGCATTTCAGTGGTTGTATTGTCATTATAACAAGGTTTTAGGCAAGTTTGATTTTCACAGCAAATCAGCAGTGTTTCGGCTTCCCCCTTTATTTTTAATTTTTGCAAGCAATTACTAACTAGATGCTCTTGTGCAGCAGTGTTCCAGAATGTAAATTGTACATGGGCTGACTGGCACATATTTCAGTAGTGTTCACCAAATTCACTTTTCCAGAACCCCCGGACATCAAGTCCCCACCAGGCCTCTGTCTTGCTTAAGTCTCATTTGAGCCTTATTGTGAGGGTGTTGGTAGCACACACACCCTCTGGATTGGGGAGAATTCCATCTGGAAAGAGATCAGGAGGTAGAGGGAGGGAAGGCAAAGTATTAAACCTTTAAAACCTTCTGGGACCTATGTTTTATATCTTAAAACAGAAGAACAATGATAGCCTGTCCAGATATTTCTGCTGCATTTGAAAATTCTGTAATAAATATTAAAATAATTAAAATATCTGACTATTACTTTAACAACATGTATAGACAAGAGAGAAGCAGAATAAACATAAATCAGTTTGTTTTATCCCATGAAGAATATGTTGTATCTTTAAATAAACATTGTCTGGGTTGAATTATATTTTAAATTAAATATTTGATATGGACTCAAGTATATTCAGTTATACTCAAATATAGAAGTCAGTCAGAATCTTTAGAAAGGGAATTTATCAGCTGGTATATTTACAAACCAGGGTTCCTTGGAAGTGCGGCAGCTCACATCTTGATATCAGTGGTTTTATAAATACCATAGCTTCCTGAGTTTTCATAAAATGCAGCCTCCTTGTGCCATTAATTGCCCTGAAATTATAGCCTGATAAGGCTCAATAATATCAAGTACTTAAGTACTGTACTTTCCTCTGATTCAAAATGTCACAAGACTTTGTGATAGGCTTTTTCACTGGTTGCCAGATTAGCTTTTCCAAGTGGATCTCTGCAGTTTATTGGTTTAAACCTTTGATCTGCCATTGTTATACCAGGCTGCAGAGCAAGAAAAAATCAAAGGAGCACTCTGAGAAGCGGGAAGGTTCAAAAGAAAACACTGTTAAAGTAGGTGGATTGGGTAAGCAGTTAGCTGCCACAATTCACACTCAAGCTAAGCACCTTCCAATCCTGCTGGCAAGCAATAAACAAAACTTCATTAAAAAATGAAGGGGACTTCATTCAAGGTAACATGAACAGTGTTCACTATTTCAGAGAGTACTGGAGTGTATGCTTAGGATGAATTATGTGCTAAGATAGTTTTATACTATGGTCAGTGCTAAACACCTAACGACCTGTTGTGTTATCCATGCATTACAACACAGGGGTCAGAGTCGTCTTTTATACACATGTGTTCTTTTATACACATCTGTATATATAAAATGCTACATGGATTCACATGTATAAGTATAAAGTTTATTATATGTATATATGTTTATATGATGACTTGCGTGTGCACGTGCATGTGCACGCACATGTAAATAATGCAGTTTCACATGTATAGTTCATCTCCATGCCCTGGAGGAACACAGCATAATTCTACAGCTATCGTTGATGGAAAGGTCAGGCAAATTGTGCTGTGTAATAGTAATCACTTTTCATGAGTTACCACATCCTCCCTGGCTCTTTAAATGACTAGACTGCTATCCCTATTTGTTTAACAGATTCAGTTCACTATACACCATGCACAATGTAACCCAATACCCATAGTCTTGTTCGAGGGGGGAAGAATCCCTGGGCCTAGCTCTCAGACCTACCCCAATCCTGTGTTCTGCTCAGAGTGCCATGCTGAGGACCGATCCCCGAGCTTTTGGCCACATGCTGCTGGGGAACAATGTGATGCGATAGCCATTAGCCAAGGTTGATGACTGTGAAGCGGGCATAGGTCTGGAGGCTTCCCCTGGCAGCAGGTTGCACTGATTCCCAGGGCAGGATGCAGGGCCCTCTGGAGTGGAACGTGTTAAGAGGGCAGTCTGCAAGGGAGGGCATGGCACTGGGGCTTTCCGAGGTGGAGCTGGTTTTGTGAAGATATTTGAGACAGAAGCAAAGAAATATAAATGTCGTTGCAATATATTTCTCAGCCTCCACTTCAGAGCAGCAGCAGCAGCCCCGACCCTATCAGGGTGTCCGCGTCAAAGAGCCTGTGAAGGAGCTCCTGAAGAGGAAGCGTGGGAACCTACACAATGCCAACACAACTGCAGCGACAACGGTAAGAGGGGAATGAGACGCAAGCGGGAAATTCTTCCGTTCTGCCTGGATGGGAGCTCAGTCCTTGATCCCAGCCTGAGCTAAATGGGTCTGTGGTGACCACTCTTAGCTATCAGACAGGTCTTTGCATCATACACTGAATATAAGGAAAAGCTTCTTCACGATTCATGTGTCCGGACTCTGGAATAGATTCCTAATGGGGGTGGTGCAGGCACCTACCCTGGAGAGCTTCAAAAGGAGCCTGGACGCACACCTTTCTGGGGTTATTTGACCCCCACAGTCTTTCCTGCCCAGAGCAGGGGTCTGGACCTGATGATCTCATGAGGTCCCTTCTAGCCCTAAACTTCTATGAATCTGTGAAACACTGAACCTCTTTATCCTATTTTCATTAATTAGGCCTCGTGACCTCCCAGGAGTTAAGTAAACATTATTATCTTTGATCTATTGGCTCAGTAGTGTAAGGGCCTGAACAACTCTCCTGGGATTGAATTGAGGTTGACATATTCAGTCCATTGCAGGATCCTGCCTCTTGATGGATAGGACAAAGTGATTTTCCCACATGCAGTTTGTATCTAGAGGCAGTGTCAGAACTGGGACTAAAACTTGGGAAGTGGATGGTGCACAGGCTGGTACTCGCATCACCAAGTTAGGTGTCTGTCCAGAGTTCCCTTTTCATAAGTGTGAGGTACACTGATATAATAGGCCCCTGATCCTTCCAAAGAGAAGGATCTTCTCAGGCTCTTTTGAAAATACAATCTTAAAATACCATCTTAAAATGCATGCAAAATTTCTTGCATGCATACCAGCCTCTGGCTTCAGTCCATCCAATAAGTACGAGTATGTTTTCCTGCTCTACAGTTGGCAGAAACTTCTACCTGTTATGAAGTAAAACAGGTACCAGACATCTTCTGCTCTGTAGGAAACATCCAAGTGAAGCACGACAATTTTTAAAGCTACTAAAACCATTAGAAAGACAGTTCTCTAGCTACTCCTTCTTTAGCCTTAGGTTAAGTGCATTAATTCTTCCAAAAGAAAACACTTTGACTGGCTCTTCACTGAAAATGAAACTCCTTTTGTGGAACAGAGCAGCACAGCAAACCTCAGTGCCACAGATCTTGCGCTTGGCCTCTGTACGAGGTTGTGCTTCACCCTGGAGCAGTTGCCAGTGTTTGTTCTCATATTTATTTGGCTAATGCACAACTGGTATGCTGAGCCAAGCAGGTGCAATGAAGCATTGAATGGGAATGAATTTATTGTATTGATACTTCAGGCTTGGGCAAATGTTTCTCAGGAGAGATTGGGTTGAACTGTTACAGCAATAACTGCTATCTAAATGTTCTTCTCTGTTTTCCAGGTGGTTTTGCCCCATCAGCCGCTACCATCCTATTCACCCATTGGTAATGCTTCCAAACATTTCTTTCCATTTGCTTATCAGCTGATTTTCAAGCCAGGCTTTTGGCTGATGTTTTGAACAATTCTAATCTTTTTTTACAGGCCAGCCTTGCATCGACATGGATGTCACAGCCTCTGCTTTGCCAATTACTGAGGAAGGGGCATTGTGTTCTGGTTGGCTCTCCCAGCCTTCTCCTGCATCCCTCCAGCCCTTAACTCAGTGGACAACTTACCCAGATTACGTGTCACACGAAGCAGTCAGCTGCCCATATACAGCAGACATGTATGTTCAGCCAATGTGCCCCAGTTACACACTCGTTGGACCATCTTCAGTTCTGACTTACGCCTCTCAGCCCCTGATCACCAACTTTGCGGTAAGCTGAAGATGCCTAGGAGCGAACAAAAGCCAAAATAGTTTCCCATAAACAGTGTGAGAAGCCCCTGATTTAATCGATATCTAAATTTATCTTTATTACTTGGGTGGCTTTGCACCCATGCCGCGTTCCCATAGATTACCAAGAGTTGTTTCTGCAGTAAAAGTTTCAGAAGTGGCACTGGAAAATCAGACCCGTTTTCTTTTGCCAGAAGTAAATTTGTAGGGAGGATAGTTCAGAGGGAGAATGCACTCTCAGTGCAACTGTCACGGTAACTATCTTTTCATGGTCTGAATCTCCCATGTGGTTCTCTATGTGAACTACAACTTCCAGTCGGTATTTTGTCTAATGTGAAGTTATGTCCTGATTCCCTCTCTGCTTGACCCTTGAAATTAAGAGGGATTGTTCTGAGAATCATTATGGTTTGAAAGGGATGAAAAAAAGTGACTGTGTTGAAGTCGGACAGTATCCAATTTTCTCAACAAAGCTGTCATTTTCCAAGCTCCCACAAAGCCTCCAGCACTTACCACCTAATTAACTCACGAGCCATGCTGCATTGTTCTCTCAAGGCCTTATCCAGCCAGCTGCCATTGAAGTCAATAGTGTGATTGCCATTGATTTCACCAGGAGCTGGATCCAGCCCCTAAGCAATTTTTATCTTAGGAGAATATTGTTTGCAGTGGGAAAAAAATAATGGTAAGAAATAAAGTTCTGTTGCTATCAGATCTAGCTTAATGGGGATTCCTATGGCTTTGATTCATGGAGCACAAGCAGGTACAATTAAAACGAACCATAAATTATCATCTCCTGTTCAGATGCATAGAATATCAGATATCAAATACACAATGGGCTCTGTTGTCTGGACAGTCCCATAGGGCAGAATTGCACTTGAACGTCTGGACTGAGTGTTCAGCTAGTGCTTCAATCTTTATTGTTCATTAGGATATTTTAAATGACTGTTGCCTTTTTCTTTAAAACAAATAAAATAAAACCATTCTGTGAGACCAGGCAAAACTTTTCCTGTGAACTCTTCGAAAAACATAGCTTTTGTGTTCAGGGCCAATGTAATTTGTGAATTGGAGTCTGATTCCTGGTTGAAGCAAAATGAAATGCTTGCCTTTCTGAAAAAGGAGATAAAGTTTTGTCTGGATTGTCACAAACTGATCCTCCCTTCTCCCACCCACTTCTCCCACCATTTTGCAGTTCAGCCACTGAACTGAAAAATTCAGCATCTCCTGGGCTTTATTACCAGAGGGATTGTGTCTTCCCTAGTAAACCGAGTTAAGCTTAACTGTGTTTAGGAGTTAGTTGACATGATGCTGACCATGACTGCTTAACCTAGAGAAGGACAAGCTGTGTTCAGCATTCTGGGCGCGTCTACACATTCAATTAATGTGCCTTAGGTAATGCGCATTAAATCTAGTACCTGCATTGTGGGGTACTGGAAAGATGCGTATTGGCTTATTTTAATGTGCATTAGCTAAAGAGCACTTTTTGGGGGGTGATGCTTTGATGCACATTAACATAGGCTAACATGCATTAAAGCACACATGTAGATATGCCCTCGGTTGCCTACTTGGCACATCCTATTCATACACTCACATGCTAATAGGGCACTGTCAAACAGGCAGCCTGTCCTAATCTTGAACTGATAGCCTTGTAAGCTCGCAAGAATTGAGGTGGAAAGGAGGATAGAAAGATGGTGGGAGCACAGTTTGCACAAGTGCATTCAGCAGGGTGTGATCCCACCTGTTGTGGCTTCCTGGTAGATGGGTTTTTAAAAGGGTTGCATCTCCCATTCTCATCTCCATGTGCACCTACACAAAGACAGGGAAAGGAGCGCTGGCAGCAAGACTGAGAAGCTCTTACTCTGATCTCTTTTGTACGTAACAGCCCAGAAGCACTACTCCAGCTGTGGTGCCTCAGCTGGAGGTGACAGACCAACAAGCACCTCTGACCTATTTCCCGTGGCCGCAGCCCATCTCGGCATTACCGGCATCAACCCTGCAGTATCAGCCAGCTTCCTCCACGCTTCCTGGGCCGCAGTTTGTCCCACTTCCCATCTCCATCCCAGAGCCAGCCCCACAGGAACTGGAGGACGCGAGAAGAGTGATCAACACACTGCCCATTGAAAAGCTGCTGCTAGAAGATGACGACAACGATACGTACGTTTTAAATAACACTCTCTCTGTCGAAGGGCTTTAAAGTCATGCATTTGGGGCCTGATGCTGCTTTCCTTGCTCACCCAAAACTCCAACTTGCAACACAAGTTTTGAGCGTAGAAGAAAAGTAGCTTTGGGCCATTTTGTTTCTTCTTAAGATGTTCCTGGCATTCCCCATTACTGTTCCCTTGGTATGAAAATTGAACTTGCAGTGAAATTCCTCTGTATGCGGAGGATGAGGCTTACGCATCATTAATGTGCTTACCATATTAATGCTTCCAAATCGGGTACATAGATTTGGCGTTGACTGTCAACACGGGGTGAATTTCATCCTGGGATGTGCAGGGTGGTCTCAAACTGACACAGGTGTTTTGGTAGCACATTTGCTAATGCTGTAGTCCCCTTTTGTAGCGTGTGGTAAGACAGATTTGCCTACAAAAGTATTAGCAGGTTTAATTTGCGGGTCTATTTTCTAGAGCTCTGCCTAAATATTACGTAGATCTATCTTTGCTTTGTTCACTCCACCAACTCCACTGCCACCGTTAAGTTGTTTCAGAAAAGGTCAGTGACAGTGCTGGGCCTGAAATGACATATCCTTGTAATTAGACAGCCTTTGGAAAATATTCGTTCTACATTTAGGAATAGTTCCGCTCCTGTGTAAGCACAGCTTGGTAGCCAAGCAAAAGGCTGATATCAGAAACAGAACCGCTGAGACACGGGCCTGTGCTGAGATGCAGCCGGTGCTCTGTATTGTTACAGAGCTGCCCCCAAAGAACTGGGCACTTGCATCCTGATTTCATTCACTGAACATGGTGACCAAATTCTCAGACACCTCTTGACCCAGAGCTGCAGAATCAGCCCAGAGCTGTTAAACAGCAGTGAAGTATTTCCATGTGAAATGTTTCCCCATAACATTAGTGCACGGCTCTCCTGCAGTGGCACACAGAACAGACCCTGGGCCCATACCGGTCAAGGGGAGTTCTGCAAGGTGCAGCTCCATGACAGAAGGTCGTGGAAATAAATGACCTGCTAAAACCAGGCGCTTGGTATCTCAACAAAGTGCAGGTGGGTGGCAATGCAGGCAGCTGGCAGCACTGCAGTTCTTTCTCTTACTCCTGAGCCTTAGCCATTGGAATGATGATATATTATCATGATGTATGATACAACATCCCCTGAAACTGGGGATGGGCCATGTTAAATACCAGAGCTGTTGAGGCCTCTAATGTATCTTATCAATATTCCTAGTATTAGAGAGTCTTTTAAAGTCATGGGCCTGAACAGCACCATCATGCTGGTTTATTTTTCTTCCCTGGAAAGCGAGCAGCATGTACTTCCCTCTGTAATGCAATTGTAAAGATCATTATTGGTGTTCAATAGTACCATGCCACGGACCAAGATCCTTGCAGGAGGCTGTATCTCTTTTAGCATTTGCTAATTGTTTCTTGGATTTCCAAGGGAGTCCCAGCTGATGAACACAATTTCTCTGGGTTTTTCTGCTTCACAAAGCCCAGGATCTTCAGATGATTCTATATTTGGAAGAACATTTTTGACTGAATTTATTCAAAGGGCTGCTCCCTCACACTGTCATGACCTGGTGTCCAGTGCTCCATTTCTTACCCAGGCAATATTTCAAATGGCATCTCAGATTTTGCCTGAGTAAGGACTACAGGATGAGGTTGAAAGTCCATAAGAATTTCAAAGCAGGTTTCAAAATTAACTATTGGCAAATCTAAAGGATTTAAGCATCAGATCATATCAGCGATCATAAAGTTGTCTGAAAACTGCAGTCATTTTGGCTTATTGATGATATTAGTGGCTTAAATTTGCAGAAAAACCCAGCAAAGAAATTAACTAGCAGAGGCTTGGTTCACCACTGTTTACTCCAGGTTTGCAAAGACAGCCAAGTTATCCTGGTCTAGGACTGGGGTGGCACAGTTGTGAATCAGACCTGAGGTTGCTCCAATTTGTGTTAACCTTCTTTGAGTTTCTTGTATGTAAAATCCCCTGGTGTGTACACAGTGATGATGTGTTGTCTGTGAATTTCTTTCTGGGTTGTTCTGTTAAATGAAAAAAAAAAAAAGAAAAAAAATCTCAATAAAGATCTACAGTAACTTTTCTATGCCTAGAGTGTTTTCTTTTCCTAGCTGTGGCATTTGGCACACTATAACCACACTGGTCTGAAATCAATAATGTTAGCTTGATAGCATATTTGCAGAAATATAAACAGAGATTAGTGATTTGGCTTTGCACTGATTTTTGAAATATAATGTACACTGAACATGGATGCCAAGACCTGAAAGTGGTCTCAAAACCTGGCTCTCTGGAGTAGTCCTTACTCTTGCAAGTCATGCCTCTGTTCATGTGTGTTTCATGATGCCTGTTATCTCTATCCCTGTAGTGCCTACAGGCTTTCAGTGAGTGTGGGGCATGTCACCCCAGCCTCTTTACAAACACATAGCAGGAGATGCCTCCTGTCTTGAAGGGCCTGAACTCTCAATGGAGAAGATAGACAAGTCAAGCATCTGGGTGGAATAAAGCTGAGAGGTCTGCTGACCTCCAGTCCAGTGGTTTATCTACCTGCTAGATCCTCACCTCCTAGGGAAGACAGAAAAGATTGGCATGATCGTTCATTGGCAGGATCAGGCCAAACTCTGCTGGTGCAGCTGAAGCTCCATCGTGAAGCTGTGCGATGTTACCTCAACAGACAATTGGTCTGTGCAATAACTTTGGACCCTGATTTGTTTCCTTCATATTGTGTCAGCCCTTTTGAAAGCAGATTCCTTTTTGCTAATTTGGCCAAGTTAACTGGCACCCTAATGCAGTTTGATGGATTGATAATGCATTAAGGTTTCAGCACCTTTGTATTTTTTCTCTTGAGGTTGAAAGTCCACATACTTTAGCTGACGCACTCCCTAACATGGCCCTAGTCCCAATAGCCTTCATTTCATGCAGACGTCTCCTTATTCTGGCAGAAATAATCTGTGCAAGAAGTGAGGGGGTGTGGGTTAGAAATCAGACAAGCAGTTAACCTTTGCAGGCCTTTTCAGACACGGTAGAATATGGGCCTGGAACAAACCGTTTGAGGCGACTGCAAAGAGCAGAACAGAGTCGACTATGAAAACAATTATTTATCCCTCATCTTTTAAGGGGAACTTGCAGAATAATATTTCGGAATGAGAAAGCAGGCCAGCAGAATGGCAATACCACCAATGCCCACCATGTGATATTTCCCATTGTGGAAATTTTAGACCCTAATTTCCTTTCGGTGCACACAGCTGGAGAGTCCAGAGTCCCCTGCGTAGAGCCACAAAGCAGAGGTTCTGTACAACTTAACCGCAGGGATGACCCATGCCGAGGCAGTGATCAGTGTCTTTATTTGCTGTCTTAGAATTCTACATATTTATGCAGCTAAAGGTATGAGGGCGTACACGCTGGCAGCCGCAGAGCGGATGAGAGAACTGCGAAGACTCGATGCCAAGGAGCACAGAGGAAAGGTAAACTTTTTTACCGTTTTTATTTTTAAACCAGGAAACATGCCTTTTTCCTGGTAAAATCAGAAGTGCAGCCTTGGGGCCATCCATGGTTTTTAATTCCATTTCGTGTCTACCATCAAACATGTGGAACACAAGTAATGGGGGTGAATTGCTTGGGGGTGAATTTCACCCTGGGAACAGTGCAAGATTTGCTTCACGGCTTCAAGCTGGTAGCTCAGGCAGGTCAAGCTTCTGTCTCTCCCCCTACTCTAGACCAATACGGCTACAACCTGGATACCTGACGTATCCCAAGAGGCATATTGCACTCTGCCGGGAGCTCTCTCGGGCAACAGGAGGGTTCATTCTTCCCTGCACCGACTCTACTTCCAGCCCCATTTTCTTTTGTTGGTAATCTGTCATGCTGTTGCCAGAGTCTTGCATTATATTTATCTTGGTGCTATTTTCAGACTCCTCTGTTGGTGGCTGTAACTGCCAAGCAGCCAGCCATAGTCAATGATTTGCTACTGACAGGGGCAGATGTCAGTGCTGTTGATGACAAAGGGCAATCAGCTTTACATCTCGCCGCGACATATGGTTACGCCCAGGTCCTCCAGGTAAGAAGGGTTTTATGATTTTAATGGCACACACTGTAAAAAATACGATACAATGGCATGACTGATTGAGAGATCCAGGCCTAGCAGAAATGCCTCCAGAGTAAAGATGTCTGGATGTAAAGATCTTTGACTTATTTTCATGCTTTCCATTCACAAAGCTGAAGCCTATTTGCAATGAATCCACCACTTGCCGCTGTTGGAGATGGCATTTGGGGCTAAATAGACCATTGTTCTGACCCTGTCTGACAGCTGTCATATTCTTATTTTACACTTTAGCCTTTCACTTCCAAGGAACTTGTTGTATCACATCCAGATGGCAGTCGTAATTCATAATCTGAGTTCTGGGCCAAACTTTGTAGTTGAAATCTAGGTATATTATTTATATTGTATTAGTACCCAGAGTCGCAATCAGACCTGGGCCCTTTTGGACTCTGCTTCATATAAACATGTCAAACACATGTTCAGTGCTTTGAGCCCCTGAGTTAGTTTGCTGGTGGAAGAGACAATGAGAAGGTGTAACAACCAAACAGAAGGAGACATTTCTGTTTGTATTTCAAAGGGCACATCTACACAACAGACCTCTTCCAGCAAAGCTTTGTTGGTGGGACATGAGCCCTGATGGATTGGGCTATGCCAGCAAAATTCCTTACACAATCCCTACCCATACAACTCAGCTAGGCTGGTACAGCTCATTGTGCCTAACAGCTAGTGGTAGATAAAGCTATATCAAGAGCAGCTTTGCCAGTATAATCTACATCCACAATGGAAGCACTTTGCCATGACAGTACAGCAGCATTCTTACACGATGGGCGTGTCTACACATGCATTTACGCCGGATTCAATTTACTGTGCAGTAAGCAGGAATAGGCTAGTATCTACATGTGCAGGAGTTAAAGCACATTAATGCTGTGTGTGGACTGACTTGGGACTCATGTTAGTCCCGAGTCAGTCCACACACACCATGTTACTGCACAATAAGAAGTCTACACGCCCGTAACTGTGCAGTAACTAATCAGGCGTAAATGTGATACCTGCATGATGCAGGTATCAAATTTATGCTCAAGTCAGCATAAGACACCATATTTACTGTGCAGTATGGGTGTGCACATAGATTCATAGATGTTAGGGTCGGAAGGGACCTCAATAGATCATCAAGTCCAATCCCCTGCATAAGCAGGAAAGAGTGCTGGGTCTAGATGACCCCAGCTAGATACTCGTCTAACCTCCTCTTGAAGACCCCCAGGGTAGGGGAGAGCACCACCTCCCTTGGGAGCCCGTTCCAGACCTTGGCCACTCGAACTGTGAAGAAGTTCTTCCTAATGTCTAGTCTAAATCTGCTCTCTGCTAGCTTGTGGCCATTGTTTCTTGTAACCCCCGGGGGTGCCTTGGTGAATAAATCATCACCTATTCCCTTCTGTGCCCCCGTGATGAACTTATAAGCAGCCACAAGGTCGCCTCTCAACCTTCTCTTGCGGAGGCTGAAAAGGTCCAGTTTCTCTAGTCTCTCCTCGTAGGGCTTGGTCTGCAGGCCCTTGACCATACGAGTTGCCCTTCTCTGGACCCTCTCCAGGTTATCCGCATCCTTCTTGAAGTGCGGCGCCCAGAATTGCACGCAGTACTCCAACTGCGGTCTGACCAGCGCCCGACAGAGGGGAAGTATCACCTCCCTGGACCTATTCGTCATGCATCTGCTGATGCACGATAAAGTGCCATTGGCTTTTCTGATGGCTTCGTCACACTGCCAGCTCATGTTCATCTTGGAGTCCACTAGGACTCCAACATCCCTTTCCACTTCCGTGCCACCCAGCAGGTCATTCCCTAGGCTGTAGGTGTGCTGGACATTTTTCCTCCCTAGGTGCAGCACTTTGCATTTCTCCTTGTTGAACTGCATCCTGTTGTTTTCTGCCCACTTGTGCAACCTATCCAGGTCTGCTTGCAGCTGTTCCCTGCCCTCCGGCGTGTCCACTTCTCCCCATAGCTTTGTGTCATCTGCAAACTTGGACAGAGTACATTTGACTCCCTTGTCCAAGTCGCTGATGAAGACATTAAAGAGTATCGGTCCAAGGACCGAACCCTGCGGGACCCCACTGCCCACACCCTTCCAGGTCGAGACCGACCCATCCACCACGACTCTCTGGGTGCGACCCTCTAGCCAATTCGCCACCCACCGGACTGTGCAGTCATCTACATCACAGCCTCTTAACTTGTTCACCAGTATGGGGTGGGATACCGTATCGAAGGCCTTCCTGAAGTCTAAACATGTAGACGCACACCCATACTGTGCAGTAATTTTGGTTACTGCACAGTAAATACACGTGTAGACATGCCCGGTAGCAATGTTTAGTGGGCTATGACTGTCCTGTTTCACAGCCGGATTCTGATGCCCTGCCTCACACTGAAGAGCACCATAGTCTTCTATTGATTTCAACAGGATTTCTTGCAGTTCAAGGTGCTTCACAGCATGGGCGTCTAGTTCAGAATCTGACCCCTTAACAGGTCATCGTTTGCTAATAGAAGCCCTTTGCCTCTCTCTGTTTCTGTCTCTCTCTTTCTCTCTCTCCATCTCCAGTCCACTCCCAGTATAGGCAGCTTCATGGCAGAAAGTTATGGCCACTGTACTGATGGGATTTCACTAGGCTTGGGGCCACATTTCTTCTAATGGTGGGGCCTCAGTGTGAATGAAGAGTGTAGCAGGATCACGTCAGTTCTAGTAGTTGAATTCCATCACTAACTAACTGCACATCACACACCCTAAGTTAAGTCATGAGAAGGAAGTTAACGTGTAACATAATGAGCGCTTAAAACAACATGCCTTTCCTTCGGCTTAACAAAGTGCTGCGTTCTCAACAGATGCACTCCTGATGAGACACTTGTAAAACCTACAGAATGCTTTTCTTCATCTTGTTCACTGGAATACTTTTGCCCCGTTCTTGTTATGCAGTGTGTATTACAGCACAAGCTCTCATAATCAAAAATCTCAATCAAGATACTAAAATATGGATGAGTGAAGCTGTTTCACAAAAGCAAGAAAAGTGTAGTCCCTTTTAATATTTCAGATGAAAGGCTTCTATGCAGTACTGTGCTAAATCAATCGCCACAAAGACCTGAATGTTTCCAAATGACTCTTTCTGCATCCGATCCAAATCGTGCTCCTTTCCCTAGGAGTATTTAACTACTTTTATAAGTTTCTCTAGCAGGCCACCCCAGACGTTATAATCAGATGTGTTTGTATCACCCTGTCATGTTTCCCACATAAAAATGTTATGGTATGAATATTTCCAGTGCCAATTGACCTTTAGGAAATAAAGAGCTTGTTAATTATTGCTTTCCAAGACAACTCTGAATATTTTTGCATTCACATTACAGAGACAGGAGGGGGATTTAAGAGGCTTGGAATTTTACTGTTTGTTAGCTGAGAATTTCAATACATGAGTTTCCTTTTCTGGGAGGCGTTGGCTACATTTTAGGGTGGTTAAATTTAGACTCAGAGGAGCTGATATTAAGTCCTCTTTTGAAGGTTTAGGTGGAGCCTTATGCCTTGTCCAGCGGTGAACTTCAGCCTTCATGACCTAGATCCACGAGGCTAAAAGCCAGTGATGGCTGGTGGCTGAGTTTAAAAGCAAAAAATAGTTACCTCATTTCTTGCCCAGCTTTTAGTTTTAGCCAGTTGAAATTCCTGCTAATCGGTTGGCTCTGTTCAAAATGTTTGTGGGTGCTTTGATTGTTTTGTGTTAGACAACATTTGCTGAGAAAGTTCTCCTGTGCTTCCGTCAACTCCAGGTTATAATGTCATCAGGCCTTCCTCTGGACCTAGAAATGAAGGATTTTGAAGGTAAGGCCATTTGAGTTTTACCCTTTCCCCCCATAGTTCAATGTTTATGCTGGAATAATAAAAATAAATAATCATTCTGATGAGTATATGGGGCCCAGATCTGTAGCCAGTGAAGGCTGAAGGAGCTGTAGGCCTCACAGGTTTTGATTCAGAAAAAACTTAATCATGTTCTGACATCCCGTTTTATTCACCGGTGCTTAAGCAGATGCTTACAGTTAAGAACACACTACCTGAATGGAGGCTGTAATGGATTATAGAGGGCTGTATAATAGGGAATAGAGTATAAATAATGTATCCCAAGCTTTAGGGTCTGCAATCAAGATGAGTGTAGGTGCTGTCCATCCTGCATCCTCCCAACCAAGCTGACATTAGGACATTAGGGCTAGGGACAGACATTACACATAAACTGATTTAAGTGATTGGAAACTGGTTCAAATCTGCAACACAACAGAAGTTCAGTGCATATAGCTTTCAAAATGGCTGAAACCGGTTTAAGATAAACCTAGTGGATGTAGTGTCAAACTTAACTGATTTAGATTAAATTGGTTTATTAAACTCCTGTCCCAGATCCCCTCCAGATTCAAGTTGACTCACAGTCCCCCCGCATCCCAGGATGCTTTGCACCTCCGCTGCAACCCCCACCCTTGCAGGGTGGGCAGACTAACCTTGGCCTAAGCTGTTTGCTCCAGCTGATCTGGGAGGCATGCTGTAGTGCTCCCCAGCTTCTGACCTGGACCACTGCAGGCCTGTGACTGTATTTCCAGAATCAAAACTGAATGTCTGTTCACCTGCATATCGGTTCAATCTACCCAGCTTAGACTAACCTGAGAAGATTGAATAGATTCAACCTTGGGCTTTTTGAGTGTCTGTACTTAGCCTGGTTGCTTTGGGTTAATTGTGCACCAGGATCCTCCAAGAACACCGGGAGCCACACTGGGAAAATAGCTGAGAATGAGGCCAAGATCTAGAGCAAGTGCCAGTGACTACATAGAATTGGCTTTAATTGTGCCATATCTGTGCCAGTCCACCCAAGCAAGGTGATTCACCCTCAGGGAGGAGAAGTGAGACCTCCCAACCTAGGTCTAGGACTAGATGCAACTGGCAGAGGAAACACCCAGTTAAATAGAGGAACATGGAGAGTGACCTCTTTCCAGCATTTAATAGTCAGTTTGGTTCCCTGGTACAGGTGGCATTTAAAAGCCAGGTGAGAGACCCACCCTGCAACTTGGCCCTTGAGGTCTCTATGTCTTGGAAGCACATCATGCATACAGGCAAAACCTTTGTCCCTCACAAATCCAGGAAAGAAAACACTTTACGCTTCTCAAGCTGCTATTCTGTGGAGGCCAAGTTAACCTTGTTTTATTTTCTTGAAGGCCACACTCCACTCCACTGTGCCGTTCTGTGCCACAACTCCCTGCTCCGCGAGCAGCGCTGCCACTTCATGATAACAGAGGACCGGAAAAAAGAACTCCAGCACCAGATGGGGGAGGTGCAGTTGTGCATCCATCTTCTGGTGCACATGGGAGCATCCATCTACAGTCGGGTATGCAGGGAATGCCTTTGCTTTGTGGGACTTCACTGGTATCCCATTGTAATGTAACGGCAGCATTGGCAAGACCGAGAGACGTCTCCAAAACTGGACTCCAAGCCTACGGAGTAACATTTGTCTGCTCCAGACACTAAACTCTGCACCTTACGTTCGTACTGGAGCAGGAGGAAAAAATGTCAGTGAGAAAAGGAAGTAAATTACTTGCAAGAACAGCGACCTGTTTTTCAGCAAGCTTTAGCTTACACCTGGGAAGCTTAAAAGCAGCGGGAGAGGTGGAGCAGAGGGAGATGGTTACAGGAAGCTCTGAAGCCAATAAGGTGCAATGCAGCTGCAGTCTGATTAGCTTTTCTATTGGACAGATTTCAGAGTGATACAGTATGCAACGCATCTAATTGCTGTTCTGTCTTTCATAAACTATAAACTATTCCTATTCTATTTCTACTAAGGGCAGAGTGGTGTGTGCTTTATCATAAATAATCTGAGCAGGACAATAGCAGTGAGCTCAGGTCACAGAAATTAGAGCAAGGCTATGTTGTCGGTATATTATCAAGTGGAGCCAGGAGCTCCATTCTCTTTCAGCTCCTGACTCCTTTCCTAAAGCTTTGTGTTGTGCTGTTTTATTTTTTAACAGGATGTTAAAAGCAACAAGACAGTCCTTCATTACACAGTACAGGATGGGAATGTCTCCCTGCTCAAGTATTTCTTAGAACTCAATGCTTTCAAGTCCAAGGATTTTGTCAACAGTAAGGTGAGTTAGGAAATCTTGTGGTCCATAATATGCACAAACCAAAATTACCAGGATTTTAAATTTAAAATCAGTATCACAACTGTATTCCCTGTTGGAAATTACTGTATGCAGACATAGCAGACTATCCAAACTAAATGGCACATCAGCTGTTCCAAGCAATCTTGAACCCATGCATTCTGCTCCTGTTTGTGGACCTTCTACCTGGCATCATGGAGGAAGCTTAATGCAGAAGTCAGCTTTGGAGCTTTTCATCTTGACCATGTAAAAAGTCCTATCATTTCCAGAAAAAAGAAACAATTATTTGGGACAAACAAAATGTTTCATTAGACCCCAAACAAATGTTTCTTTAGACCCATTTGTTTTCAGGGTTTGTATTTCTTCTTTTAACTTTAAAGCCAAGTTTTACTAAATTTGCCTTCGCACCCTTGTTTCAGAGCAAGAAAGCAAAAAGGTTCATTTCTAAAATGCCAACATAGCAATGTTTCAACATTTCTCTCTCTCTTTTTTTTTTTTTTGGATAAAACTCTTGGCTGAATTTGATCCAAATTCATGTATGGTTTTGGTTGACCTGAACCTGCATTTCTAAGCAAGTAAATGATCCATTTGGAAAATTTCCCTCAACTCTAACACTGAGTAGCATTATCAAAATGCAGACACTTCTTATGATAAGTAATGCAGCGAGTGAGAAAGATAAGCAGGGAAAGGGCAACGGTTACTGGGTGAGGGTTATGTGTAAGATTGTGTCACACTGCAAGTGGAGGAAACAGCTCTGAAATGGTGCAAAGTACCTCTGCCTGTCCTGGTGTGACTATCAGAAACACACACAGCATGTCCATGCACGTGACTATCAGGTTCACATACAGCAGACCTCCTTGAAAACCAGCATTGTGCCTGGCGTGCAGTGCCCGAGCAAGATGTGACATCCACTAGACCTAACCTTCCATCAGATACAGAACAAGTCTGTTTCCTATATACCTAGTCTTCACCTTTTCTGGTCTATGTGGTCCACAGTTGCTGTGAGCAAGCCTTGTGCTGGCCTCATCTCCTGAGCTTTAGCAGACAGTCCATGGGCCATGTTTTGTTGGGTCTTGAGTCATAATAGGAGTTAGCTGTCATGTTCCATATCATTGCCTAGTCTAAATGGGTGAAATATTGTTGGCTTCAGCATGGTTTTTCCTGTTTATCCCAGGTGATGCCTGGCACAATCAGTTAAGTGCATGCCTCTCAGCTTTTATACAGAATTCTTGTTTCTCCTTTCGGCAAACGCCCTCAGTCTTGCACAACTTCTCCTTCTCCAGTGCAACATTTCTCCACCTCGGACTACATCCCAAGTCTTTGCCTAAAATCAAAATGTCCCTGTTCCTCCCATTAAATGGGAGGTTTGTCCATGTGCAACGTGTACTTGTCGGCATCCATTCCTGAGGAATGAGGAAGGACTTATATGGCTAATGTTGCAAAATTAACTTATTGTGTTACAGAGCCAGGGAGGAAGCTTTAGAGATCACTGTTAGGATGGATGAGACCCTGGTGTGAATCAAGGAGCACTGCTGACACAGGCAGAGGATCCCATCTTACACACCCATGTACTCAACAGCAAAAATCTTGCTGCCCAGTCATGAGCATACCAGAGTGACTTATCACTAGTGGGGTTTGCTTCTCAGTCTGAAACAAGATGTTGAGGAGGAATCTACCTTATCTAATATCCTTAACAGTTCTCTACATGACTCAGCATCCCAGAAGATTTGTATTCATTGCCATTAACCTGGTGAGGTCAACTTTGCCTTTCGCCCTGCAAATTTCTGTTTGACTAGGGACTGCTAGTGCCTTCTCCTTGTGTGCCTCGAGACAATTATCCTTATGTTCGTGGTCCTCATTCCTCCTTTATCTCTTAGGACCTATTATGCAGGCAAGAGCTTGTCCACTGGGGTCTGAGGTCTGATGCTATCTCCTGATTCTAATCTTTTGACATCGATAGCATCACCTTGGAATCTAATTGAACTGCAGTGTCTCCAGCAACCAGAAGGTCTCTGGATTGGGATCCCTTTCTGTGCTAAGGAATTGGGAGCCAACCCCTGCCCCTCTTCTGCTCTGCTGCCTTTCCCGGGAGATGCAGCAGCCCGGTCAACTGATTTTGTTAATTTTTATGCAGCTCCATCACCCTGACCCACCACTGCTTCAGGCCTCCCTTGCTCTTTTTAAAGATCTAATGTGGGAGTTTAGAGGGTCCCATTTCTGTCTGGCTTTCTCCCATTTCCTTGTAGCAGCTTGTCAAAGGAAATGTCCTTTTAATATTTACTAGCTATTGAGGTCAGGAGTAAGACATCCTAAGCAGATATTCAGGGATGTTATACTGAGTGCTTGATGAAAAGCCCAGTGAGATGAATGGGTTTGTTTTCTGAGGCCGTCCCTCAAGCCTACATAAGCACTTGACCTGGTAGATAGGAAGGGGGCAGAGACACACAAGGAGCAGGTTCTGGATTATGGATGGAGTTTGTTGTCAGGTTTTAACCTGATTTTTTTGCTGGCATCTTGCTACGATGTTGAAGTCATGCCTGTGTCTGCAGGTCCGAACTTCACCAGGATATTGAGTAAAAGCTGGCAGTTGAGATGCTCTCTTTTGACTGGCCTGGCTCATAACCTGCCAGCTTGTGGGCATTCAGCTGTCTCTTGCAGTACAAAAAAGATCCAGTCTAGCTCCAACTGAAGTCCATAGAAAGGTCCCAATGAAAGCTAGATCAGACCTTATATGGGTCAGGTTGTTTGTTTAATTCTTGCTTCCTGGAGATATCACTGGATCTGCCCGTAGACTGCTATCAAAGACACAGCAGGCAAGCACAGATGTTTCATTTTTAATGAGAAGCCATATAAATAGCTAAGCAACCGTCACTGTGTTTTATAGAAAGGTTAAGTTGACACAGTAGATTTGCTTGTAAAAATACCTTGCAATGGAAGTTGTTTTCCTAAGACAAGCTCGTAACAGTTTCAGATTTATTTGCTATTTCATTGTGCGTTTTAAAATATCTTTTGCCTCACTCACGTACCTGATATAGAAATACTTTGGTATTGTTTTTATCAACTCATACTGAAATCAGTTATACCTTTCAACTTTGAAGCTTTACAATTGAGCTCATGAAACTGTTGACCAATCATCACTGTAAAGCAATTAAGTATTATTATTATGTTAGTAGCATGTCAATGGACAAATAAAATAGGCAATCAATATGAATGAAAAGAGCAGCAGAGCAGCATCTATCAATTGTAAAAATATGAAGCTGGTTAAAGTCATGATAATGTTCATAGAGTCTCATAAATAATGCCTTGTCACATATTTATTTTATTAATTATTTCTCATCACGCTCTTAACTCTTCTAGCTATGCATAGCTACAGCACCGTCCTCTCCTTGAAACTCAACCTATTGCTATACATTCCCGCGCCACCTAGCGACCTGGCAAGGGATTAGGTTGTATTTTAAGAACGTATATGATGATGAACAAAGGACCAGATTCCAGAAGGCATTTAAACCTCTCTTTAACTTTAAGCATGTGCTTAGTTAGGGTAGAAGCTAAACTTATCTACCTGCTTTAGGTCTCTCCTGAATAAGGATGCTTTCCACAACTGGAATGCTGGGCACAACATTTTCCCCCTAAAATAGCCATGGGACAGCTGCATGTAGTGCATCCACATTGCACCACATTTTAGCATGCTTAGGTTTAACCTCGCTTCTCCACATTTGACTTTTTCATGGCCATCAAACACTGAATACTCTCTAAGTGGCCTCTCTTTCTAAACTACTGATCTGGCCTATGCCACACAGCCTGCAAACCTCTGCAAAATCAAATCTGTCTGTTTGGGAACTCTGATTGTTGGGTTGTTCATGTGCACACAAGGCTTAAAGCATCACAACCCTCAGTCAGCTGTATTGTTTTAGAATCACTGTTACCCCAGATCTAGAGCAATCCTACTGTGCCACGGCAGTCAGATTAGGCAGGATACCCTAGAGCTGCCAGTCTCTTTCAGCCTTCTCATCTCTACCTTGATCGTTCTCCATGTTATAAACCCAGAGTAGGGAAGGGAGTGGTGCACTTTATTCCTGGCCCTGACTATAAGATGTGCCCCTAGGCTCACGGGAACACAGCTTTGCACATGGCGGCTGCCCTCCATCGTGACAAAAACCAGGAAGAAATTGTCAAGCTGCTCCTAGACCATGGGGCAGACCCAAGCATCAGAAACTTGGACAACGACCAGGCAATTCACATGGTGCCGGCAGGAAAGGCTGGGGATCGGGTAAGCATTACATCCCATGTGTAGTGTATATGTGGTAAACAGATATAATTTCTCTGTAAATACATGCATCTCTAGAGAGGTAGTAAGGATGAAATAGGCCAAAATTTCCCTTTTGCTCCAGTACATTTCACTCCACTTGTGCTCCATTCAGGGCAGAGTTTCTATTAGGCTCCTGCTGCAGTTGCCATTGCTATTGTAAGTTGTAAGGCCCAGATTGTAAGGGCATCATTGTTTTTTGACTGTGTTGGTTTTCAGGGGGAGGCAGCTTGAAGCCCTCAACAGGGGCCAGATTTTGGAAGATGCAGAGTGACTTCTCTCCGCAAGGGCAGGTCCCTAGAGGTGTCTCCAGTGGGGACCCACAATTACTAGTCACTTTAGAAAAATCTTGGCCCAAATCTGGCATTCCAAGGGAGTTCCCAGCCTCCCTTCCCCCCTGCTCTGAGCAGCAGCACAAGTGTCACTGCTCAACAAAAATAAGGAGAAATTCCTAGCTCTAGTTCTGCTACAATTGCTCCTGGTCAGAGTGAAGAAGAACTAGAACCGCTCTCCAAAGCAAGTGGCAAAGCCAGGGCCTGCTAAAGGTGATAGGAGTAATTCCCCAAGCAATGTCCTCTCCTAAACACACATACAAACCTCTCTGCATTAGCAGGGAGGCCCCATTACAGCAAAAGGCTGCTAGGATCATGTAAAAGTATGCGCAGACAAAGACACGTCCCTCCTTTGGTAGCTCCAAAAGCAAGGAACACAATGCAGGGATTAACCGGTGCTCTGAGGAACGCTGAAAAATGTCAGCACCTGGCTCTTCTGCGAGGGAACGATTCAATCTTTGCAGGTCTGTGAGAGGCTACCTGAGCCCAGCGTAATCTGTATGGGACTGTATGCGCCACATACACGACCACATACGATTTCCACGATTCTGTTCCATTCTATTATTTGTTCGTGTGTTTTGTAGGTCAGGCATTTGCTGAAGAAAGGCCGGGTCACATCAACGCTCGCATCCTGCCGTCGAAATGCCCGATGCTAGATGGCCTGCAACTTTGGAGGGAGTATTTTGTGTCGTCTTTGTGATCATGCTGCCCCTCTTGCAGAGTCCGTGCTAGTAATTAACCACTGAAACAGCTCGTCTTGTGGCCTGATGGTTTTCTTAGTCCACAGAGCCTTTAAATCGAGACTTGAATGGCTTTGTAGAAGAGGCGCTGTAGTCTGTCCATAAGTTGTGGAGCTCTGCACAGGCACTTCAGGGTGAAACTCAGTGCCTTGTTTTGTGGGAGCTCAGCCCCCTCTGCCTTTAAAATCCACGAAGAAGGAAAAGCTACGACTTCAGCTCTGAGAGCAAGTGTGCCACAGGCAAGTAGGTCAAGCTCATCTCTGTATTTCAGAACCTCTGAACCAAAGGCGTCTAAAGGGAAGGTTCGCCAAGTTGTCTTGCCACGCTGTGCCTGGGAGTGTGGTGCCAGTGCGGTGTTGTCAATGCTCAGCACACACGCACGAATCTGGCTTCTTGCTCTAAGAAGGGAAAGCAGGAGCTCACGGAGCCAGGTCCCAACTAGTATAATTTGAATAGCTCCACTGCTGTCAATACTGCTGCTCTGATTTACCTCTGCTGAAGATCTGGCTCAGGAGCTCTATTTAGGGAATTCACCACACATCCTGTATATAAAACAACCAGGCCTAGCTGATCATATGGCCTTATCTTAGGCAAATCTGCAATGACTGGTGGGATGCTGCCGCTCTAATCAGGCAGTTAAGAGGGACGAGGAAATCAGATTCTCCTACAAAAGTCAGGTCATGACGTTAAAGGGACCAGAAGAGAACACAGTGACTGGCTGATTCATTGCAAGTGCAAAAGTGAACGTAGACTGCCAGTCGCATGCTCTAGCTGCTCCAAAAAGGAAATCAAAGCCTAAGGAAATCCAGAGTTTAAGGCTCACTGGATTTTACTCTCAGGTTCAAATGTATTTAAATTTATATTTTATAAAACTGTTTAAGTAAACAAAACCTATCCAATATGGCGAGCAATATTCAGGATACTCATCTGAGGTTTCAGCTCAGTACATCCTAGCAGGAACGATCGTTCCAGAAGCATTAAAATAAAAGAATTTAGATGCCTCCTTGGCTGCAACCAGGGACTGTGTAGCATGCGTGATGAGGGGTGCCAAGAGCCCCCACAAGAGAGATACAGGACATGGAAGTCAACAGAAATAAAGAAACTGCAAACTGCACATGAAGGATCTCCTGGAGGACTGGGGGCAAAGGCAGGACTGTATAGCACGCTCTTCTGCTGACATTGGTAGTGGAATGTGCATTATAATGGGTTCTCCCTATTCTTTCTGTGAAATGATTTGTGAATTGCTGTGCAATTGTAGAGTGAGAATGATGTTGCTGCTGAGCCAGTAGCAATGTAGGAGAACAAAAGTGACATTTGGTAAATCAGCCCTGGTAAAGCATTACTTTTTTTTTTTTTAATGATATTTAATATGTTGACTATGCATCTTTAGTGGCTCTTTGTCACATTCTCAGGATAACTCAGAGGAATTTTAGCAGAATTAAACAAAAAAATGAAGGGTAAACTCACTTAACAGAGACGCGAGTGACTTGATTAATCATCCAGCGTCTGATTTTTCACGAGTACATCCAAGTTGCATAAGAGTCTTGAAAATTTTGCTGAGAATTTTAAACGAGGTGGTTAGCAGGTTTAGATGAAAGCCATTTAGAAATGTAGATATGTTGATTAGAGATTGCTGCAACTCCCAGCCCTTTCTCTAGCCTTCCCCTTCCACTATCTGAATACCTCCTCTAAGTACATCGGGTCTACATACCTGTCAACATCCTCTGACAAAAATATTGATTGTATATTTGCATGTGTTTGCATATATTTGCATAAATTCAGGCACAAGGCAGCCAAAGTGCATGCCTTCTTATTTTGAAGATATGCTGTAGCAAACTCGGATGTGGGGAGTACTTGCATTCGTGCAGCACTGCCATATGTATGGATGTAAATAAATAAGTCTCCACGTATTTCAACTGCTGCCATCAAACCCCCCGAGTCTGTGCATGTCGCTCACTTGTCAGACCAGCTTAAAGATCCTACTCAAGTGGAGTTTGATGTGAAAAGCTCTTTGCCTCTTAAGCTTATTTGTAAAAATGTATTCTGTGTCTCCCTGGAACAGGTGGAATAAAGCATTCAACTCTTCTTCACCTGATGCAAGTGCAGAAGCTCTTACCTCACCTGCTCATTTACCCTGCCATGCGAAAGGCTGAGCAGCTAATAATACCAGTGAATAATAATACCATCGAGTAATACCATGAGTAATACCAGTTAATAATACCATCGCTTTTATGTATCACTTTCCAGCTATAGATCTCAGCGTTCTGTTTAACAGATGGAAAGCATCTGTCTCTTCCTTTCACCAAAGCCCGGAAGATGGTGTGACTTGCAGGGTGAGTCAGGGGAAGAGCTGGGAAGAGACTGCAGGTCTGCCAGCTCCTCAGCAGATCAGAGAGAGCTCAGGTTCCCCACTTGACTAGAGCAGGCATCCTTACAAGGGCTGCTTTCCACCTTTCCTCCCTGAATGGCAGTGCTCTGCATTCCTCCTTGAATTATGCTGTTATTGGAAGACATAATTCATGACTAGAAACTATAAATTGTGCATGTGCGCGCATGTGTGCACAACAGTAAAGCTGCTAACCCAACATGATGCCTGGCTCTGTATTGCCCCAAGACCCTTTTGCGCTCTCCCAGTTAGAAAGAGCCCTTAATATGAGAAGAGCAGCAATATCCAACAGAGCTACCTCAGACACTGCCTAAGGGACCTAAGAGGACCTTGATGTCATTGTGAAGCAGACTCAAGACTGCTACAAATAAAACATGAGGTAGAATTTGTATTAAGAGTAGTAACAGATGCTTAATAATTGTAATCATCAGTATATTAATGAATGCATTTGACAAAAGACTCACTAGGCTGTGTAAAATCATGCTGTTCTCCTCCTCTCCTAATACAATTTCCCCCATAGAAATAAGAGCCTGGGTCCAGACTGTTTAAAATGAACCGAGATGTTTGCTTAGCCACACGACAAGTGATAGCACCACCTGATAACAGGACCTCTACAGAGTGCCCTGTGCAGAGCACAAGTATAAGACCTGGGCACCACTAAATCCCCCCTATGGCTGCACAGTAGGGCTTAAATAATACCTGGGCTTTGGGCTGACTCTGCCCCAGGGAAGGTCATGCACCGAACAGTACCCTCCTCTGCAATTTGTCCCATTGCTCAATTCAAGGGATAATGCACCATGAGAAAGGGTGGCAGAATCTGACCCCATGTTTAGACAGGCTTATCCTTTCCAACTGGGGACGCAGGACAAGTTGTTAGTAACAAAGAGCTGTTATCATTAAACAAATGGTCTGGAGAAGTGGCACTGCAGAAACTCTCCAATGGGTCTGTTGTAGAGAGCAAAGAGCTTGTATTTGCTGAGTTAACTGAGTGCACAGATCCTAGATCTGAGAGGCTTTCATTGTGCCTACATCTGCACATTGCAGTTTGAAATGAGAAAGCTAAAAGGCTTGATCTAAAGTGTCTATAAGAAAAGGAATATCTTAATATTAATAGCGAGCAAGTGAGAGAGAGACGGACCTTTAATTATAAAGGTATTAGCTGAATCCCCAGGTGGTGCATGTCATTGTAACTGCAGTGATGTCCATGGGTCCTTGCCAGTTTGCTCTGGTTGAGGATCCAATATATTCTTTTTTAAACATATAGGAAGGGGAAGAAAAATAGCTTTTCTTATTGTTGGAAATGCCAAGGATCAGCCTTTGATGAATTGTCTGCTTCGATCCCTGGCTTTCTGTTCATAGCCCTGAGATTGCTGTGTCAACAGCTGACAAGTTTTTACATGCACAGAATGTGTCATCGAAAATGAATGAAAGTCCCAAGAAACTGGAAACATTACAACAAACATCTCTAATATGTTTCCAGTCCCAGGCTCAGAGATTGATTAAACAAAAGGAGAAAGAGCAGCCGAGGAACCCGATGACTTTACTCTCATTCAAGATGGCTGTGAAAGGTCAAGAAGATGGTGCGGTTTGTTGCTGAAAAATCCTCAGTTGGAGGCTGGGAACAGAAATGTCATTGTGGGTGCCCAGACTCCTGGGCAAAGCATGGTGATCAAAGCACAAGAAACAGCCGAAGGGGCAAAACTGCTTCAGAGGCTCCGCTACCAGGCTGAATCTGCACCCCTACGCTGCATGCTTCCTCCTCAGGGCAAGAGGAGGGCCCCATGAATCCTGGGGTTCCCATGCTGCTTCAAGTGCTAGAGCAGTTTAAAGGGGCTTGAAGATGAATGGAAAGGAGATCCCGAATGGGACAGGTGCTTGGGCTTTCTCTCTAAATAGATTCCTTCCCAATCACTTCTTTATCTAGTAATCATGCAGCTTTTTGAAGGACACACCGAAGAGAAAGGAAAAACAGAGTAGGGATCTTTCAGGGCTTCCCCTAGAGCTCAGCTTCACCTTTCTGCCTTGCTGGGCTATGTGCTGGAGGATTAATACAGGTAAGTTGTTATTTTCTTTTGTTGGTCTCCAATGAAAAACAGCTTCTTATGGAAAGCATCAGTGAAGACAGAAGGGTCTGTGCCAGAAGACAGGGCTTCAATTCCCATTCCTGCCTTCACAGCCATGGATTTGGGGCAAGACCTGTGCTGTGAGATGGGAATAATGCTTGTCTGTTTTGTTTCACCCCCATCTATATGCTGATAGCCTGGTACTTTGGCTATCTGCCTGTGAAGCCAAGACACGTTGTTGCGCTGTCACACACCTGTCACCATTTAGCACTGAAGTTGTTGACTTCCTTGCTGGCACCATCCACCTGGTAACCGCCCAGAAGGAAGCTGGGGGTGGTAATTATAAATCTCATTACAGAAAGATAAATTAATGAATTGGCTGATTTTTCCTTCCTACGGCTACTTTAACATTCTGGGATCCTGCATTCCAACACCTTTCCCTGTTTGTCACAAATTCAGGCTGAAGTTTTCAAAACTTAAGTAGATTAAGTCCATCTGTGTGCATGCATTTAATAGAAATTGGGCATCCAGACCTTAATAGATGGCTTTGAAAATCCTAGCTCAGCCTTCATCTCCTACAGCTGTGAGCCTCCATAGCCTCTCTTCTATATGATGAAGCTGGCAGATGTGACTGCAACATGTTAGTCATACCCAAACCAATAATGGAGCAGCACCACAAACACAACCCTGCCCCAGACCCCAATTTTTTAGAAGTGGAGACCCAGGCTAATCTACAGGGATCCAACCCACCTTAATAAAAGCTAGCTCTGGTATGTGCATGCATGTTGCAGTCAGCCCCTTGACTGCAGTGTGGGTATAACCTAAGTCTGAAATATTCCCCTTAACTAGTATGTGCAGCCAGAAAATGCAAAGATAATAGATCCAGGCCTATATAATGTTGGTGGGAATCTTATAAAACCTGGATAGACTGGTTGATTTTAGCTTAAATTGCCAAAGCCCTCCAGACCAAACTAGAAAAAAAAATGTTGCAGAATTTGGTTAATCCAAGAGCAAAAGCAACCAGCTTTCTGTTGTTTGTAGGGGCCCAGGTTTCACCACAGGATTCCTTGACTTGCCTGTCAATATAAGAACAACATCGGTAGCATATAGCCCAGTCTCCAGGAGAGAAGGCCATCCTGTAGAGACCTTGGAAAGATTTCAGATGCTGGGCATTTCCCCTGGGACAGGCCAGAAAACAACAATTCCAGTCTCTTCATCTGGAAACTCCCTCTACCAAAAGTTTTCTCAATTGGTATTAAAAGACAAAACAGCCGGAAGGAAGCCCTATTCAAGTTAGGTCCAATAGAGCTTATTAATAGTGGTATCTGCCTTGGTTAATGTGGAGGTCTGCAGATGTATTATTTTTCAGTAGAAATAGGGATATGGTGTCGATCGTAGTATCCCCTACAGACTTCAGCTGATACCGAGAAGACGTAGCTGCATAGAGAGCGTGGGAACTCAGCTTAAAAAGGTGAGGTGCAGCAAGGCTTATCATTAACCCAAGGGTGCAGAATACCATACATTATTCCTAGCCTTCAGAAAGAATCACCAGGAACTCAGCCATTCAATTCACCCGGCTTCAACTTTGCACTCTTTGGCAAATACAAGCAGGATTTAGTCTGACACCTCATACAATATCTTAGTGGGGGACTTGGCCTAATCTCCACAGATGCAGCACAAGTAGCTACATGCCGTCCAGTGACATCTCGCCAGGCACTGGAAACGCACCTTGGTTTCTGTGTGAGCAACACAACTACTTGCTGTAATCTGCATTGCACCCAGGAAGCTAGTTTTGAGAAAAAAGATGAGCATAGCCATATAGCTAAGAAGCTGGGCTGGGGACGTGCTCTTACAATTGAGAAGATGCTTAAATGCACTGCTGAATCCAAAGCCTTATTGTCCTGACGGTTCAATTCCTCTCTAAAACAAGGGTTAGGACACTTCCCGTCTCCCACCTTCCCTCCGTCTTGTATATTTGAATTGTAACCTCCACCGGGCAAGGACCATCTTAATACTTGTATCCACAGCCCTGAGCACGAAGGGGTCCCAGCCCCAGTCCAGGCCTCTGGCAGTTTAATATAAATATCAATTTAATTTGTGCATGTGCTCCTTGCACAGCCCTTAAATAAAAAGAAACCTAAGCAGTTCCCAGGTGGCTGAGCTGACCAAACAGAAGCGAGCAGGCCAGGTCAAGATCTCAGCTAGCGAACACTTCTGTGGAGCCCACTGAGAAAAGAAATGCAAACAGAGAAGGAAATGGATCTGCCTAGAGATACCTGACAGCAAAAAAATGGATTAAATGCACAGAACAGACTGGTGCAAAACATTTCCCCATGGATGGTGTTCAGGCAAGTTGGGAAGGAACTGAAAATTATTTAAAAAAATGTTTTAGCATATGAAAAATGTTTTATTATATGGATAGATGCAAAACTCGTGTGCAAAGATGTGCATGGTCATACAGCCCTAGGGTGGAAAGGCCTCCAGCGCTGGGCACTGGATATAGAGACTTGCAGCTTCATCGCTGGCCTTTTCAAAGACAACTCCTACACTGAAGCACCTTGGAAAACACCAGGGCAGCGCATTATTGCATGCAGCCTTGCTGTTGGGGCTGCTGAGCCCTAGCTAAGAGGCCACCAGAGGTCGTTGTGTTCCAGGTAGAGCACGCTACGCCGTCCGCTTTCCTTAAAGCCGAAACCACGAACAGGAAAAATGTCAGAGAAGGCTCAGGGTTGTACTTAGGATCCTCCTTCCTTGCCATATAACTAGCAAAGCTGTCTTCTGTGTCAGCCCTCTTGACCCCCTTACCTTGCTGACTGCACCTGCAAACAAGGGTGCTGTTTCACCCAGCATACTATGAACGTGCACGTGCAATGCCAGCAAGGTGTGTGGCTCCTGACATAGGAAATGCAGCCACAGCTGCTGCCCTGGGGAGTTTGAGCACAGGCTGTTGTCTGTGGCATGGTGCAGGGAGGGAGGATGGCCGATGGAGTGGTGAGAGGGGCAAGGGGCTCATTTTGGTGGGTGCGCTTTGGATTAATGCTATCCATGCTGTATCCACTGGTGTGTTGCCCTTCATCAGCACAGAGCTAGCAGCTGGCATGGTGCAGTGAAGGGTTGTAGGAAGGCTAGGATGCGCTTTGACCTGCAGGGTTAGGGAGGAGGGGTTAGCTCCTAAAAGATTGAATGCCCTTAGGTCCTTCAGACCTGGCTTTCATGTGCACAGAGGAGAAGGAGCGCTCGCTTTGGGTGGTGCGGGCTGGTCCTGCAGCTATCTCAGCCCCGTCGTGCCATTTGGAGGTGCCGTGTTATTCTGTACATCACTGAAAAGCATTCGGCTTGTCACACATCTCAGATAAAAGCAACCCCCCTGGAAAAGGTTCCTTATTTTATTAGGCTGATGAGGTGTTGTACTGAAAGCTGGAGAGAGCAGGAGAGGAATAGATCAGTCTAAATGGCGTTTGAAATCTCTGGTGTTTGCCTCAGAGACTCAATGTGTATTGGGTGAATGGACTTATCCTCTACAGCTGATGGGACATACAAGACGTGGCTGGGGAGAGAGAAATGCTGGCCCACATCCTGGAAACCCTTACACAACTGAGTAAACTCTCACATCAGAGCAGGCCCCTTAAAATTTCCCCTCGTCCCCCTGCCTGCTTGCAGGATCAAGGCCTCTGCTTCTAAGAGAAGAGCCCTGGGTGGCTAAGAAAGACAGGTTTCCTCGGAAGGACTGAGAGTCTCTGCTGAACCTTGCAGGAATGAACAGGCACCATAAACCAGTATAAAATTATTTATTTGTCATTAAAAAAAGAGCTTGTTCACAATGAAACTGTAACGCACAGGACAGGAGAACGGCTGTGAGTGAAAACTATGCCAGCGATAGCTAACTTACTTCAGTGTAAGTGGTGAGGAGGAAACTGGACTTTGTGTTAGGCAGTGGTGCTCCGGGTAGCACCCGGAGAGTTAACTGGTCTGGGGACGTGTCTGTCTAAAGCCACCACCACCATTAACTGTAGCAGATGTCACAGCTCCTGTCTCTTCTAAAGAAGTCGTCGGCCATCGTCGCTGGGGGCAGGTAGTCCATGCAGTCTGTGCTTGGGTAGGGGTAATATTCAGACACCCTGATGCTCTCCAAGTGCTCTGAGCCGCAGGATGTGCAGTAACAGGCGGACGGCGAGCAGCTGGACTGCGGATGGGGGTGGGCATGGTAGGCCCACTCCTCCCCGGGATACCCATAGTTCTTGGTATCGAGAGGCGAGGGAGTGCTGTAGTTCAGTGGAGCAAAAGGAGGCAGCTGTGGTGGGGAATAAGTATAATCTAGTGGGCTGGAGAGATCGGGTGAATCTGGAGATCCTGGAACCTGCAACATTTGAGGAAGCAAATGCAGCATTTAGCCAGTAGTAATCCTGGAGGTTCAAGTAACACCACAAATGGAAACACCCCACGAGGAGTGGCAGCCTCTTGGGTATGTGACCACGTCACACCCGCTCTGCACCTGCCCTGTTGTACCCCTTTAGCTCTGCCCCTGCAATGGACTCGGTGCAGACCCCACTGCGCGCACCCCGGAGAGTTCAGTGTGGGGTGGGGACCGTGCCGCACGGGGCTCCACCTGGGCAGAGGCTACTCAGAGCTTATTAGTCTCATAACACAAGCAAAGGAGCATGTGGGGGAAAAGCATAGAAGGGACCCCAGGAGGCCACATCTGGTCCACCCCCCTGCTCCAAGCAGCACCAGCCTCAACTAGATCAGCCCTGCCAAGACTTTGTCTACCCAGGTCTTAAAAACCTCCAAGGATGCAGAGTCCCCCGCCTCGCTGGGTAACCTGTTCCAGTGCTTTACCAGTGAGAATTTTTTTCTTAATATCTAACCTAAACTTCCCCTGTTGCAACTTGAGCCCATTGCTCCTTGTCCTGTCATCTGCCCCCACTGAGAACAGTCCAGCTCCATCCTCTTTGCAATGGCCCTGCAGTTATCATGCCACACGACGCCCCGGAAAAGAGGCTGCTCGGCTCCAGTTCTCTTTTGTTCTACTCCAGATGGATTATCCCAGAATATCAAGTTCTGGCAGGGCATTGCCGGGGGGCACTGCACCCCCCGACAGCTCTTTGTGATGGACAATGGGGATATCTGAGAACACTGCTGTGTTTTTCCTTCTTCAGGTTCCCATCACTCTCATGTGACCTGCAGGCCTTTAGAGAGAGTAGTTTAAACAGAGGTGTTCCCACCTCTGGCATCAATACAGTTAATGGGAGTTTCAGCTGAAAGCACAGCCCAACCCTATCTATAAGTTACATGCAGATTTAGGCAGACAAGGTTCCTTGGATGAATCTGATATCTTTTATTAGACCAGCCCAATGCAGATTTAAACCCTCCTACTTCAAGGCAGGAGGCAGCTCTAATGGCTGAGGGTCAGGAAGGAACTTTGAACATCTGTACCACATCTGTATGTCATGAGATGGTTGTTCCACTCTTGTCCACACCAGAGTTGCCTGTACCTCCCTGAAGCACATGGCTGTGGTCGCTATCAGAGGTGAGATCCTGGCCTTGGATGGACCAGGGCTCTGAATCTGCCTGGAAATTTCTATCCTGGCCACCACTAATAAGGTGATGGCACTGATTTAACCCTTTGGAGACTTGCCTTTTGCCATTCCCTTGGGCCTCCCTAAAGAAGTCCCATGGGATATGGGTTGAGGGAGCAAGGTGCTGGAAGCAACACTCCTCCTCAGCTTTGCGACCTCAGAATTGACGGGATCCCCTGATCTTCTGCTCTTGCAGAAAGAGGGCATGAGACCCAGACTTACAACCCCCGCCTATGGGCTGGAGGGTAGATCATGCTGAGAAAACCAATTTCAGTTTCCAGGCCAGTCTCCAATCCTTTTCCCTTGCTGAAGGAGCTGACGTGATTTCTCTCGAGATGATACCAGTGGCTTACAAACCAGCATCAGTCCAGATTGGTAAAGAATGCAGCCAACTTACCAGGCTTTGATTGTAAGAGAGAGGAGCTGGCTGGAAGATGTCTGGGTTGTAATGTGCGGAGGTCTGGAAAGCATTGAGAGAGGTGTCCGAGGGCGGCTCTGCTTGGAGATAGGAATCAAACAGCTGCTCCAAATAGCTCGGGTTCTCCTCGCAGGAAATGCAATTTGGAAATGCCCGGGGCTGGAAGTAGCTGGGAGCAGATGCGATGGGCTCAGCCTCAAAGTATGGCTCTGGGAGAGGAGGATGGAGAAGAGGTGAGAGATGGGTAAATGCCCACGTACGCAGAGGTAGCTGAACGCTGCCTTAGGGCAGGAGTCTGAGACACACAGCCAGGCTTAGCAGCCCCACTGAGATCAAAGAAAAGTCCTCAGAGTTTAGAGTGGGATTTCCAAAGCAGTTGAAGGGGGTTAAGAGTCCTCCTGCTATTCAAAGACAACAAGGCTAGAGCAAAAACTTTCAAAAGTACTCAGGTGACTTAGGAGCTTGAGTCTTACCCACTTAGGTGCCTTGGAAAACATTACTCTGGGTCCCTAATTCCCTTAGGGTCCCTTGAAAATCCCAACCTTATTTTACAAGTAAATTTAGAACAAGCCTAAACACATACGGTGCAGCAGTGTGCTGCTAATATTTTACCAACTAGCCTGCCCCTCAGCCCTCTGACAAGCTCCAGGGATGTCGCCTGTGTTGGCTGGAAGGAGGGCTCTGGATTGGGGAAAGCAAACACCTCTTCACTGAAACAAGAAACCTCTTGTCTCACTGTCACAAGGCAGAAAGGAGGCAACAGGCTCAGCAGACAGACCAGCTGTGCTCCTCGCCGTCTGGGGACCACACGGACGATACAGGTCTCTGCTTACTGAGCTGAGAGGCTCTTGGACCAGGTTCTTGTTCTCCAGGACCGAGTGTCGGCAACCAAAGGGGTTGCAAAATACTTTGAGGTGTCCTTACAGCGTGTGGTGCATTTCACACTTAAAACATATGCAGGCAAAGCTCTTATCTTGCAAATCCTCATGCACACAAGTGGCTCTCTTAAGCTCCCTGAAGTTATTTGCACAAGTATTTTCAGGCTTGGGCCCGGAGTGTTTCGCTGGACAGCGAAACACAAACCATTCACTCCGGAGAGAAAGGACAATTTAACCCTTCCTGGGAAAGCTTTTGTGTGTCTCATGTCTCTATTAACATAAGCAAATTGAAATTCCCAATATTGATTATTGGATCACTTCTTTGATATATTCACACATGCACACCTGAAAGGGACACTTTCCCAACCCCTTAGCTACCAGCGACTGGAGAATGAAGAGGTTTAAAAGTCCAAAGTAACACTTTTTTTTCCTCCCTCCCAACTCTGGGACAATTGTGCAGAACAGGAAGAAAACTGCTTGTGCTGCTGAAAAGTCTGACACCCCCGGGAGGGTGAGAGACAGATACCAGCCAACTCTGCTCCCAGCCAAATCAGCAGCAGACGAGGAATGCTTTACGATGTTCTGGTCCCTTGTTGCAAGTGGAGCAAGGCAACAAGAGACCGAAGTCTGAAGGCAACGTGTCCCTTGGCAATGTCGTGACCCAGGAATGGGAATCCTGAGCAAAGAGCAAACGGCGTGAGCAAGAAAACAGAAACTGGAGTGAGGGTGAAATGTCCCCTGCCTGCCTGGCTGCATCCTCATCTGCATTTTGTGAGCCTTTTTCAGGTTCTGATTGGCTGGACTCCCAGTGAAGTGGTAGTGCCTGCCTCGAGCCTGCAATCCGGGGCTGAAAGGACCGAGAGGGAAGAACAGTTAGGGGGGGACGGAGATGCTCTTTGTACCAACCTGTGCATGGAGGAGAGGCAGGCTCTGGAAACTGGACGCTGCCACCGTTGTCACCTCGGGGAACCTGGCCAAGAGAAGAGGGAAAAGCAAATGCAAGTGCTTGTGTGGGAACTATCCAGAGAGAGTTTTGTCCTGCACGCTGGGGGTAAGTGAGGATTTCTCCTTTGTCATCCGTATAGCTACCTCTAGGGCAGCACAGGTGCGAGATGCATTAACCTGCTCTTTTATTAGCTTGATAGCACCGTGAATCGGCATGCTGTTCAGATAATGACAGATGCCTGGTGCGCGGGATTACGCTCACATACGTCGCGTTTTGGATGTGCATTGCATTCCACTGGCTGTTAATGCTCCCTTTGAATTTTCAGTGGTGTTTTAACCTGTGGCAATTAATAGAATTGTAAATGGTGGTGGGGACAGGACACCAGCCTTTCCTAAGGGTTATATTTGACCAGTGAGGAACAGTTTACAGCTGTGTTAGCTAAAAGATATTCAGATGTGACTATACAAAGGCTCATATAATCTACCATATGTGGAATCCGAGATGTACATTTGACTACCTTGCTCTGTGGCATGGAGGCTTCCCTCGGAAGTCTGCAAGTTTAATTACTCTAACATGGGGACACTTGGAAGCAAACTGATCCCGTTTTCCCAGAAAGCAGTCTGCTTTGTCAGGGGAAAACCTTACTCCACTGAACAGACCAGGAGTTTTGCCCTTCATTTCCATTTTACTCGACAAGAGTTGTTTCTGAGCAGATGATTTAAATTTATACAGCACTGAGCTGCCTTTGATTATTCAAAATAATCCTGAGTGGCTGATTTCCCTATCAGCGGCCTCCTAACATGTGCCCAGTTATTTAACACTTTAAACCATTTCCATTTTGCATGAGTGGTAGCAAATCTACTGGTCTGTAGCCTCATCTGGAAGAGTGGGGCACACCGTTAGTTCGGCTCACTCCCCAAACATTCCCGCAAAGGGTGTTTGCTGGGTGGAAAACACTTCATGCAATGGGCCCTGGTCTGTGGACCGTTCAGGCATAGCGGCAAAGCAAATAAAGGGTGAGGATAAGTGTTGCCAAGCAGGGAGCAGGTCACCTGTGCCCTGGCATCCTTTGTGGGTGCAACCAGGCGAGCGCAAACTTGGAGCAAATGGCAAATTTGTTCAGTCCAGCCCCCAAGCCACAGCAGGAAGAGCAGGTACGTCTACTGAGGGGTTTAGCATCAAGCCATTTTGTGGGCTGCAGGGAGGGGACCGACACGCTGCAGTGATGCAGCGTCAGTGGGCTCCATTCACCAAGCCTCTTTATTTGTGGTTGCAGGTTGCCAGTCTGCCCGGGTTCCTGCGCAGAGAGCTGGAGGTAAGGGATTCAATCTGAAAACCATCCAAGCTGCAGTGTCACGAACCAGGAAGCAGTAATGAATTACCTGCTTCTCTATGCAAATCCCTGGGACGGCCAGAGCACAGGACTGACTTGCCAGGAGTGGATTATTCTATGTATGTTAATTCCACACCAGTAAACAGGCTGCATTAACCCTTCTCCTTTCCAAAGAGGTCTGTCCTCCACCAACAACCCGACGGGTTATACTGAGATACAGCCAAAACCCTAATCCTGCAAAGCAAGTACTCACATGAAGCAAGTTAATGGCCTCATTGAAGCCAGCAGGACTACAAACATGCTTAAGCGCTTTACTGGACTGCAGCCAGCATCCTGTAACAAGGAACTGATCTGGCATCAATACAGTTAATGGGAGTTTCAGCTGAAAGCACAGCCCAACCCTATCTGAATAGTTCTCTGCTCACCTCTGCTTCCCTGGCATTACCTGTGGATCTGCAAACCCTTCCTGGGCTGGCTTTGAACATAGGTAAGAGATAAAAATCTACATTTCCATGATTAGCCCCAGCAACGGTACAGGAAAACACTGCAGGGGGGAAAGCAAACCCTGATGACTCTAGAGGGAGCAAATGTGTGCCCATGAATACAGGGCACCGCAAAAGCTGCATTGCCTCTGCCCACACGCCACGCCACCTGCCAGCCTGCTGCCTGTTCCCCTTGCATGGGTCTGTCCCTGCAGACCGTGAAATGGAGTAAACATTAGCCTTTGGACAGAAAACTGCCTGCTCAACGTTAGCGTCTGGCTGTATCACAAATTGGTCGTTTCTTATTTGCCTCTCATGGCCAGTTTCTGATTCCTGATGGTGCTGCCACCCCAGAAGGACTTAGTAATCTCTACAGAGGGACTTGAAGAGATTCTGTGACTCCCTATCCATTATATCCTCCTGTTCCCCTGCATCCACTAGATGGCCAAGACTTCCAGTAGATTAGAGGGGCGTGATTTTCCTTTGTGGAAGCCGTGCTGGGTTTTCCCCATATCACGTTCAATGGGGCATTGGAGAATTTCAGCTTTCATGCTCATTCCAGTTCATTGCCATGGTCATGAAGCAAAAGCAACTTCTCTGTTTTTATTGAGACACTGGTGGGCAGTGCGGCCCCTTTGCACTGATGTTCCCATTTCAACAGGGAAAATAAATCGTGTGTGTTTTGCCTTTCCCTGAGCCTGGAGAAACTCTGTACAGGGTCACTTGGAGTCGGTCAGCAACAGAGCAACCGTGCTGGCTGACCAGAGCTCCTTCCTCATTCCTCGGATGGAAGAGTCAGACTGCTCAGCTCGCTGACGGGAGCTGAGCTTAGCCCTGCCTGATCCAAAGCCCTCTGAAATCAGGTCGGGTCGGGTTCCTAGCTCTTGAGGATCCCAACTAAGTCTGTTCCCCCCTCCCCTTCCTTCCTAGGTCTTAGGTGCACATTTAAGGACCTGTAGCGATCTCTTGGGACAGCAGAGACTGGCACAGCTGGTGCCTTCAGTCCCTGACTGATAATGAGTGAGCATAGGGAGGCCTTTCAGGGTTGGTGAAGAAATTAGACTCCTGTGGGCAACTTTTTGGAAGCTTTAGTATAACCCAGTTTCGCACTGGATGTTCCTCATGACAGGCAAGTTGGGCTTTGCTTGCCTTGCTTTGAGGCACAGAGCATGCTCCTCTCCTGCTGCTGCAAGGAGGCCTGGACTATCCCAGGGAAACCGACGGCTGTGATGAAACTTGAAATTTAGCCAACCCTGGGGTAAGTCCCTGGTGCAAACACTGCAGCACAGAATACAATGACTCCATCCTGCAATCAGTGCTCCACCTTGAGCAGGAGCAATTACCCCAAAATAGACTCATTTTCGTTTGTTTGCTGCCGATATATTTGGCACTTCCCCCTGCCATGCAGGTAAGTTCCCCTCAGTCCCACTCTCTCAGACCTGCCACCTCTGCTGGCTTGGCTTTGATACCCTCATGCAGGAGAGGTTAGTATTAAAAAGAAATAGTTTCTTATTCTACCACTACAGATGAGAGGAAGAAGCTAAGACTTTGTCCTTACGGTTGCATCTGTCACTGCTTGCCGGGCCCTTCTCTGCTGCAGTAATTCCTTCACAGTGATCTTCACTCTAACCCCTTGATACACTTTGGGCTTTCCTGAAAGAAGGAGTTAAAAGAGATGGTTTCAGAGGGGAGGGAACAAAACAGGCACATTGCCCTGAGGATACTGCAGACATCAGTGAGCAAACCCAGTGGGTGCTCACTTTACAGGATGTATTTACAAACAGTTTTAGAGATGATTAATCCATTGTGAATGACTCTCATATCATAAGTCACCTGTGAGCATGGCTTATAACCATCTCTTACACCAACTATTGAAGTGCATAACACATATCCCATTCATTATGTCATTAATACTTTGTAAGCATTCCTTTAGCCTGTGATTACTATAACCAGGCCTTTGGTTTATTTTGCCTGATGAGGTGGTTCTTCATTAGCTAGCCAGGTTGGAAAGAGCTAACACTGTGTTCTTTGGAACAGGTCTGGAAAGGAAATACAATTGCCTCCTTTCTGCCGATGGGAGAAGTTAGGGCCCTGACCCTGGAACACATTTAAGTTTTAATGTTGTCCCATTGGGTTCAACTGAAGCAGAGTTCAGCACACGGGTAAGTGTGTGCAGGATCGGGGCCAAGCATCTTGTAACGGGTCACGCAGTGAGGCCCTGCTAGAATGAAGCACAGCACCCAGGTGTCTTAGCTCCCGGACTTGCCTGCTGGCCCACATGGTTAAATTAGTTTAAATCCCAATAACAGCCAAAAGCACTGGGTCCAGACCAGATGTGCAGGAACCATGCTCAGCTGCCAGATGGAGAATAACACAAAGCAAAGATGGGGATTGCTGGTGCATGGGAAGAACAAAGCTATGAATAAACATCTTGCACGTGCCAGGCTTGCTCTCTGGGCTGCCCAGCTTACATCTGTCCTTGGTCTAACAAAAGGGTTCACATTCGTTTCAAACATGCCAGCAGGGCTCCCACAGTCAGCATGAACAACCACCACACATATACTGAGGGCTGGTCTCTTGGCGTGACAAAGAATTTGCCTGTTGTGGACCCCCTTTCCCCTCCTATAAGAAAAAATTCACACATCCCAACTGGCTTCTACATTTTCAGGGGCTTGGTTCTGTCTTTCTAGCCTCTGAAATGGTCCCTGCCACTGGTCCTTTTTGTGGGTGCAAGGTCCTGTCACACACAGCTGCTCGCAGGCTGAGGTGCTGTTGCCTGCAGGACTGCCTAGGGATTGGGTTCATGGGCAATATTACGGCCCTGAAGATCCTGCAATAAAGTGGTACCGTGTCTGGGAGGTAACAGAATAGTTCCACGGGGAGCAATTAGGGAGCTAGGTATTTATGGTGCACCTATCTATGCCTCTGCTCGTGGCTCCCCTAATGACAGCTTTCAGCTTCTCTGTGCTCTAGGTAGACTCCATACACGGATCTGGCCCTGGCGAGCACTTATCACTGTCTAGCCCCTAACCTAGTCCCAGGGGCCTGTGCAGTAACATTCCCTACACAGTCACATCATCATTAGAGAGATGTCTTCACTGTGAAAGGCTTTCACGGAGGACCCCGGGCTGTCCACAGCGAGAGGTGTCTATTGAGATACAAAGTGAGGGGCTGCGAGACTATTTATCTTCCTGTTTCCAGTCTGTTCTCCATCAACAAGCTGAAAGGGAGAAGCCTGGCTTCCTGGAATCTGGGGGCAGAACCGTTGCATTTAAGAGGAGAGCTCTCATATAACCTGGCTTGGGCCCTAATCCAGCAGGGTTAGCTTTATGCATGCCAATAGCCCTGTAAGCCTCATCTACCCTGGGAAAACAGATCATGTTAGGACCTGTGCTAATCGTAAATTAAACATGACCTAGGAACCAGGAGAGATGGGTGCAGCCATTGCTGTAAGAGCAGGCTAATCAGTGGTGGCCAGCTCTGCACACCCAGACCTTGTCCACCCTGGGGAAAGCGGTGTTTAAGGTCACGGCTTTCCAACACTGCATCTTCTGGGTGAGGTCAAGCCTAACGGGCAGCTCGTGCATGCAGCAGGACTGCCCCCGGGGCCAGCAGATGCACGGCCTTCCACGGCTTGGCACAGCTACCAAGACACTGACTTGGTGGAGCCGAGCAGAGCTCCAGGGAGCCCCCAACCCACTGGAGGTGCTGGGGCTTCAGGGTCCTGGAGGGACACGGCGGTGGGGAGTGCACCTGCTGTATTCAACCAAGCAGCAGCACTCCAGGAGCCGGTCACTTTAAGGACCAGGCAGGGTCACCCCAAGGGCTCTGCCCATCCTCCTGCCAAAGGCCCCCAGCTGGTCGGGGCTGGGGCAGAAGGGGCTGCACCCTCCCTTGTCGGGGTGGGGGGCGCACCCCTTCTCTCTGCGGCACCCCTGGACCAGAAGCACATCTGGATCCCCCGCTTCCAGCTGCGGATGAGCCCCCTCCCTCTCCCGGGCCAGCCGGCTGGGAGCCGGAGCCGGAGCCCGCTGCCCCGGCGGAGTGCCCGTGCCCGGGGCGGAGCTCGCCTGCAGCCCCGGGCGCCCGGCTCGGCCGCGGGAGCTGCCCGGCAGCGCCGCCGCTGGCCAGCCGGGAGCAGCGGGAGCGGGAGCGGGAGCCCCCTGCCCGCAGCCCCCCCCGGCGGGACACCCCGCTGGCCGGCTGGCCGGCCGGCCGAGCCCGCAGCCCGCAGCCCGCCGCTGCCCGCCCCGGAGCCGGGCAGGAGCGCCCCAGCCGGGCGCGCTGCAGGCAGGGGCTCGCACGGCGGTGGCAGGGATCAGCAGCGGGGCTTGGCTGGGCTTTTTTTTTTTTCTTTTCTTTCTTTTTTTGTTGTTGTTGAACAAGCTGAAATCCTGGTAACAATGGGTCGCTAGAGCCCCTGCATTCCTGTGCACAGACACGTCTGCCTGCCCTCTGCATCTCGCCTCCTGGGTGGGTGTGTATGTTATGCTACAGCTCCTGTTTATCAGAGCCCAGGAGATCCAGTTGGATCCATCGAAAAGCCTGATTTGATTGCACTTTGCATAACAAAATCAGTCACTTTCTCTCTTTTTTTTTCTCCTTCTCCTCCCCACCTCCCTGTCTGCCACTTTTTTTTTTTTTTCTTGGAAGGGAAAGTGAACCCCAAAGAGGGGGGAAAAAATTAAAAAATCATGGATCTGCATTAAAAACAGCCCCCAAAATGGGGGAGAAAAAATGAAAAGGGAACTTACCCGACATGCTGTGTGGGACCACAAAGCACCTTCCCCAGCAGCTGATGTTGCAGCAGAAGAATCCCCAACCTCAGGTCCTAGATGCAGAGGAAGAAGGTGACAAGAGAAGAGTAATTTTAAAATAAGGGGGAAAAACCTACCCGATCGCATTGTGCAGATTCCAGGTGGAGACGACAATATTAATGTTTTATACCTACGGATATAAGTTTGAGATTTTCTTCTCTAATGCCAAGTATTTAAAACCTCTAGAAACCAATGATTTGACAATCAATGATTGCGCGATACTTTCAATTTGAATATTCAAAGGCTTAACAAAATGGGCTATCTTTGGGTGAAACCCTGCACATCCCCATCTAGCAGAGGGTCTTGGGGAATAAGATCCGGCAGCCCGGCCTTCCCCTGCCTCTGCTTTGGGGCCCTTTCGCCCATTTTATCCCCCTTTCCCCAAACAAAGCTGGTGCCCCTAAACCTGGTCAGTATTTTCATCTCAGACGCACAGGCTTGGCTCCAGCCCTCTCATATTTCACTTGCTAGCTGCAAAGGGGATTCTGCATGGGAGCAGGGCAGATTTGCACCCTTTTTTGCATTTTAAGGGTAAATTTGAGGCTTTTTGGAGCAAAATGGCACTTGGTGGGCGTGGCATAATAAGGGGCCTGCCTGGGGCATCTAGGCAGCTGTCCCAGGCCAAGTCAGGCTGTTATCCACTTTGTTCCCTTCCCTCATTTCCCAGATTCTGCCCTTTAGGGGATTTTATGTGCGTTTTCCCCCATTCCAAGCATTAACCCTTCCTCCAGAAAGGCGCCCCCATTTCAGGCTAAATCCCAGGATTTTGGCCTGTCTTGCTTTTGCAAGACACTGCAGTTGTGTGCACAGGGAGGATGACACTTTTGGAGCAGCTCAGCCATGTACCATGCCAGGCCTTTCGAGTGCACATCCCCAGTGCCTGGGCACCGCCGTTGGTGCTGTCCACCAAGAGAAGCTGGCAAAGGCAGCATGCTGGGCAGGCTGTTAATCATCTACCAGCAGTATAATTTGGCCATTGTTACAGCTGGGTTATTTTTCCTCCCTCCAGTTCAACAGCTCTGCTGCCTTGGTGTGTGAGAGCCGGGCAGAGGGAGGCTGGAGCAGCCCCTGTGTCGGCCCTCCAGCATTTTCAGGCTAAAGCCTGACTCCTTTGCTAGGCCCCAATCCCAGCTCTGAGCAGGTAGGGAAAGAAAACCCCCCGTTTCAGCGTGACCAGGGAATTGTGTCCTGCGGGGAGCACTAGTGTTTCACAACACATCCGCTCGGTACCCGCACATGCAATCCCCCATCTGTCTCATGGAAACCAAAGCCAGGGGGTCCGGCTTTTGCACCGCGCAGACATGTTGGGAGTTGTCCGAGGGGCTTATCTGAATTAGGCAGGTTTCTGCATCCAACCTCCAAGTGTGTACGTGTGTGTGTGTGCAGGGGGAATTCAACCTGGCCACTTCCAGGACCCGTCTTGGGGGGGCCGGGCATGAGTGTGTCCTGCCCAAGGGGCGACAGGGGCTGCTCCAGGGGAGCTGCCCTGCAAAGCCAGAGCCGCAGCTGCCCAGATGAAACCGGAGCGGGTTGCTGAGACTTGTGCCAAGCTGTGCCCTTGCACGGGAGCGGGGGTGCCAGGCTGGCGGCTCGGGGTGCAAGGGGGCCCGGGGACTCGAGCCCAGCAGCGCTGCCCCTTCCTGAAGGGGCAAACCCGAGATCCCCCCGCACTGCCAAGTGCCCAGTGCCCGGCCCGGCGGCACGAAGCCCCGCTGCTCCATCGCTGCGGCCCCGGCTCCGCCCGGGCGGCTCCCTCTCGCGGCCGGAGCCCGCTGCCGCCGGCTTCCCCCCGGCTGCAAGACCCGCTCGGGCTCCTGCCGCCTCCTTTCCTTTCCCCCGGCTTTCACACCCCTGCACCGGGGCAGCAGCCGCCCGTCCCGGGACAGCCTCGCGGCTCGGCCTGGCCCGGCTCGGCTCGGGGCGCTTTGCGCGGGGCTGGGGTGGATGCGCTCGGCAGGTCCCTTCCAGCCCCGCCTCGCTCAGCCGGGTGCTTTAGCGGACCCTTGTTGAGCAGACGAGGCCAGAGGGACACCCCGGCAGCTGGGGGACCCCGGAATGACACCCTATTAGCTGGGGCACCCCATAAGGACACCCCATCAGCTAATGCATCCCATAAGGACCCCCGTAATGACACCCCATCAGTTGGTGCACCCTGTAATGCCCACCATAATGACAACCCATCAGCTGGTGCATCCCATAAGGACACCCCATTAGCTGGGGCACCCCGTAATGCCCACCATAATGACAACCCATCAGCTGGTGCATCCCATAAGGACACCCCATTAGCTGGGGCACCCCGTAATGCCCACCATAATGACAACCCATCAGCTGGTGCATCCCATAAGGACACCCCATTAGCTGGGGCACCCCGTAATGCCCACCATAATGACAACCCATCAGCTGGTGCATCCCATAAGGACACCCTATCAGCTGGTGCACCCCGTAATGCCCACCATAATGACAACCCATCAGTTGATGCAGCCCATAAGGACCCTAGTAATGACACCCCATCAGCTGATGTGCCCCATAAGGACCCCTGAAATGACACCCATCAGCTGACGCACCTTGTAAGGACATCCTGTAAGGACCCCCTCATCAACTAGTGCACCCTGGAAGGATACCCCATAAGGACCCCCCACCAGCTGGGGCACTGAGGAAACGGGTGCATTAAGGGCATAAAACAAAAGGACCAAGCCTGTGAGGCACTCATTTGCGTTATGTGGTGTTCTGCAAGGCAGGATAGGTGCCAGGGCAGGCGATCGATCCTTTGGCAATGGGCCGTGGGGAGGGTTTTCCAGGGTTGCTGGGTTTTGGGGAGCCTGCAGCTGTAGAGGCCGTGCAGGCTCCCTGGCTCTGTTACCAGCATGTCTCAGCCACTGCACAGACCCCATTTAAAACCCAAGGCATTGCAGAACCAGGGAGAGATGCTGGCTGGAGAGCAGGGACTGCGGGCAAAGTGCCGCTGTGACCACAGCAGCAGGCGCTTCCACGGTTAAAATACTCCTTCAGGGCTGTGTGGCAGATTGTCAGGAGGGAGCCAGAGCTCTGGCTGCTGGTGCCGGCTGCCAGGGGAAGGCACTGCCCATTGGAAATCTCAGGGTGCTGGGCACTGCCTGGGCTTCTTTGGGCCCGACTGAGATGTCTGAGCTGCTGGGGGGTTGCCCTGCGAACCAAAGGCCGCAGCTGCCCAGATGAAACGGGACCGGTTGCTGAACCCTATAGCAAGCAACTCCCTTGCACGGGAGCAGGGGTGCCAGGCTGGGGGGCTCGGGGTGCAAAGGGCAAGAGTGCTGGAGATCCTGGAGGGTGTGTCTTGCTGGCTGGTGTGGAGGAGAGCAGCACTGCCCCCCCTGCCTGCCCCCAGGATGATCAGGAGGGGGGTGCGGATGACCCCATGCCTCAGGAGAGGGTGCAGGTCTGCTGGAGCGTGCCCGCCCTTTGGTCTGGTGAGTGTTTTTTGTAAAGCCAACAGTGCACCTGGGAGCAAAGCAGCTGGTGTCTTGGCCCTTGTCCTCCTTATCACTCCCTGTGGCTGTATGGCTCCCAGGGGCAGCAGCTGCTTGAGGAACCCACGCGACTGCTGGGTGCAGCTGGATGCAGCTGCTGACCCAGCCCGGGGCTCGTGCCTTGTGCACAGGGCCACGCGTGGTTCTTGCATGTGGGAGCAGCACCCTCTAGCGGCCACGCGGGAGCCCAGATGCCCACCTCGCCGGCAGGCGGTAGCAGTGCAACGGGGACAGGCATGGAAAGAGCCAGAGGCTTTGGCAAGAGGCTGTGCATCGCATTGTTGGGTGGCAGAGCAGGACCGGTTCCCTGCCACGCGCTCTTGCCTCTGACCTGGGGAGAAAGGTGGGCCCTGGTCTGTGCAGCCAGGTGAAGGCCGGTGGAAATGCATTGACCATTCACGTGTTGGGGGACCATTCCAGCTGTTGGAAGTGGGGCGTCTCTCTTGTTATGTGATTGCCTATGGCAGTGGGTAGCTGGGCCTGTCAGAAGTCAGTTCACACTGTCGGTAGACAACAACAGAAGCCGGGCTGCCCTTCACAAGGCCTCAAGCTCTCCCTTAAACAGTGCTCTGCACTTGGGTTTAGGTTGTACCGGTTTATTTGTCATGGCCTAGTATGTCTGAACAAAGCTCCTCGTGACCCCCCTCCAGAGCACTCCCCCAGGCCAGGGCAGTGGGGTTTGGAGGTCACGGCTCTGTCTGCTTAGAGAGCACTATGCAAGACAGAAGTGCCCTGGAAAGGCTCCCTGCCCTCTTTGCTGAGTCCCTGCAGACGCAGCGTCACCAGCACTACAAAGCAGCACCCGAGCCCCATTTCTCCGGAGAATGCCATGACCACACAGATCTTTAAGGTTTCCCCTTTCCCAAATTGGGCCTAAGCCTGAGCTCACAAATGCCATTGACTTCAAGTGGGTAGTGGATCACGGACCCTGTTTATCAGGTACCCAGGAACTCTGACACTGATATAGTTAAACAGAGCAGAAAGCAACATGCTGCTTCAAAAACGGGCCTTGTCCTTCATCTGAAACCCCTCCTAGCACTCCTGCCTCCAGGCCTGTTAAGGAAGTCCCTTATCCTCAGCGCTGAATGACCGACTACAGGTAGGTTCCTACAAGCAGTACATCAGTTTGAGTTGTCTTTCATGCCAGCGCCCTCCTTCAGTAGGTTCGCCTGCATTCATACGTTCCCCAGACCGGACTCCCATCTTCTTTGCCCCACGAAGAGTTGTCGTGAAGGGAGGTGGTATCGGAGACCTCGTCTGACGAGAGATGGATCATCTTGGGAGTCAGGTCATTGGGTACAGTCATAAAGGATGGGAAGGAGTAGGGCGAGGTGCCAGGGTACCCGGATGCATAGTGGACATCCTCCAAAGCGTGCAGAGAGTAAGACTGGGCTCCAGGGAGTGAGGAGCTCCAGCTCGAGCCCCTGTATTGGGAAGCGCCGCTGCTCTCATGGGGGAGGCAGCTGGTTGCGGTCGACAGCGTCTGCAGGGAGTCAGAACAGGTGACGTCCGGGGGGTTGAGGCTGTCCGGCATGGTCTGCTCCCAGGAGTCTCTCTGTGAGAAATGTGGGGAGAGAGTCACAGCTTGCTCAGCGCCCACGCACAATCCCCTGGCTGGCATCAAGGCTAAGCATGTGCTACATTTTGATGTGGTTTGAAGAGGGCGGGTGGGACACGGGCTCACAGAGGCCACACAGCAGCTGGGGGCCTGGGCAGGGGCAGGAGGACTTTCAACCAGCTGTTTCTGCAAGGAGTAGGACTGAGTAGCCCCAGGAGAAGTCAGTGCCTCCCATGCTGGGCAGAAGGAGGTAGGGATCAAGCAGCACCGGCTGCTATTGCTGCCTGGATGGGGGGGCCCTCGGTCACATCTCATCCGGGCAGGACCCTCCCTGCTTGCGCCAGCCCAAGAATCTGTCCCGGTGCTGAACCCCCCCATGGAGCTGGAAGGGTCTCACTAATATCCATCCATCCTCGTCTCCAGCCTGTGGCTGATACCAGATACTCCCCAACGCGGTGCATGCTCCCCCGGAGGAAGCCCGTGGCCCACCCACTCTCAGCCAGGAGCAGTGCAAACACTCACTATGAGGAAATGTGCCTGGTCATTGGGGAAGGGTGGCAGGAGTGGGGCCAGCGAGGAGGTGCCAAAGAGGGAGCTGGTGCCGGGCGGGGTGCGATAGTCCCCGTACTGGTCGCTGAAGTAGGGGTCCAGCAATGGCGGGTACCCTTGGACGGCAGAGGAGTCTCCCGGGAAGGGCTTTGCTGCCAGCGGGGATGCATAGACCTCGCTGGGGAGCTGCTTTGTGCTGTGGAAGTCCAGTTCGGAGGCAAATGGTCTTCTCATCCCGTAGTAGCCAGACATGGTGGGGGAACCTGCGGGTGGGGAGAGCAGGAAGGGGTCACAGTTTAAATGTGAGGCACAGTGCCCCAGAGCTGATGCACGCAGCCCTCTCCCCCACTCCTCCATCAGGCAAAGCAGGCAGCCGCTGCCCAGAGCAGGAGGATCCTGTCCTAAACCAGTGCCCTCAGCCCCTGATCTTCAACGCTGGCATTGCTCCCAAAGCCCAGCATAACCTCCTCCCTCCCGCCTCAGGTCAAGTAACACCAGAACTTGCTAAAGATGAGAAACCTTGCCTCCCTCTTCTCCCCTGTAAGACTCAGGGATGCCTTGTTTAGGTAATGGGTACCCTGTAGCACACCCACTATGGGTATACTGCACTAGCATGTGCCTGCTCAGTAAGGCAAACTGCTAAATTGGGGATCAGTCTGCTTTCATGTCCCTTTTGGGCATGGGGGAGTTAATGGTTTTAAAGCCCCCTCCATAGAAGCCCAAGAAACAAAGACCCAGGAGCCTAGCTGGAAAAGACAGGCCATGGAGCATCGTTAGGCCTGTTTGACCGCTGGGGAACTGCCAGCCAGAGAGACCAAGAGCCAGACCCGACCCTAATGTGCCTAGGTCTGATGCCACCCTTGCCCCGAAAGCTGGCTCTGCCCTCCCTTTGGGACTTTATATAAGGGTTTCAACAACATTAGGCTGCCTTTCTGGGTTAACCCTGCAATGGCTCACCTTCAGCGGTGAATGTCTCCATCACAGCCCTGCATGGTATTATCTTAACATCCTTTTGTAGGACAGATGGGACTGGATTGTCACCCTCAAATAATGCACTGTTGAGTAGAGAGACTCACCTGACATTTGGACAAATGAGGACTGGGGGCTACTGGTGCTGCCCTGAAAAAGAAAGACACATTGGCAAGGATTTGCTCCATGGTGCAGAGCACATGCACCGTTCAGGAGCATGTTGTGCAGTGTTTCCATGTACTTTTGGAATCCCAGGCTATGACTAAGCAGCAATTAGGTACAAGCCTGCAAGCCTCAGAGAGATAAAGTAACAGGAGACGGAGGCCAAGGAGAGATTTCAGAGTTCTCGGATTGTGCTGACAAATCAGAAAAGCAAGACAGCACAGCTTGGGTCTCCTGTACCCCAGGGCCCCTTTGCAGAACCAGAAGGGTGTAGCATGGCCCTTATGCAAGTGAGAATCAGGCCCAGCTGACTCACTGCCCAGACTTCCCTGGCCCTTCACACCGGTACAAAGCAGGCATGAGTCCTTACCACTCAGATTCAGCAGCACATCACTGCCCTTTTGTGCAGACCTAACTGACTATGTGTGGAGCAGTGCAGGGCAGAGCCAAGCCCTGTGCGGGTCACCTGGCAGCAAAGGGCTGATCAGCCAGAGAATAATGAGTGCATGCAACTACCAGCTGATGGTGTTGCCCTGTTACCTAGTGTTGCAGTCTGTGCATTGGTGCTGAAGAACCTGAGCTCAAATCCCAGTGATGATCTATGCAATTAGTGTGCAATTGGGTTTGTCCTGTGTGGAAGGAAAAGCTATAGCAGAGCTCATTATCCTGGCCATCACTAATTTATTCCCCACCTGGGGTGTTAGTAACACAAACCTCCTGTCTTTTCAGGGTTTTAGTGTTTCAGCTCAGGCACAATCAAGAGACACCAGGGTTCATCAAAGGACATAAAGGGAAGAGAGAGCACCAGATGAATCAAGAACAGGGAGGAGTGAAAAGCCCTTGATGCGGCAGCCCTCATCCGGTACCTGGATTCACACAGGTGAACTCATGACAACAGTGATGTCCTGATGAAGCCGGGGAGGCTCCATGAATGCCAAGACTGCACCACTGGGATCTAATGACAGGCCTGGAGCCTTGGTGTGCAGGAATTAGAGGTATCCATCAAACAAGGCAGCACTTTATTAGCTGTGTATAACTATCCAGTGAATGCAGACCTGACTGCTCCCCTCTTTCAGCAAGGCAGAAATGGAAACCTGCATACCTTTGCTGCTCCGGTCCCCCTGGCAAGGCAAGGCAAGGAGGGAGGATGCTTCTAGGTGGGAAGGAACCTGACCCGTGAAGGGGATGGCCATTTGAAGGAATGGTTTCCATGTTCAGAGGATGATAGGGATGTAGACGGCACCTTCTGTGTAACAATTATCCAAGTGTCTAGCAAGAATCTAGCATGTTGCTTGTGCTGCCCAGAACGAGTTCTCAAAGACCCTATCAAGCAAAACACAGACTGATGGTTTTCTCAGCTCAGCGAGAGCGGCAGCCCTCCTGCGTGCATTGGATTTGGCAGTGCTATGAATCACGTTGCCCCCAGGAGATCTCGCCTCCTTGGAACCACAGTTTGAATTCCTAGAATCAATTTAGCCACAGATATTCCTTGCTCAGAGGCATTTCTGCTGTCCTCGCTGTGACTGTAAAGAATCTCCGTCTGGGAGAGCCGGGTTGTAGTGGGAATGGCTTAAAAGGTTGCATTTGTGTTGCTCTGTATGTTGCCCATGCTGCACCATCTACACTGAGATGCTGATCTTGCTTGGCACCGAGCCCCATGCTCAGACCGTCTGCGCAGACCAAATGAACAAGTGGCAGCTCTGAAATGTAGCTGTGTCGAGCTCCCATTCTTCCAGGCTGCAGAGGCAGTGTCACAAATATGCCAGCGAGGCAGAGGAACTCCCGAGTAATGGTTTGGTCCCTGATTTCTCTGCTTCAGACTATTCCCAGCATCGTGTCAATGCTGCTACTACCTCTATACAAGCATCATGGAGCAGGGAGCTTTCCCTGGGCAAAAAAAAAAAAAGCTCAGATGCACTGTGCTGCAAGCATCTAGGTAAACGTGTTGCCCTGAGGTCTTGCTCTGGGCTGCAAAACCCTCCTGAAGGTTAATAAAAGCCCCAGCGACATTGGATGCTCACCGCCCCATTGCTTTCCCCTTTGGGAGATGGCGTGGAGTTTCCTGTTTGCAGAGTGCATGCAGGAGGTTCCGGCCTTGCCAGACAACCAAATTTAGAGGCTTGGATTTGAATTAAATTTGCCAGCGCTGGGACTTCCTTCTGTTCACACGGGAGGTTCGCAGCTGCCCGAACGCTCCTTCATGAAAATGAGCGTGTTTGAGCAAATAGGTCACCTCGGCTGTGAAAGAGTGGGAGGTTTTGGGGATCCCTGTCGCCCTGACATGGCAGTTTTGTGCGGCAGTAGCTAAGAGCACTGCCCAGATAGCTCAGGGCAGGCCTGGAGAATAAACCGGATGCAAAGAAAAGGTAGGAGTGAGCTGTTTTATCTGTCTGTTCCCAGCCAGGCATCCGGGGACATTTCTCTTCTAAGGTTTAGACTTTGTCTAAGGTAACTTGAAATAAAAGTAATAGCAAAAATTTGAAAAACGAGAGAAATGATTTTTTTTCTATCTTGGCTTTAGGGGCCTGATAGCCATCCTGTGCTCTGAAGTCAGGTGGCACAGGGTGGCCACTGCAGTCACTGGCTGCTTGTGGAAATCTTGGCTAGCAAATCCTGATGGGTCTTGTAGAGGGCAGCATGCACTGCGCTATGCTTGGGGCTTGACCATGCAAATCTTATATGTGAACCACCCCCCCTCCTGCTTCGGGGCAGAAGCCAACTTCTAGCTGCCAAGTGGAGCCTTCTCCTGGGAGCGCTGCATCCTCCCAGGGGTGCGAGGCTCCTGGCACCTTCCTCTGAAGCAGCTGCTTTAAGACTGGAGCAATAGATGGAGCTCTGGCTTGATTTGGGCAGTCCTCGTGCCTTCCTAATGAATCCTGGAGGATTCCCTGGGAGACTTCGTTAGCAGAAGGATTAATTGTAGGGGTAAGGAAGCATCTGAGAGCACGGGCTCATCTGGCAAGTGAAATGGAGAGGCCAGCACCTGGTTCAGGGAGTCACCGCCACGGGAGATGTGGAGTCCCTGTCCGTCACTTTGGGAACAAGGCTGCTAGATGGGTAGGGGTGAGAGGCAGCATCTGGTGAGCCAGGGCATTGAGTGCCACAAGGGGCATGGGGAGCTCCAGTTTGGGGAATCCACATTGCTTTCCTCCCTCCTCCGGTCCAGCATGGAGCCAGGTCACTGCCCGCAGGAAGCCTAGAGCAGCTCTCCAGCAGTCACATCTGATAAGAGCCCTTTCGCCTGAGCCAGGCATCCGCTGTACTGTGCTGCTGCCAATCTAGCAGCACATCCTGACCCCGAGCAGATGTCTGGGGCCATCTGCGGCGAGTCTCCACCGGTCCGACACAGGACGGTATGTGCATCTGCTGGGCAGGAGGCGCTTTCGCAATTCGTGCCCTTCGGCAGGGAGAGTGCCCAGCATAACCGAGCTCCTCGCTTCGACTTGACAGCGTTGTCCAGGTCTGCTAGGAAGGCCAGCTCTGGGGCAAGGGAAGCCCGAGCCGGGGGACTTGCTTGTTGAGTCCTATGCAGAGGTCCTAGGTTCGAGACCAGCTGCTGCCCAGTGCTGGGGTTACCGTGCCATCAGCCTTAAAGGAGGGCTCTGCCCTCTGTACAGAGGGGCTCACACTAGGCAGCGCCTGCTGATCCCACCTGGGCCACGCAGTGGGGAACGAGGTGAACTCTTGGGGAGGCGGCTTGGTGCACGTGGACTATCGGTGTCTTGGGCTCCTGCCGTGGCTGTGTTTCCCCACATCCCAGCCTGCCCCTCAGGACTGAGACCTGCAGTGGCTCATCCCGACTTTGGGGCTTAACTCTGCCAGCAACGCTTGCAGCACCTGGTCCTGGCAATTAATCAGAAGAGACAGCGTCTGCCGAGTTGGCTGGGGTCTGTGTCTCTTAGCATTTTATTCCTTTCCTTATCTGGTGGCAAGTGGCTTGGATTATTTTAAGCTCATTAGTCCAGTTCCCCTCTGCCTCACTTCTTTGCAGCCCTGCAGGGTTTTGATAACCGTATCTTCCACCCAGCAGAAGCTGGTGGGGGGCAGCCAACCCGCTTAACACCACCCAGGCCTGTGGTTTATAAAGCGATTAGTGAGCTCCGTCTGGGCCCCGTTCTCGAATGCCTTGTATTGCTAGGCAGGGAGTCACTCAAGAAAAGTGCACGGAGCCACGGGGCTCTGTCTGCTCGGTGTCACGGCTCAGCCCCATGGCTTGTTCGCGTGGTGGGAGAGACCATGTGGGTGGATTTTCACAACCCACCTCCTGCTTCTGCCTTGACTTTAGTGCCTCCAAGCACTCGGGTCTGATGGCAGCATTGGGTCCTGAGTCAGGTTGGGGTATGGTATGAGTCAGGTATAAGGGCATGGGGATGCCCTCATTGAGCTGCTAGCTGTGCAGCTGGCTCACAAAAATCCCAAGAGAGCTGACTGACTCTCCAGGCTCTTCAGCAGCCCCAAAGGAGAGGCTTTTCCTATAGGAAATTCGGTTTTCCCTACATTTCTGAGGATTTTAAAAAAAAATATTATTACTTTTCCACTTTAAAGAAGTCAAACTGAAAACGGGGAGATAAGTCAAATTGCTGCATTATTTTGTTCTTATCAGGGTGAGACAGTTCAGCTGAACTCTGTTTACAGTGAACATTTCTGCTTCAGTTTTTTTTTCATTGAAAAATAAGGGTTTTTATGAAAAGAAACTCAGCTGAGTCTTGCAGTCAGGGGGAATCTCTCCTTCCAGCGTCGCTCCTGGGCAGAGTCCTTTGGCTTTACCCTGGTTTGCCATTGGAGACAGAGAGGTCCAGCGGATTGAAGACCAGGGCTGTATTCTGGGCTCAGCTCCTGGGCAAGTCAGTTTGGCTCTCTGTGCCTCAGTTTCCCCATCTATGAAAGAGAGCCTGTGATTCTGGATCCTGGCCTTCCTGTTACATACTTGGGAATGTGCTGATAAGGAGCACCGTTCGCCAGCCGTGGTTATCTTTCTTTTGTTCCAAAGGTAACAGGTGCTCCCTACTGCTATTCCTTCCCAGGTGCCCCGATGAATCAGAGGAGATGGGAGGTGGGCACCCACGTGGATGGTGAGTGATACCCATGTCCGGCAATTCATGGGAAATCAGAAATGCAAATCGCATGTATATCATCACAATGCAAATTCCCTTTCTATCTGCAGAAGAAAGGCCCCACTGCAAGAGGCTATCTCACTCAGCAGACCAGGAGCTGACTTTTCCTGACAGTTATCAACCCAGCCCAGGAGCACACAGCTGTTCCAGACACTTTTGTTGGCTAAAGAAGGGTTTGTCCATTTTTGGAGCAAAGAATCCATTTCAAACAAAGGGTGCAGCTTAATTACACTGCATCATAGTTATATAGTCGGGTAGTCACTCACCTGCTGTTCGCTGGGATATATTGTCTATTTATTTAATGAACTTAGCAGTGCCCACAGCCACACTTTTCCAAACTAGTCAGAGCATTGCCCCAGCCAATAAAGATGTTTGTCCCGTGCCATAATTTCTCTTTTTATTGGGAGGGGCAACTACAGAACTAGTTTTGTAGTAGCCATATGCACAAAAATCTGCTGTGCTGCTGCATGCAAAACAAGCAGAGTAAATAAGGAAGGAGGGAACACTTTACAATGTTGCCCTATCTACCTTAGTGCTGCCTTTTACATCCAGCCCAAGGATATCTGAACACTGAGTAGCAAAGCAGTTGTCTTTATAGCCATGAGTAAATGGTGGATAAAGCGTTCCAGTCCCAGCTCACGCTCCTGCTGCATGGGGGTGTATGCAAAAATGTGTGAACCTCATGCCATGTACATGGCAGCCAGGTGTCTCCAGAAGTGACGGGCCTCTTAGATGTCAGGTGCACACAATAGTGCATGTGTCCCTAGGCATATACTCCTCCCCGTGTCAGGGCTTGCCACCCAGTTTGGTTTGGGTGGTTAGGTACTGTGAACTTCATGTATGTAATGAGCAGAGTGAAAAATCCTTTCTGATCTGCGTGCTTTGCAACCAGTGAAACCTGAAACAAATGGCGTGCAAAGCAAATACATTTCCCATGCCTGAAAATGTTCTTTATTTTGCTCCTAACTCAACTAACTGCTGTCCCCATCCGCTGCAAGGATCGCAGGCTTGGTGACTCGATCACCCCACACACATCTGTCGTAGTTCCTCTCACCCTGAGCATGGAAATGATGCAGTTTGATGAGCTCAACTTAGTCCTTCACAGTACTAACAAATAGCAGCTATGAGCAGGGAGCCTTTGGCAGACAAGGCCCTTAGATCCGACGTGACTATATCTGGACTAGGGCCTAGTCTGGAGATGACATTGCCTCTCAGTTGTCAGTGTCTTCCCAGCAGTTTAGAGAAGATCAGCATCGTTAATTGAGTGGCTGGATGGTGTGACTTATGGAGAAAGATGAAAGAGAATTGAGTAGGGGTGGCTAAGCTAGGCTTCGAGCTTCAAAGTCTCTCAAGGAGATTTAAATCCTCTGAGTGAAATCCTGGCGCTGTTGACAACAACAGCAGAATATGCATTGATTTCAAGGGAGCTGGGATTTCAGAGGACAGCGATAATTTTAATGAATTCAGGGATCTTTTAAATTCTCAGCCTGAAGACATGTTTTGGAGGGCGGAAGAGATGCGAGTCAATAAATATCAGGAGGAAAAAAAACTTGTCAAGTGATTCTTTGGCTTTCTGAACAGGAGTATAACTTAGAGTGATGGGAGGGACTTAAGAAGGAGAATGGTTTTGCCTGATCTGCTCTGAGACTAGCTCCAAAGACTTGGTCCAAGAGCCCTAGAGTGGATCCTGAAAAGGGACAGACGCTGCTTTTGTACTGAAGTAAATGCTGATGTCTGTGGAATTAAAACGGGGTAAAACTATTGTCCTTGGGAGCCTGAGTCTGCCTGTTGCTGACTTTGGGGGGCATGCAGTAGTTGGTGAATGCCCCCCATGTCAGTGTGTGTAATAACACACTCCATATATGTGTGTGAGTCAATCAGTTGGTTGATGACTGCACTGGGAGCCTCCTAAGCATTTCTCTGGGTTTGTTGTGTTCAAAAGATGGGGAAACAATACAACTTCTGCAGTGAGACATGCTGCATTTGCTAGCACCTATAAGAAAGTCCAATGGTTAAGTGATGGGAATGGGCCAAGACCCATTGCCTGTTGTGTGTTCCTTCAAATGCTTTCTGCCAGTGGTAACCTTCCAGAGCAATATGAAGGGCTCAAATCCTGGGCACAGAAATTAAAGTAGAAACCAGTGACTGTACTGAACAGCTGGGAACTTATTTGGGTTCAGCCAATGCAGGGCTGGGCTGAGCTGAGCTGGGGTGGGGGGGTAGTTGTTTTTTCCTTTTACGTTGAGTTTCTCAATGACCCCTGCCCCAGATTCTCAAAAGCAGCAAGAGAACCGCTGTTATTTTGCTGTGTGGTTCAAGACATCTTCAAAGGACCTGGTTGTCAGAAAGTGTGGAGCACAAGCCACCGAAAAATCAAGTCCCTTTAAAGCAGGACAGGGTGGCACCAGAAGCCATCAGGCATTTGGGGAATCTTGCTTGGCACATAAAAAGTGGTCTAGTTTGTTGGGGCACAGAGAGGAGAGCTTAAATCTACAGGCTGACCTGTTCCAAGTCTCCAGGGGACAATAATCATTCATCATCTCATTATTTCAAGCTAGCATTTTGCCAGCCCAGGAGATAGCCTGCTAGGCTGCAAATGCAGGAAGCCAGAGAGGACTGTGACAGACAATGTCATTGCCTTTTTGTGTATTTGCAGAGTGGTCTCTAGAGGATGCTGCTTGATCTTCTGAGGAAACCAAGTGCCCTTGCCCTCAATCAGATTAGCAAGAGTGTAAGGACAACATAGGGTGCTTTAATGCTTTGTGCTGGGGTTGGGGGATGCCTGAGCTCTGCAATTGCAGCCATTTCCAAGCCTATTGCATTACTGCTGCCCAGTTATAGACAATATATAGCATTTCCGCTGGGAAACCTACTACTCCTGTCTGGTTTCTGGTGTTGGAGCCTCAGCGTGCTGATACCCAGCCTCTCTTTTCATGAATATGAAATTGTTGCATGGTCTTTTTAGTGCTGCTTATATGCATCTGCACACCAAATAGCACTTCGGGAGGAGGTGGGGGGGCTGTTCAGCTTGATCAGACTGACTTAGTCAGTCAGAGCTGAGGGAAAATGAAGCTGTCTTTGAAAGCCCTAATAAAAGGTATGTGAAAGGGAAAGAGAATTAGTGTTATCAGTTTAGTTAAACAGGGTGAGATTTGTGCCTCTTAGGATTCAAACCCCTCTGGGGTTCATTGGAATGGGAAATTAATTAGAGAGACTTACATGTTCTTTGGACGGGACCCTCAATGCACAAACCTGCCTGCTTTCCCCCCAACGGTAATTTCTGGCATTATGGAAGAGATGCGCTCAGGTCCCACAGCAGCTACCCTAGACTAGACTAGACTTTTGTCCAAACCCCCAGGGTGTAAGCCTTTTTTCAACTTCCACTCCATGAAGTCCTACCTTTTTGAGGACATTACTTCATGGGGATTTCAGTGGCGCAGAAGCACAGTGCTCCGTGCAAATCCTCTTTAAAGCAAGAGGATTACAGGAAATGGCATTTCTCTTTCAAGCAGGACTTACACTGAATCGGGAGCCGCTGCTCTGCCGTGATCGCTTCTCCGCCAGGAGGTCTTTGACCGTGTGCTTCACTCTCACTCCTTGGTAAATGCGCTTGCTGTAGTCTGTCGGGACTGAGCAGAGGAAGCAGAGTTCAAGCAATGGGTAGAGTAAGTGGAACAGCTTGATAAAGGAAGGAGCAAATGCATTGTCACTTTGTCCAGCATCTTCCCATTGAGAGAGGATGTTTCCCAAAAGCTTACTATGTATTATTCAGGTTCATTTACTACTGAGTGGCCCCATCATAGGTCATAACCCTACTGGGCCAGCCACTGTGTAATAGCAGAACCCAAAGACAGTCTCTGTTGTACTGTACCATTCAGCAGGGAAGTCCTGGGGGCTCACTAAGGGGCCACAATGCGGTAAGAATAATTTTCTCCACCAGAGGAATTGCTCGGAGGGGAAGGTAGGGAGCTCTTTGGCCTGTGTTATGCAGGAGACCAACCAAGATCATATATTGCAACTAATAGAGACCATTTATGTAAAGCTTTTTAGACCCTTTTACAAGGGAATTAGCCATGCAGCTCTCTCTAATTTCCATAGGGATTGTATTGTGAGGTTCCTTGCTTCCTTTGAAAAATAATAAGATGCTTTTGGGACCCTTGTTATTAGTATGTGGTATGTATAGTACCGGAGGCAGTATTGCTGCCCACGTAGTGAGGACAATTCTGAAAATGGCACAGCCAAAATACATTGATGTGTCAATGAGTTTGAACCAACTGTGCAAAACTGGAACTAGTGAGAAGGAGCTAGTTCTTCAAACCCACTTTCTGTTTCCGTGAGCCAATGAAAAGCAACTTGGAGGCTGAGGCAGGTTTTCCTAAGCTATGTGCCAAGTGCGCACTGCTGCCTTTTGTGAAAGCATCAAGCGCTTCTCCCCATGAGCAGTTAACATCATTAGGCAGGCCGGGGTTCACCTAGGGATAGCAAACTCCATTAGCACAAAAGGTTGGTCTGTATTGATGGGTTGTTTGAGAGGTCTTGGAGTTCCTGGTTCCTGGCCTTGTGCTCAGACCAGTCAATTTTAATTTGGTTTCTTAATGCCAGAGAGAATCTACCACTGCAGGAATCAAAGTGGGCTTTATTCTGCAGCTCCTCTGTACTCAGAGCCCAGTATTTGACTGTCTGTCCTCTCAGCCTCTTTACACTTAGGATGCGGTCACTTCAAGGACACCAAACTGTGGTTTGCCTATGTCTGCATGTGATTTTTCTTGTGCACTTTCATTAATCTAACCCGCAAAAGGTTACCAGTCTGTAAGAGAGGGGGGGTTTAATTATGAACCATGCGGTTAGTCTCAAGAGATGCTTTTATCCCACTCATTCTGCCAAGGCCCCACACCCCAAAACAAGCAGCTAAAAGCCACTTGGAGTTGCCAGTCTAAATCTTATTGGAATTACAGTGTGATCAGCCAAAAATATAGGTTAGCCAAATACTAGAGGTAGCAAAAAATAAGGTTAGTTACCACCAATATGTTCAATTTGTTAATGATATTCTTATTAGTCATACTATTGAGAGTGGAAATGTGTAATGGAAGCATTCAGATAGTTTAAAGATCTTGGATATAACCCATTAATAGCCAGTAATTAGTAGTTAGAAAGCATAGTTCACCAGCAGGATGGGTATTACCATATCTCCATGATTGACCCATGAGAGACACCCTATGGGCACGTCTCCATGAGATGCTAACTGTGCAGTAGACTAATTCTCCTGTGAATTAGCGTGTCACAGTGAAAGCCATGCTAATGTGCTAATGTGCAGTAGAATTAGTCTACTGTGCATTAGCACCACTTAAGAGACGTGTGCTGGCGCTACTGCACAGTAGTGCCAATTACTGTGCATTAAGTTAGTACCTGTACTAACCTTATTGCACCATAATTATGGTGCATTAATGCACATGTAGACATGCCCTATTACTACTACCAGCTCAAAGTCACTCCTTTAGCTCCAGGGGCACAAGTTAGGCCTTTGGGGCTGAAGAAGATCAAACTCTTGGCGATGACCCATGTTGGCAGAGTCAGGTAAAGGTCAGTGGAAAGGACGATTGTCTCCTCCTGCTGTCTGTGCGATGCTTGTGCCAAATGTGGCTTAGGAGGAGAGGCTTGAGAAGTCAGGAACTTCAGCATTACACACTTCTTTTCCATGCTCAGAGCCCTCTCTCTTACATTGCCTCTGCAGTGCCTGTCTCAAAGCTGGTCGTTAGTGTGGTCTGAAAGATGGAAGAGTTCTGCGGGAAGTTTCAGCAAGGCTTGGATTTTTGACCAGTCAAATAAAGTTTGGTCCACTGATCCGTCAAATATCGATCAAAAATTGCCAACAGGTCCAAATAACATGCAGGAAAAGCACCATTTTTTCCTTGAGAAAGGTGTAAAAAAATAATTAAAAAATCATATTTCTGTCAAAAAACTACAAAAAAAAATGTGTTTTTTTGGTAATAGTGCTATAATCTTTGAATGATCAAAAACATATGTAGTCAACTGACAATATTTGACCGGTCAGCTGACCAGCATGCCAAACCTAATTTCATCTTTATTGTCACCTCCCAGGATTCAGAAAGGAAAGGGCGCTTACATTGCAAAGATCCTAGTTTTTTATCAAACGTGTTTTTATTTTGGTCTTTGGTAAAGACGCAAGGAGTTTGGAAGGATGGTTGAAGGTTTGCATGTACTAAAACTGCATTTTTGGTGAACAAAAATGTTCGGCAAGCACTTCAAACAGAATTTTAATTAAAAAAACTCAGGATAAATGGAAAATGGGCACATAGTCTGTTTCTTTTTTCCCTACCAAACAAAATTCTGTTTCCAAAACAGATAGTCTTTCACCGGTGGAGGAAGAAACACATATAGCATGAAAAAATTCACCCCATGGTACAAGCAATCCTAGGCAAAGATAGGTAAGATATTTCCCAGAGTCACGAAGCAGTAGCAGCTGCTGAACTAACTGGGCTGGCACCACAGAAAGGGTTTTTGGGGGTATTTTTAATACTTCAGATTCTATTATCATTTCATTTTTTAAAAGGCTGAACTTCATTACACTGGGTCTAGGTGCTGTCTGCCTGAGAGGTGTCCCTTGCTCCAAGACACAGCCCATACCTGGGTTGAGTTGAGCCCTCCCCATGAACAAAGGAGCCCCTGGCAGGGTTTGTATCTGAGGGCACCTGGCCTCTGCGACTGGTTTCTTACTCCTGTTGGTTCAATGGTCTGAGCATGCTGCAAAAAACATGTATTTGGCAGGGCTCGGGGAAAAGGTGCAGGGTTTGCTTTGCCCTGGTTAGCTGCTTTGCTTTACCGGATGGCTTGGATAACACATGACGTGCATGTGCTTGTCTGCATGGGCAGAGATGCGATATCGAAGTTGACTTGTTTGACCTAGAGACTCATGCTTGTGGTTATTATTCTACGTATCGTTCACAGTGGGTATAAACCAGTGCACCTGATTTAAAAGCAGTGGTGCTCCATCAGGTGACACCAGCTAAGAGTGTGGCCCATTGTGGTTAGGACCTGCAGGCTATAACTAGGCCTGGCATGTCTGATGGGACTGAAAGGCAGATGATGACAAGCAAGGCTTTTGTTCCCCATGATTTGTTTCAGTTTAAACTGAAAACTTTCCCTTGAATAGGGCAAGACGAAATAGCAAATCAACTTAGTAGAACATGGCCGTTCTTCAAAGGGCCTGTTAGCAGGTGGCAGGGGATAAGTCAGTCAAAAAAACCATGAGGTAACCTGAGCACAGGTATTCTTTAAAGGTGCCATTTGCCTCTCCACAGAGTCCCAGCCCCAGGCTGTAATGATAACTGTAGCTCTCGCATGGCACGGTACTCCGATCTCAAGGCACTTTGCAAAGAGGTCGGTAATGGTATCATCACCTCCATCCTATAGACGGGGAAACCGCAGCCCAGAAGAACAAAGTGACTCATGCGAAGTCACGCAACAAGACAGTGGTGTGGTTGGGAGCAGACCCCAGGTGCCAGCCGCGTGCCCCATTCACCAGGCCACAGCTGCTCAGGAAGAGGTGCACACCGGCAGAATCCGTGTCTGCAAAGCCTGCCATTTGCTTGGCTGTTTTGACTGCCAGTGAGCCCAGGGATGCACCGGAGCACAAGCACAATAAGGCACCGGCTCCTTTATCCTCTCAGCTGGAGTCTGCCCACAGAAAGAGCCCGCACCTGTGGCTGCCGGTGAGGAGCGGAGCACAAGGCTTTTATTCAAATGTTACAGATGGAAACTTGATGTTCGAGTTAATCCCTCGGACAACAAACTGCCGTGTGTTTCCGGACAGAAAGCAAACAAGTGTCCCCAAGGGGAAGTGTTTGATCTCTTTAGAAATCTCATTTACCTTTCCACATTCCTGCTTATTCTCATCCAGCTGGCGGGTGCCATGTGTCACCGCGAGTCCTACATCCTGCCATCCCCAGGTGCAGAGAAGGTGCCGAACCTGGAGAGGGGAACATCTGAGGGCGCGAGGGGTGGCTGGCCATGGTGTGGGCTCTGTGCTGCCGAAGTATGGCGGACCAGCCGTGCCGCTGCTGTTGCTACAACCATCAGTTTGGATTCAGATGGTGAACACAGGCCCCTGCCGAGATCAGGGCTCCATCGTGTTCATTGGAAAAAACAGCCGCTGCCTTGGGGACCTGATAGTCTAAAGAGCCAAAGCAAAGAGCGGGGACCACAGGGGCAGAGTGACATATACAGAGCACGCCCATGGCACAGATGGGAGCAGAGCACCCAGCACCCCACTGAGTCAGGAGAGCCTTCCGCTGATGGAGCGTGACTCATCCATTGACTAAGCCTTTCCACTGCGTATTGATTCAGGCCTCCGGTGAATGAGATGTTTATCCTGTTCTGCTGTAGCCCCTATCTCCTTCTCCACCAATTTGCAGCACAACTTCTGATGCTAGGCCTGGTGATGTTTATTTGCAAACGATGACGAAGCTGTGTCATAGCTCCACAAGAAACGTGGTTTCTTTGGTGCTAGTCAAAAAGCTGCTAAAAAATATCTTTAAAAAGATCTGCTAACAAAACAGATATGAGGAGGCAAGATTTTACAGGTACATGCACACACGCATATGCGTGCATATCTGTAAAATGTTGATTGCTTAGGGGGTTTTCGTCCCAGGAATTTTAAACATTCACGCTTCTAAGATGTCTATGTTTAAATTAAAGCAGTTAATGCATCCCTGTCACAGATCCTAATCCAAGGTAACACAGCAAAGTGAATAGCATACGCCAACCGCACTCAGGAGCTCAAAGTGCTTTTGAGCCGGTATGAGAGCTGAATCTCATATGTCAGGTCAGGATCACTATACATATACTTTATATTGATAAGAAGCTAAGCAGAGATCAAGTTATTGGACCAAGGCCTTACACTATTAGAAAGCTTTCTTGATTATGGATCAACGCTGATCTTAGTTATTCCAGGGGAAATATGGAATAACTGAGTGAAAACCTTAAAGTTCTAGGAAGCTGTTGAATAAGCTCAGGAAAGAAACAGGAAAAAATCCCATTGCTTTAGGAATTCAAAACTAACCTTTAGAAAAAGCATTAGCAAATGTTCGGGAGGGAAGGATATTTCCATGATCTTTTCGATAAGACCGATAAAACTTTTTCCATGGAAAAAATGGCAAACTGCATTTTGACTATAATAATGTTTTTTTCTGGAAAGTTTTGCCTTTGCCTCAAACACACCTGAGTTTGAAAACCAGCCAACTGAAGGTGCCACACACACAACTGTTTGCAGGTCTTTTTGGCTGAACATTTTGGGTTTTTGATCAAGGTTAAAGAGGCAAGCCCACTTCCAATCCAGCTCAGCCATTTAGTCTTTCCCACCTCTAACTTTGGTCTGTTTTTGAAACGCATGATATTGGAATCAGGAGGTTTAAGCATGTGAGACTTAGGAGTCTTAGAGCCAGATCATAATTTGCAGGAAGGCTCCTTGACCTTTTTCTCTAGCAGGGACTGCAAATTAAGGCCTCTGAGTGATTCCAGTGCCGTGTAAAGGGGCCCCAGAGTATATGAAAATCAAGCCCTTGGCTTTCATAAGTAATCACCTTAATGGAGGAAATTCTGGACATCCAAAAGAACGAGCTCAGGATGCCAATGGCAATCCAGGGCTTTGGCCACATCAGATGGGAAAGGGAAGACTGAACAGCAACAGGTTTACAAACCATATATGCAGCATGGGGCACTGTCTTCACGCTACAAGAGATGTATATAAATTGCAATGATGAGTTAAGTGTGTGCCTAGGAGAAACCATGAATGTATGACTGAAGCAAACCTTAAATCCTAGCAGGACTGCCAGGCATGACTTGGTACATGCAGAGCAATTGTCAGTGTCCTGGGATTAGCTGGTTGGCTTCTGCAGTCGGACGGATGGGTTGGTTTTTGTTATAAGGGGATTTCTACTTGCTTGGGGAGCGGGCGAGGTGTGCTGCAAAGCCAGGGAAGAGAGAGCAGCGTGTGATGTAACAGGAGGGCCCTGCTCTGGGACCCTGAAAACTTGGGATCCTGACTCAGCCATGCCTGGTCCTATGAACTTGCAGCAGTCTCCCTGTGCCTCAGTTTTACCTTCTGTAAAAGGGGAATAGTGGCACTTCCTTGCTGTTCTGGGCCGACAAGGTGGTCTGTTGGATTGGAAAGTGGGGAACCAGGATCTTATTCCTGGATTGGCTGCTGCATTGCTAGACAGTTGGGGGCAACCTGCCTCAGTATCCCCACCTGTAACATGATGCTCACCTCCTTTGCGAGGCACTTGATGGAGGGTGCCACGTAAGAGGTAGGCGGCGTTGTTATCGTTATTCCTTCGCTATAGTCTTAGCACGTTAAACCGAGCGGACTTCATTTGCCTTTATACCCTATCAGCATCACACACAGGGCTGATTCCTTTATACCATTAGCATCAAACATAGCACACGAAAGGACAGGCCAATTTTTATCAGATGACTCACTGTAGCAAAACACAGTGCTGGGATATTACAAGTGTCTCTTAAATCCCCGATTCTAGTTACAAATTAAGGCCCCAGGCCTGCAGATACTCACCCTCCTCCTTGGCTTTACTCACGCAAGTAAGCCCTGCTGCAGCCAGCTGGTCTACTCAGACAGACAGAGTTGTGCAGAGGCTTAAGTCATTGCAAGATTAGGGCTGATCTCATTTATCTGCTGCAAGATAAGGGCCGACCCCTGAAACCCTTTGTCACATAGACAGCCCCGCTGGTTTCCATGAACCAGCCTTTCTCAGACCTATCCCCGAGACATTAAAAACCTGAAGTGAAAATAAGCTTCTACAGGAATCAGATGTTCTATTAGAAGAGTCTAACAGGCTCTTATTCTGATCTTCAAGTAAATTAAATCATGTCACAGAATAATGATGGCTCAGTCATTCTCCAGAAACACTGCATTGTGAGGGAAGGAAGCATCCTAACTTGTACTTAGGGAGGTTGAACTATTAGTCAATGCTGTTACACTACTGAGCTGTTGCCCACATAGTGATGTAAGGCACCAGTCCTGTCCTTATTGCTTAGATCTGCCCAGACGGTACATGATGTACCTGTTCCTTTTTTTCCCTCTCTGTCATTGCTGTTTCGATTAAACACGGGTGACAGCAACATTTGAACTCTTGGAAAGTTTTGAGGATGAAACTCACCTGTTTCCATACTGAGCGCTGCTGTATATTCTCCCTTTCAGATTCTGCAAGGGCTCTGGAAGTGAACCTGCATGAGCTTTCCCGTTGAGACTGAAGTCAATGCTCATTCTACGCCAACGAAGTCCTTTTGGAGCCTGCCGGGAATGTATTTTTCACAATTTAGCGATGTCTCTGAAATAGCCTGCTTGGGATTTGTTTAAATGCAAATCTTTGGATGTCTGTTCCACTGCAATTTGCATGGTCAGTGCAGGTCCTTCTCAAAGGTTCTTTCTCTTGACTGAAAAGGCAATTCATGGGTGAAAATGGAATTGCTTTTATTGAGAGAGAAAAAGACTGATGAGTCGTTCAGCAATCAGGTGGCTTCAGACAACAGAAAGAGTAAGGGATGGGGTGGAAGAAATGGTGTCTACAAGCTTCACGCTGGGATCTTGGCCTCACGGTGCTGGGCGTTGTGTGGACAAACGACGAATCAACCTCCTGTGCCCTCGGGAGCTAACAAGCTAAGCTGGCTGTTAAAAATAAAAATAAATCTCTAGGAGGTTCCCCATGAAGTCAGTGGTGGAGAACAGGGTCCCTCAGAGGAAGTGGGTGACACCACCAGTTAACTTCACAAAAGCCACCAAGCATGGTACTGACTTTATCAATAGCTGGCAGGACCAGATACAACGTGGTGCCCCACAAGTGAATATCCACATGGCTTGACCAGCCCTCATTCTGCTGGATCCTCTTTTCATAGCTAGATCTGGAAGGCCTTCATTTGGTTCTCTGAGATTCTGCAAGAAGTATCTTTCTACTAATACAGGTTGAGTCTCTTGCTGGTCAGCACTAGACTCCTTGCAGATGGCAATGCACGCTGAGAAACTCAGTGCCTGCCATCCCTGAACTAAGCAGCAGAGTGAATTGTATTTACGCTTATCCCTTGGTTCAGAAACTTGCCCCAGTTAAGCAGCTGGCAGATCATTTTTGTGTGATGCAGGAACCTCAGCACAGAAATAGGTAGGAGAAAGAATGGAGTGAGGAACATCTGTAGCACTTGGTCTAGAAGAAGTGCAGATTAGTGCTCAGCCGCTTGCCTAAGATGGGACTCTATTTACAGCTGCGAAATGCTGCTCGTATATTCTTCATAATCAAATGCTTCATTTCTTGTGGACTCCGTTGACTGCTCCAGAGTGTGGTTAGGCTAAATCTGTCGTTCGCTTTAATTCCTGGGGCTCTTGGTGATGTTACACTGGGGATGAATTTGGCTGTCATGTGTGCAGCCAGCATAACTGGGGAAGGGAGGTTATTTTTCCAAAATATCTTTTATTTTATTTTGAAGTGGGGAAAAGCAGAGTGGTTGGCAGTGGCTGCCAGGAGAAAGAAAAGCAGGTGAGAGAGGGGCTGAAATAACAGAGTTAAATCACAGGTCCTGCTCTAGCCTGGTGATACCCTGCCTGCTCCAAGAAAGCAAGGAGAGAGGGATTGAACCAAAGTGGTTAAAAACCAAAGGGGCAGCTTCCCAAATGGGAAGCTTCATGCCCTTCCTGGATATTGGAGTCTCTGATAGACCTCTTTTCTCCCTCCTTCATGTCATCTCACCCCATACAGACTGTTCTCCCCATCCACAAGTTTCTTGTGGTTCGATCGCTGATGAATATTCTCTGTCTCCCTTTCCACCTCCAAATTCACTTCTGCAGAAGCTACTGCTGTTGCCTTTATCTCAATAGACCCTGCAGGCAGGACACAGGAATCAGTGCCCCCATCATCCTAAGCACTGGGCTGACACTTTGACAAGGAGACCAGTCCCTGGGGCAGGGAGAAGAGAACCTAGGTTGATGACAGCAGCAGCAGGTGGGATAGTGAAGTCAGGCCAGGGTAGGAGGTCACATAAAAGCATCATGTTTCTGCATCCTAAGTAGTCACAGCTTTCCACAGGTCAGTCCATTGTCAGACCTCTGCACCAGCTCTGTCTGCTTCCAGCTCAAACATATTTGCTTGGTTTACCACCAGTTTGCAGACCCAGGGCAAATCTTTGTTCCAGGGCTATCGGCAGCAGTGCAGCTAGGATTGCTCTCCCTGTATTGCTGAAAATGTCTATCCCTCTCCATGCCTTTTTTATTGATGGAAAATAATTGCTTTAAAGCCCTTGGGACCTGGAACTGCTCTGTCTCCTGTACCCAGGAAATAATTAGCCAAAGATGAAATCCAACCGCAACCAATGCTTTTCCTACAGCAGACCAAGCTCTTAACATGCACCTGCCTTTCCAGTCACATAGGGACGAGATTTTCTGTGCAGTCTGTTGGATTTAACCATGCATCTTCCATGAAGCTTAATTTGTGGAATCAGGATGTGTCATAGGATATAGCTATACAGCCAGCTGTGTATTGACCCATCGCCATAACAGGCCACATTTTATCCAACTGCATTTGATTTTGACTTGTATTTGCTACCTGGCTAACCTCACTGCCCTGTTTCCTAATACAAGGTGTTAGACGCGCAACTGTAAGAACGAATGTTGAGTTGCGTCATTCAAATTTTGGTTTTAAATCCCTCACCTTGCCACTAAATAAGGGGATATTTGTTGTTTATTGTTAAGGGTTATCACAAAACACCATGTATTGCTATATAACGCTATCTCGGAACGTGCAACATAAAGCCGATAGTTAATTTGCTGTGTCTGACCAGGACCTCCAGCTGTCACTATTGTGATTGTAATCTTATAGGATGCTGGGGGGTTACATGTTTATACAACAGTCAGTGTTTACCCTGAGCACATGGGTGACTGACTGCATTTCAGTTGGTATAATATATTGCAGAGTTTCACACTTCTGCAAGCTTCACTGTGAAAAGCAGCTGCCGTGTGAATTCTCATTAGATGCTGAACACTTGGGGCCTGATTTGGCAGATATTAATGCACCCATTTAGGTTTAAGCATGTGTTCATCCCATTGATGTATGTGATGCCTACTGTGAAAAGTCAGTTTATTTTTTCTCAAGCAGGGTACTATCCATAATACCCCTCCTCCCCGCCTCAATCCAGCAACACACCGAAGCATGCGGTTAACTTCAAGCTGATCAGTAGTCTAACTGAAATCAATAGGTTTTCCTGGCTTGGGTCATACATTAGCAAATAAATAGTTCTAGTATTAAGAGGGAAGCAAAATGTTTTTAAAAATACACATGGAAAAATGCTACCAAAGCCAGGACATACAAATTTCCACCTCCACACCCCAAGCTTTTAAAAACGTTTTCCCTGGAAAATTTGTGACTAAGAGGTTTCCTTAAATAATAAGTATCTTTCCATTGTGGGACTGTGCACCTCTTTGTTGTTGTTACTCAGAAACACCAGGACTGCTGCCGTCGATATTATCTTTAAGAAAACCACAGTATTGAAGCTTTTATATCCTGGTCCTGAATTCATTATGCAGTGGGGGATTTCGCTCTTTGTGTTGGGCGGGGAGAAAACAGTAGTAATTAGAGGGACTCTGTAAAGAGAGAGAAGAACAGAGGAAAGAAAAGAGATTCAAATTATGGTCTGTAAATGTTGACAGTGTTATGAGATTATCTGATGATTCCAGTTATTAAGCATTTCAGGGCACCAGGAAAAAAAAAAAACCCAAGCAAGAAGCCCTTATCACCTTTCTGTCTCGTTAATAACGAGTGTGTTGTACACACACACACACATCAGCCAGAGAATAGAAATCATTGTTCGCAAGGAAGATATTATAGGAAGGTTTCAAAGTCCCTGTGTTTCGCGTCTGTTTTCACAGCAAAATTGCTGTTTGTATGCACTGACTTGGAACTTCTGCCTCTGATTTGCCTAGTGTTATTTGCATGAGTTTTCGCATTGTCATTCATGATGTTGAACGTGAAGGGAACGAACCCAATACGAGCTCTCTTGTGACTTCGGGGGCACAAACGCACACGCGGCGAGAACAGCCGCGAGCCGGCCCTCGCCCCGGGCCCCCAGGCTCCAAGACCGTTTCTATCTGAAGGCGCGCAGGGATGCAACAGGAGCGCCGACCCGAAACCTAACGAACCACGACTCTTCAGTCAGACCCGGGGGGCAGGAAGGCTTCGAGCTCGGCAGCGTTTCCTGCGCCACGTGGCGGGCGTCGGTGCCTCTCCGCTCCGCCTTGCGTCCGGGCTCGATTTTTGGAAGTGGGACGGATACATTGGGTGGAGGAGACGATCGGTGTTATCGGCTCCGTCGGACGAGCTGTTGTCCCGGCGGGGGGACGACCCAGCAGGGGTACCACGGTACGAGGGGCGGGAAGGGCTCCTGTGGAGGGGTCAACTGTATCCTGTTGAGGCGTGGACGGGTGCACACACGACCCCGGCCCCTCGCTGGGCACCACAATTTTGGGCCCTGACCCCCGTGAGGTGAGGTCAAAGGGCAGTGCGCAGAGCCTGACCCCGCAGCTCCACTAACGGGGTCAAAGATCCCTTAGATTAAGGGGGCAACGAGGTCAAAGGTCACCCTTCATGCCTTGTTCCTCCCCACTTCCGGCGCCACTCGGCCGGAACCACTTTGCCCGCGCAGTTCCCGCCCGGACGCTGCTCAGCGGCGCACCGCGCGCAGTCCGTCCCGCGCGCTGATTGGCTGGCGGGCGCGGCGGAAGTGCGCCACGTTCCGCGCTCCGGCGTGCCCCCGCGGGCGGCGCCCAAAGGTCCGGGCCGGCAACATGGCGCCGGGGCGGCGCGAGGCGCTGGTGCTGCAGTGCGAGTGGGGCGGCTGCAGCCACGTGGCCGCCGCCATGGAGCCCTTCTGCGCCCACGTCTCCGAGCACCTGCAGCAGCTCCGCGCCCAGCGCGACGACAGCGACCCCCTGGGTGAGCCCCGGGTGGGGGGAGCCTGGGGGCGGGGTGGGGGGAGCCGTGCCCTGATGGCGATGCGGCCCCTGACAGACCCGGGGCACGTGTCCGTGTCCGTTGCAGAGGAGTACACGTGCTTGTGGCAGGAGTGCGGCTTCTGCTCGCCGGAGAACTCGGCCGACCTGATCCGCCACGTCTACTTCCACTGCTACCACGCCAAGCTCAAGCAGTGGGGGCTGCAGGCCCTGCAGAGCCAGCCGGACTTGAGCCACTGCCAGCTGGATTTCCAGAGCCGCAACATCGTGCCGGAGATCCAGGAAAACTTCCAGTGCCTGTGGGAGTACTGCGAGGTGAGGGCCGCCCGCGGCACTGCTCCGGGGGGCGCGCGCGACTCCGCGTCTCGATCGGAGCGAGCGCTCCGGTCTCTGGCCGAGGCGAGGGAGAGTCAGGGTCGTTTGTTTGTCCGCCCCCCTCGCCCCGCAGCGGTCGTTCGACAACCCGGAGTGGTTCTACCGGCACGTGGAGGATCACAGCTTCTGCTTGGACTACAAGGTGGCCGGGAAGGAGAACCACGTGGTGGCGTGTGGCTGGAAAGGTACCCCACAGCCGCGTGAGAGCTCGTTGGGGAGAGGGCCAAGGGGGTTGGGAAGCAAATGGCAGCAAAAGCTGTGTTCGCCGGCTCTTCGTTAGCCGGAAAACTCTTATTAAGCGGCATCCGAGTGGAACCGGAAGTAGCGCTTCCGGGGGACTTCCTGTTTCGCCGCCGCGAGCCGAGTTTTTCTTTGCTGCTTCTACGGCTCGGGGCAAAGCAGCCTGCGCGGGGGCCTCCTCCCTGTCCCCCGGCACACTGACACCGGGCGGTGTGTATTTGATTAATCAGCATCCCCCATTCCCCGGGGATGCTGGATAACAGCTTTTACTGTATGTATAGTGATTTACACCAGTTTAGGGGTTTCTGAGCGCCCCTGCATCATTCATTGCTCACTCTCCTGTACAGCAGCGTACGCCAAGCTCAGCTTGGGGAGACTGGACAGGAAGCTGTTTTAAAACCCGGTCTCAGGGAGATGAACGTCGGCTGGGCGTGTGCAGCCGTTTCGTCTGTCTGCTGCCGTGCTGGTCTAGCGGCGCTAAAGTGCTGTAATGCTTTAAGGCCACGATGCCAGTGCTTATTGAGGAAGCATCTGTGCTGGCTCTCGTCCTTGTGACTGCCTTTGCTACCGTGTGTCCTGTAGGGTGGTGGCTGCAAGCTGGGTGAAGCCTCAGGATACTGTCTACAGTGCATCTTTCATTGGCCTCTGTGGGTAGTGACAACCGGTCGCACAGTGGAATAGCAAACTGGAGGCTTCCCTGGGGTGGAGCTGGCTGGTTTCAAGCCGCTTTCCTTTGTGCTGCCGGCAGTGTTTCAGAGCTCCTGGGTCTCTGCCATGGCTCTGACCAGCATCTGTTTCTGCCTTTTGCATTCAGACTGTGACTGCACTTTCAAGGGGCGCTGCAAGCTGCGGGAGCACCTGCGCAGCCACACGCAGGAAAAGGTGGTGGCCTGCCCAACCTGTGGGGGGATGTTTGCCAACAACACCAAATTCTTTGACCACATCCGCCGGCAGACTACCCTGGACCGTGAGTACAGGGGTTGACCCTGGGCTGTGAGTTGGGGCAGGGGGCGCTGAGACTGGGCCTGCAGCTAGAAGCGAGAGGGATTTGCTGGTTTCTGTGTTTATTCCCAGCTTCCACGTCCCTTGTTCCCAGTTACTGGAGACAGTAAGGTTGTTTTGGAACTCAGTGCTTCCCAGTTTGTGCGTGTGGCAGCCCAAGGAATGCTGTGATGGCTGCAAGTGTCTGTCTTGGCCACTAGTTACTGCCTCCGATCTCATTTCACCACTCTTTCTCTCCCTCTCCATTACAGAGCAGAGGTTTCAGTGCTCTCATTGCTCCAAGAGGTTTGCCACTGAACGGCTGCTTCGTGATCACATGAGGCACCACGGTGAGCGATGTCCTCCCCTGCCCCTCGTTGGGTGTGTTCCCTTCCCTGGCCCGTGATAACAGCTCCCTCGGTCCCTCTCTTTCAGTGAACCATTACAAGTGCCCTCTCTGCGATATGACCTGCCCGCTGCCTTCTTCCCTGCGCAACCACATGCGCTTCCGCCACAGCGAAGAACGTCCCTTCAAGTGTGACAACTGTGACTACAGGTGGGCCCTGCCAGGGCTCAGGGAGGAAGGCGAGGCCTCTCCTTGTGCTGGCTGCAGGAAAGAGTCCTTCTCAGGGGGCTAGTGGCAGAACAGGGCCTGCTTGCTTATTCGGCTTCATTCTCTTCTGTCCTTTCAGCTGCAAGAATTTAATTGGTCTGAGGAAACACCTGGACACGCACAGCAAAGAGCCGGCCTATCGCTGCGAGTTCGAGGGCTGCAGCTTCTCCGCCCGCTCCCTGTGCTCCATCAAACTGCACTACCGCAAGGTCCATGAGGTGGGAGGCACCCCAGGGCTCTGCCACTCTCAGTTGGCGCTTCTCTGGAAGGTTGGGAGGCCCTGAGCAAATCTGGGAATCCCTCGTGCTAGGCCCTATACGTGGAGAGAAACAATATGTGCGCGTGAAGGGAGGGGAATGCAGTCATCCCCTCCATGCACAGGGAGAAACTGAGGTCTAGGGTGTATCTACATTGTAGCCTCAGTGCACCCTGGGAGGGAATCCCCAGGTCCACCCTGCCCCTGAGACTGCTGGACACTGCCTTTGAGAGGGCCCTGGGGGGTGGGCAGGGCATGCTCTGGAGTGTCCCTGCCCGAGAGCTCTGGGGACACTGTGGAGACCTGCCCTAAGGTACCTACCTAAGAGTCAGGTCCCAATTACCTGTGAGGCTGTTGGTCTGCACAGCTTATCTCCCCGAGCTTGGGTCAGTGTGTTCACATGCAGTACCTGCTAGCACATAGCTGCTCCTTTGTCTTGGCTGTCCCCCAATATCCCCCGCACAGCAGGGCCGATGACTTCAGCAGCTCTGGTGTTGGATGGGCCAGTTTGGGGCCTCTGGGGACCGTGGAGTTTTCTCCGTCGTTTCATTCTGGTGTTTCGTCTCTTCAGAGCTCTGCTCTTGGGCTGAGAACAGGGAAGCGCTCCCTGCCAGGGACTGGTGCCGGGAACAGCAGCAACTCTTAAGTGCTAAAGATTTTTTTTACCAAGAGCAAGCATGGTACTGGTAAACAGACAGATGCTTCCTGAAAGAGTTCTCAGCCAAGGGCATGGAGAGCTAAAACCAGCAATGGAGGGAGTACTGTCTGCTGCGTGATTCTCCACAGGTCCCTGGGGTATGTGGGAGGCCTCCCTTTGCCAGTGCTGTCTGTTGCCCTGGCCTTACCTTTCCATGCTTGCATGGCAGTACTGTGCCCCTAGCCTGCCCAGTGGGGTGTGCTGGGGAGCAAGTGGGAGAGTCGCCTGTCAAATGGGAGCTCCCGGGGCTGCTGGCTGGGAGCTGTGACTGTTGCATCCTTCCTTCCTTCCTTCTCACCCCTCTGCAGGGTGACTCAGAGCCCCGGTATAAGTGCCACGTCTGTGACAAGTGCTTCACACGTGGCAACAACCTCACCGTACACCTCCGGAAAAAGCATCAGTTCAAGTGGCCCTCGGGCCACCCTCGCTTCAGGTAACTAGAACTCTGGCCCTCCTTCTCCCTTCCCTTGCTCCATATCACCAGACTTCAGAGCTGGGCAGGAGATCAGGGCAGTGTGGAGATGCAGGGCCTACAGGCTGGGGGTCAGAGAGGCAACTGATGTGCTAGATTTGACGCTTCTGGCAAGGTTTCCCCTGTTGCGCCCTCACATTAATGGACCAGGAGCAGCCTGGTTTTGGGGCTTGCCCATGGTCCAGGCTGCAGCATTATTTCCTGGGGAGGGGGAGAGGAGAGCAGCCCCTGCTGATGCCTGAGTGGCCCCATCAGGTGTGTTGGCATGCAGGACTGTGCCCCAAGTAAATGCTTCTGTCAGCTGCATTGGTCCTGCTTGCCAGCTCTACTGTCCCTCCATCTGACCCATCAGGTACAAGGAGCATGAGGATGGCTACATGCGGTTACAGCTGGTGCGCTACGAGAGCGTGGAGCTGACTGAGCAGCTGTTGAAAGAGCAGGAGAAGCAGGGCGAGGCACTGGATGGCACCGGCGAGTGCGTGGTCCTGCCTGAGGACGAGAGCAACCTGCAGGTCATCATCGTGGAACCACCTGCGGAGGCTTCCCCGGAGGAAGCCAACAACGTGGCCACACCACTGCCCCTGCTGTACGCTGTGGCCTGCCCTGGGACAACACAGCCAGGGGCTTTGCTGAAGCAAGAGCCCAGCACCCCATCTGACACTATTATCCATGTCATGAACCAGACCAATGAGCATGGGGAGAGTGAAACAGTGTTCTACGTCATGGCCAGCACGTACCCTGAGGAGTGGGCAGCTGCGCCCGGTGGCCTCACCGAGGAGCCGGAGGAGAATGTCATGGACCGGCTGCAGAAGACAGCAGAGGAACTAGGCATACAGATAGTGTGAGGTCCCTTCCCTGTGCTTGGCTTCGGGGAGCCCCGGGGGACCCTGCCACCTCAGGTGGGGCTGGCCTAGATTTGAGCCTGTGGGATCACCAGGTTGGGACCCTCAGATGTTGTCCAAACTGCTTAACACCAGAGCTGAGGGTAACGGCACTGCCTATGGGAGTCTCAGAACCTGCTTTCCTCCTGGGAGTTGTGGCCAGATCCCTTTGCTGTGCTGTCCAGCTGCAGAGGCAAGCTGGTATAGGGGGAGGGTGGGCGGGTAAGCGCATGGGGTTGGGGGAGGATTGTCCTGTCTCCAGTAGGAGAAGGTGGCAGTGTCTGAGGGTTGCTGTGATGGGAAGTGGCTTACAGCTCGAGGGAGGGAAGAGGGCACCAAAGCCTCGGTGACAGCGATACCATCCATCCTGCCCGGGAGGTTTGGTTCTTTGTGTCCTCTATGCTGGCTCCTGGCAGGAAGGTTGGGCCCCTGCTGCTACTGGCTCCTGGCCAAGGCCTGGCTCAGCCAGAACCATGCTCCTGTGGCCGTGTGGAGGAGGCTGCGAGTGCTGGTCTTGCCTTGGGAAGTACTGACCAACCCCAGCCAGGCATCGTCTGTCTGGCATCTTGTGTGGGTGAACACTGTGCCTTTGGCTCTCCCAGTGGGCTGATCCCTGTGCTAGCAGCCTGGGGAAGCTCCTGTCACAGTGTTAGTGTTGTCTTTTCCCCATCTTTCTGGTTTCTGAGGGAAGGCAGGGCAAGGCCCTTCATGGGGTGCCAGCACGAGGGGACCCTTCTCAGTGTGGGATTCCCGTGCTGCCTTTGTGCCCCCTCGGCTTCCTGCCTGTGGCCTTCCCCACATTGGGGCTCAGGTGCTGGGTTACCCAAAGTGCATTTCACCGTGAAAAATAAAGGTCCTGCATGCCAGGCCAGCCCCTTGCATACTGTGTCTGCTTTATGCCCCCCCTCCAAATCATTCTGGGCACCTGCATACCCCACAGGGCAGGGCCAGAGCGAGCAGTGGGGCCTGGGGGTTTGTGCCCTTGCACGGTGCTGTGTGGGTTCAAGCAGCACTGGCTCAGTTCCAAAGCGATGCCCACAAGGTCTCTGTGGGTGAAGGATGTTAGCCACATCCCCTTGCAGGGAGGATCAGGCCTTTCTGCAGGTCCATTCCTGCTTGCTCATGTCTGGCGTGGCTGGGATCTTGGTGCAAGGAACATGCTCCCTGAGCCCAGCCCAGCCGTGAGGAGCTGGGGCAGCTCTGCCCAGCATAGGTGACTTGTACCCCTGTTCCGCTCTGGGGGTGGGCGATGAGCTTTTTGGGAGGTGCCCACCCCAGCTCTGGCCACCTTTCCCAGTGCCTCTCAGATCTCTTTCTGGGGAGCTGCCTCCTGGTGCTGAGGTCCTGGGGATGCGGCCCCACTTTGGCTGGACATCACAGGCCTCGGAGCTGAATGCTGTAGTCCGCCCAAAGTGGGGGAGAAATCTTCCAAATGGGCTTACGCTGAACTGCAGCACAGCTGGCATAGCCCTTGGGGAGCATCCATGTGGCCTGTGGCACTGATCTAAGCAGCTTGAAGCTCTTACCCCATCTGTGTACAGCTCTGGAAGGGCTGTGTCTGAGCCCTGTGTTTGAGTTGCAGAAAAGCTGGCTGCCTTCTAGCACAGGGGACTCCAGACCTTTGTCTCCACTTGCTTCACTGGATTACCGTGAGGCCTCGTACCTTGTAGCACCAGCTAGACCAGGTGGGGAAGCAGCCACCTCCTCCTCCAGGCAGCTGCTGCCTGGGGAAATGGAGCAGATGGATTCTCCCATCTTGCAGGAAAGTGGTGAGCAGAGGGCCCTGGAGGGAGCCAGGGAAGTGTCTGTGTTGGAAGCTGAGAAACAGGTGTCTTGTCTCCCTCGTGACATGGACATGAGGGCTGGGCCTGGGCTCTGGGGGGTCCTTACGCTGTGGTTCTGGCCTCGGCAGCCTCTTGAGGCAGTGTGCACCGCTTCTGTCCTGTATCCTGGAGCTCCACGTGGGATGGTGGCGGGGGCCTCGCTCTCTGTTCAGCTTTGGTCATGTGCTTGCTGCCTGATTACGAACCCAGCACAAGCATTGCTCTTAGGCGTACCCTGACCACAGGCCTCAGGGATGTGCGCTCTGGGCCTGGGCAGCGTGTATGCCAGGTGCTGGACAACAAGGTGGGCAGGCATGTGGATGCCTCTCCCAAGGGACTTTCTGTGGGAGAGGAAGCTGAAATGGCTCAGGCAGCCACGACCACGTCGCCTGGGAGTGGCCTCAGGCCTACGGTGGAAGGGCACCATCGTCACTGGTGCCATACTTACCCCAGTGGGTGGCAGGGATGAGCAAGGGCTGGCTTGAGTTGTAATGATGATCCATTCCATGAAACGGTCTGGGCTGGGGCACGTGGAGGCATCCCTCGTGTTGGTGCTGCTGCAGGGCTGGGCCCAAAGCTGTCCTACTCTTCCTGTCCCAAAGCAGCCTGGGCATCCCCGGGCAAAGTGCTGGGCAGTTCCTGTCCTGTCCCAGGAGTGGAGGTGGGTTCTGGGAGTAGGGCCTGAGCAAGATGTTGCTGTCTGCTACTGCATGGGACTTTGCTTTCATTGGTGACCTGTTTGGGGTGGAGGAGGGTGTCCCTTTAAATGCAGGCCTGATGGCCAGGGTAATCTCTGCTAGGATTATCTGCAGGGGGGAGACTGGGGATTAATGGGAGCTCCTTGCTCAGGTGCTGTGACTCCCCACCCGGTGCTGAGCAGAAGGGAACAGCTCCCCTTCTGAGAGGGCTGGCTCTGGGCGGAGCAGGGCCGGCAGGCAGCCAGCTGGGAGCACCCCGGGGGGGAAATGGCCGGGCAGGGCCCATGACCTGCACAGTTGGAGACCAGCAGAGGCAGGACCAGGAGTGTTAAAGCCAGGCTGGGGCTGGCTGGTGGGCAGAGGAGGCTCTGCTCGGGCGCCATGTGGCTGGGACTTCTCATTGTGGGGCTGGCTGGGCTTGCTGCCAGCCAGGAGCAGGAAGGTGAGTGCTGGGGAGCTGGGGGCTGTGGCCTCACTGCATGAGCAGCACGGGAGGGGGGTGTCTGCACCCCGCTGTGCAAGGCAGAGAGGTCTTGCCTGGGTCACTGAGGCCCTGCAGGCTCTGAGTTGCTCATCGGGGGACTGGGAACTGCACCGGCCCTGGGGGCTTTGCGGGCCAGGTGGGATGGTTGAGCCCTGAACCCTCCACAGGGCCTGTGTGCAGTAAAGATGCAGGGGCCTGGACAGGCAGTGGGCAAGCTGTTGCCTTCCGAGCCGTGTGCCAGGGGTGGCTGCAAGGACTCATCCCTTTGCAAAGCTCCCCAGAACGTCGTGTTTGTCCCGCTGGCAGCGTGGCCTGGCCCAGCCCTTCTCCCTCTGCCGGGCCTGAGGGAAATGGGGCTTGGGAGGAGCAGGGCAGGCTGGTGTTGGGGAGTGAGACCCCAGCCCAGTAACTCGGTCCTGCTCTGCGCCCACTGCAGAGCTCCCAGACACGTACTGGTCTGGCACGGCCCCGCTGTGCCTGGGGGGGTGCAAGGGGAAGCACAAGGAGCTGAAGAGGAGCCCGTGTGGGAACGGCAGCTGCTGCTGGCTGGGGTACAAGTCCTTCTGCCGAGGTACGGGGGCACCGCGGGCTCTGGGGGGGGCTGAGTGACCCTGTGCAACCTGGGGGGAGCAGGGCACATTCGCATGCTTGAGGCCATGGCAGTCGTTGCCCTCAGCCCTCTGCATCACTGGGGCCTCCATGCATGCCCTTGCGGCTTGCACAATGTGGCAGCAACAGCTGGTACGCTCACCACGTCCCCTTGCCCTGGCGCAGCCTGCAGCAGGGTTGCTCCTGCCATGCACCTGTGGCATCTCTGTGGGTCCAGAGCCCTTGTAGGAGTGGAGCTGGCATTCCCCTGGTGCCAGGGCAGGGACCCACGGCCTGCTGCTCTCGGCTGAGCGGGGCCCCCAGGTCTCTTTGTCCTCAGTGAACTGTGGGCGGCCTGAAGCAGACTTCAACTCTGTGGTGTACGGCAACGACTGGTGGGTGGGCTCCGTGGTGCGCTACGCCTGCCGCCCTGGCTTCCTGCTGCTGGGGGACCCGGCCAGCGCCTGCCAAGCCGACGGCCGCTGGACACCCAAGCCCTCCTGCCTCCGTGAGTGCCGCGCTCCACCCCAGAGCGGGCTGCATCGCGGTGAGGCTGAGAAGTTGGAGAGGAGCCCCATGGGGGTGGCTCCTTCCCGGCCCTCCAGTAACAGGCTGCTGTCACCCCCATCCCCTGCCCCACCAGGGATCTGCCTGTGGGGACGCGTCGAGATCAACGAGCAGGACATCGACGGGCACTGCTCATCCTCGTGCACTGGCAGGACCCATGCGGGGGCAGCACTGGCCCACGGCTGCGTCCGCCTCGCGGGCTGCGTCACCAAGCAGTCAGGCTGGGCCCGCTGGTTCGTGCGCTGCGACGTGTGCGAGTGCGACTGCTACATCCCCTGCGGTACGGGCCGAGCCCCAGGAGCCACATCCTTGTCTGGACCCCTGTCATGTGTATGCATGAGCAATGATGCTGCTTCCTAGGGGCAACCGCCTGCAGGGTAAAAGCCCTGTTACTGCTGTCACCTGCAGCAGCACGAGGCTGGGGCCTATTCCCACAAGTCCAGCTGCAGGCTGCATTTGCAGAGCACCTGTTGCCTCCCGGCATGCCCAGGGGCTAGCTGCAGCCTGCTCTTTGTGCCTGGGCCTATCCCAAGCCGCTCTCCATCCCCAGTTTAGCTCCAGGTTTGCGTTGCAGCAGGACGGGGGTGTCTTTTGGCTCAAACCGTGGCGGCTTTGCCAGCATGGGGAGCCACGGGGGCCGAATGCTGTCCTCAGGGGTATGATTCCCTGGCCCACCCCAGCACACATGGTGCACAGGGAAAGGGCACGAGGGCAGGACAGGTGCCCATTGTCTCTCCCCTACACTCTTTGCAGCTTCCTCTGGGTAGAGAACAGGAGCGGGGCCAAGACCCGGAGCCAGGAGAGCTGGACGTGACCATGGACAAGCCCTCTTGCCACAAGCTCTTGCTCTGCCTCAGTTTCCCTCCTGCCATTGGGGGCTGACACCTACCTGCCAGGCTGAGTCTAGGGCACAGCTGGCGGTCCTGTGCTGGGACCCAGGCAGGTCGAGCTGGAGCTGCCGTCCTCCTCCCTCAGCCGATGGGGTGCACTGGACTCGGGGGGAGAGTGGGGGCACTTGCTCCTGCCCCTCCTGGGGCATTTGAAGTGTTGGGCAGCAGCTTGTTCTCTTTGGGGGCTGGAAAGGCACCGTGAGAAATAAACCTTGGCGTGTGCCCGTGGCCTGACTCTGCCTGGGGCTGTGCTCTCTAGGGGACACTTTGGACCCCCCCCTCACCTGTGGTAGTTCTCCACGTGGCGAGCAGGGGGCAGCACCCAACGGGGGGGTGAGGGGGGGAGCAGGTCTGGATGCTGGCACCTTGCGCCCCCGCCCCAGAGACTGGCTCACCCCAACTGAAGCCCCCACCTGCAGCCCGGGGGCTTGTGTCTGAGGCGGAGAGGGCGCCGGTGTGAGGCAGGAGGCACGTCCCCTGTGGCACCCCAGGGCCACCCTCCTTGCCGCTCATCTCCTCAGCCGACTCCCATCCCCCTGGGCTCACCCGTGCACATGCATCCTCACCTTGAATGCAGGCTGGGTCCAGCTGTGGTCTCTCATCCCAGTCCTAGCCAGCACCAGCTACAAGCAACCCCTGGACAGATGGATGGGGGCCCGGACTCTGGCGTGGGAGGTGCGTCCCCCTCTCCAGGCCGAGGCTGCGTTGAAGAGCCCGGCTTCGCTGAGCGGGGAGGTGTTGCAGTGCTGGCCTGGCGCTGGGGCAAGGTGGGCTCAGCCCCGGTTCTCACACCAACTCCTTGGGTGACCAGTGGAAAGTCACTTAGTCCCCGTGCCTTGCTTTCCCCATCTGTCAGTTGGGTTTAACACTGTAAGGAGGGGAACTGCATGGAAGGGGATCAGGTACCAGGGGCAGGTGAGTCATTGCAAACAGGGGAGCAGGAGCAGGGCTCCAGGGGCCGTTCCTGTGTCTGCGTCTCCTCCCTGTGATGCAGGAGCAGACCGTGACTAATGGGGCTTGCTGGGACACCGGGACCTGGCAGGGGCTGGGGCTGGGGCTGCCAGGAAGGTCAAGCTGTGGAGTGAGGTGTCCCCTGCAGCCAAAGGCCCAGCTAGGTCCAGTCCCCGAGCTGAGCTCAGCAGCTGCTCCCAGCCTTGGCATCTGTGGGTGCCAGCACCCGGTCAGGCCACAGACATCCATCCCCTGCTCAGTTGGACTAGGGGCTCCAGGCAGGAGCTACTCCCTGGCACCAACCCCAGCAGCATGCAGCCACGTGGCATGGAGACCCCTGCCACGAAGGGCGTTGAGGGCTGCGCGGAGGAAGCTAAGGCAATGCCACAAGCCGATGCGACAAGCGGGCAGGGAGTCCTTCGCCCCTCGTCCCCCCTCTCGCCCAGCCAGCTGCAGAGGGCGGGAGCCAGGCCGGATGTTGCGCTGGTTCCCCCAAGGCGCAGAGATTAGATGGATGGAGCAGGGCCCTGGCTGGTGCCTGAGTCAGCTCCCGGCAGCAGCAGAGTCCTGGCCAGCCGAGCAGGAGGCCACGAGCCAGCAGGCGCCAGGCGCAGGTAGGAAACGCCAGTGCTCCTGCAGGCACCTCGCTGCTGCCCAGGCACCAGGCGGCCTGCCTGCCCCCATGCCCCAGCCCGGGATCAGCTGTCTGCAGGGCTGAGCACTGGGACCTGATGTGCAGAGCCGGGGAGCGGGGCCCTGGGAGGCTGAGCTGGGCAAGGGGGTGGCCGTGCTGGGCGTGGCACCTGGACAAGTCGCTGGGGTCCAAGGCTGCAGATTGGGATCATTCAAGGGGGCTGTGGGCAGGGGCCCAACACCCCAGGGCTTGGGACAGCGGGGGACGCAGGGCTGGGTCCCGGGGTCACGCTTACGGCTGCTCCAGGGAGGGGCCGGCTGGGGTGGGCTCCAGTGCTCAGTGTGGGGCTGGGCAGGGCCCCGCCAGCCCACGGGACGGTCTCCCCATGTGAGCGGGGTCCCTCTGGATGGGCCAAAGCCCTCAGCAAAGGTGCCCGGGAGCAAGAAGCGCTCAGTTCCCGGGGGCAGAGGGGCGCTGTGGGTATCCCCGCAGGCACCCAGAGCTCAGCCCCGCTCTGCCCCCATCTTCCCCCAGGTGTGCCGGCGGTTTCCATTGTCTGGTTCCTCCTGAACTGGGAAAAAAGGGCTCTTTTGTGCCAGCCACAGTGGCCTCCGTGCCCTAGCCATGCGTCTGCTAGGAATGAGACCTGACAGACTCACTTCACATGTGAGACAGCAGCCTGGGAAGGATGGGAGCTGTACAGGCCAGGCCCTCTGGGAAGGGGCAAAGTCTGAACAGCTTTGACTTCTGCTCTTAGGGAAAAATGCCCCCAGCTGGAGCCAGCTCTGGGACGCGGGTGCTGGTCAGGCTCGGGGCACCGACAAGCTGCTTGCAAGCGCCTCTGGGACTTAGGAGTGGGGCTGCAGGGAGGGCCGGGCCCTGGGCCCCTCAAGTTACTTGAGAGCTTTAAAAATCTCAACCCAGCCCCTGGGGAGCTCCCTCGGGGCTCGACCGCCTCTCCCGCCCCCTCCCCATCCGGCTGGGGCTGGGGGGAAAGTGCTCCCTGCTCGGCAGATGGTTTTCTAATGAATTTCCGTGTTCGAGTCGCTCTTTCCATATGTCTTTCACGGTTTGAGGAATGTTGTGGGTGAGGTGTGTTACTAACAGCCCTAGCAGGAGCCAGGCAACGGGCTGCTGGGGCCCTGGGGGCAGCGTGGGTGCTGGGGGTCCGGGAGGGCAGCTGGGGGGCTGGGCGCTTGCACTGGAGCCCTGGGACCCCCCCCCAGCCTTGCTTAGGCCTTGCAGTCCTTGCTGGAAGCCTCCCACCTTCTGTGCCACCCCTGAGACTCCAAGCCAGCTCACAGCAACCCCAGCCCAGGGACCCCAGCCACGGGGTAGGGCTCACACCCCCTGTGCCCTGGTGCCCTGCTCCCTGTTCCTGCCAGCCTGCCACTCTCACGGGCAGCTGTGCACTTTGCCAAGGACTCTGTGTGTGTGTGTGTGAGAGACCCTGTGTTGTGTGCATGCTAGCACAAATGTGTGTGAGACACCCTGTGTGCATGCTAGCAAGATTATGTGCAACTCAGTGTGTGCACTCTAGCATGGTTGGGCAGTGTGTGTGTGTGACAGTGTGTGTACTCCGGCACAAGTGTGTGTGTGTGTGTGGCCTTGTGTGTGCATACTAACACAAGCATGTGGGGGGGAAGCCCTGTGTGCACACTTGCATGTGCATGACACCCTGCGTGCGCTCACTACCAGGAGTGTGTGTGTGTGTGTGCATAAGTGAGAGAGATGCCCTGTGTTGTGTACAGTAGCACATGTGTGCGCACAGGCGTGTGCACAGGTGTGCCCATGTGTGCACAGCCGTGCCAAGCAGGGAGTCTGGGCGGATCAACCCCAGGCTCCTGCCGTCTCCGCTGGCTCAGCTTCCTCCAGTTGTTAATGACCCTGGCAGTGCTGGTGCCAGCTGCTGCCCGTGGCGCTGGAGCCCGGCAATGCTGGGGAGCGACTCCTGTGAGCCAAGCCAGGCAGGTGCTGGGGGCTGGCCTGGGCAGCGCGGGGGCTCCTGTCACTGGGCTGGGCATTGGGGTTTGGTCCCTTCTGCAGCCCGGGGCTTGGCCCAGTGGCTCTCCTGGGGGCAGGTGGTAAGTCCTCGATGGGGCGCTGTGTGCCTGCAGCGTGGCCCTTTCCTCGCGGCGGGAGGCGCTGCTGGGGGTCTGCCTGCCATGAGTGCCTGGCTGCGGGGGGTGATGGGGCAGAGGGCAGCTGGATCCCCTGGGCAGGTGAAGGCAGGTCGGGTAGGGCCTGCGTGGGAGCCAGGCGGAGCTCGGCTGCTGGCCCTTTAAGAGCCTATTATTGTGCTGGCTGGGAAGTAAAACCTGCCAGGAAAGCCCAGCCTCCCGCTCTGACAGTCAGCAGCAGGGATGGACCTGGTGGCTGGGACCCAGCGGGGAGATGGACATGGCTCTGCCCAGCCTGGGGCCAGGGGTGCCTAGGCAGTGCCTGGGGTGACCGGTGTCCACCCCTCCATCCATCCATCCATTCATCCATCCATCCCTCCTCCATCCCTCCCTGCATCCCTCCATCCATCCCCCGCCTGCAGGGGATGGGGAAGCCGACGCCTGCTGGGGACTGCAGTGGGTAGCACATCCCAGGCGCCAGGGCTGGGCTGGGCGGCTGCAGTAACCTGGCAGCTTCTGGCTCCCGTGGGCACGTGAAGCCGGGACTTGGGTGGCTTTGTCTGCCGGGGAGAAGGGGAGGGCGTCGCGGATGCCCCAGCCTCTGGGAGTCCAGGCAGCAGGAGCTGCAGAGCCGGGGACCCCGTAAGGGAGGGACAGGACCCGGCGTGGAGCCCCCTGTCAAGGTGAGTGGGGTGCACGCCCAGCTCCCTTTGTTCTCTGCCTGCCCCCCCCGACCCCAAACCCGGGGACGGCTGGTCTGGCCTGCCTGGCGGTGGGGGGCGACATGTGGATACAAGCAGGGGCTGGGCCTTTTTGCTGCAGTTTGGAAGGGGGAGGGGGCAGGGGGGAGGGATGGAGAGGCCTGGGGGCAACCTGGGCTAATCTGCCCCCACCCCCCTTAAGCCTGAGCGAGCAGCTTGGGGGATTTGACATCTCGGTAATGAGCAGCTCAAGGGCTCAAGGTGATCCTGAGGGCACCAGGGGCTCCCGCCACCCTGCCCCCCAGCACAGACCCTGCACCCACCTCGGGGGCTTGCCATTGCTCAGCCGGGCTCTGAGGAGCCCTTGCAGGGATCGGTTCGGTCCCTAGGGTGCAGAGAGGGCGGGGAGTGGTGTGGGGCCTGGGGGGGGAGCTGGGCACTGGACCACGATGGCCTTGTTTTACCCAGGGTGGGGCTGGGGCTGGAGCCTTTCCAGCCCTGACAGGGATGCGCTGCATCGGGGAGGGGGGGAGACATCCTGCAGCCTGGTGTGCGCGGCTGTCGGGAGGATGCTCGGGGTGTGTGTGTGTGTGCAATGCAGCCACGGCAAGAACGGGGCTTAAGGCTGCAGCCCAGTGCAATGTAGGTTAAGGGAGCATTACGGCCCAAGCCCCGGGAGGAGGATGGGTGCACACTGGGGAGCAGCGTGAGGGGCCTGCCTTGCCCCCCAGCCCACCACACTTGCCCACATCAAGGCAGCAGGGCCCCTTGCTCCCTATTCACATCCGCGGCAGTGAGATGGGGCTAGAGCCTGCGAGCGAGGGTGGCAGGGGCATGCCTGGGCATTCGGCACCATGCCACCCCTTTCTGGAGGGGCCTCCCCTGGGCTTTGTAGAAGGATCCCCAGGCAGCTCCGCTACCATGAGATGGATGCACTGGCTGCTTTGCAGCCCCCCAGGTGCCAGCAGACTTGGTTGGGAGGCTGGGACACCCCCCAGGGTAGGGGGGTAGGACACAGGGAGGCAAATTGGATGCTCCTGGGGTGGATGGGAATGCAGGCCCAGCCTTGCAGGGAGAGCTGGGGCAGGACGGGAGCATGCAGGCAGGGATTGGGACCCTCCTGGCCATCACATCCGGGCCAGACGTGGGTGCTGGGAGCAACCCGGGAGCCCATGAGATCAGCTGCGTCCTGATGACCTAATCGCAGCAGGGCTGCTTCCAGCACCCTCCTTCCTTGCCAGCCCCTCAGCGGGGAGGGGGTGGGGGTGCTGCTTGCTTTGTTCCCTGGGACAGCATGTGGGGCTGAGCCCTGGAGGGGTCTCCTGTCTGGATGTAGCAGGGCACCCCCAATCTCTGCCCTGCACAGCGAGGGTGGAGGGGGCTTGGGTGGGGGGAGATCCTGCTCCCTACCTCGCTGGAGAAGGGCCCCCTGCCCCTCCCAGCCCTGCTGCCAGAGCCCAGAGCTGGGCCCAGCATCGGCGCAGCTGTGGGAGCGCCATGAATTATTGAGGTGGAGCAGATCCACGGCTGTCGGGAGCCTCTCTGGGGCAGGGCTGAGCCACGGCAACGTGGGGGCTGGCGGGGCTGAGGCCGCCTCTCCTAGGTCTAGGTTGAGCTGGGGGCCCTGTCGGGCCGTAGCTGAGTCCTCTCAGGGGAGCGGAGGGGTCCAGAGCTGTCCGAGGGGGCTGCCAGGAGTGCACGTCTCTCCCCCGCCTGCTCTGCCCTCACTGCTGCCAGCAACACCCTTGCTGCTCTCCTGGGACCTGGCAGGGCCAGCGCTGTGCCCGCCAGCCCTGGTGGGGTTAATCCTTGGGGACTTGGGCATGCCCTAGAAGTGGCTGGTGTGTCACCCCCAGAGCCAGCATGGCTGGGGGCAGCAGGACGGCACCCCGAGGTGCAGGGCATGCACATGGGTACCCAGCCCAGGGTGCCTGGGGAACCCGGGTGCTGCCTATTGGGGTGAGCTCAGGGCCATGCGTGCTCCCTCCGCAGCACGGCACCATGGCTGAGAAGGGCCTGGACCCCGCGTGCGTCTCCATCGCCCTGGAGGACACGGTGTGCCACACTGGCGCCCAGGATGCCCCGCTCCTTACCACCCACCTGAAGAAGGTGGAGAACCACATCACGGAGGCCCAGCGCTTCTCGCACCTGCCCAAACGCTCGGCCGTGGACATCGAGTTCATCGACCTGTCCTACTCCGTCCGCGAGGGCTCCTGGTGGAAGAAGAGAGGTAGGCAGCTTCGTGGGCACTGGGGGCAGGAGCTGGGGACCCAGGAGATCTAGCTGGGGGGCTTTGGGGGCAGAGCAGGGCAAAAGGGAAGTGCCTTTTGCTCCATGTGCTTCCTCGATGCCGGCAGGACAGGAGGGGGCAGAGGCCCCACAGCGATTCCCGGCCTGGGCAGGAGCTTCCCTCAGGTTGTGTCTGCACCCAGGCCTGGCAGCCACCACTGCCAAGTGAATAGCAATCACCTGCTGCTCCCACCTGGGCCCCTGCGGCAGTGAGGGGCTGGGGCAGGTCCCTCGTGCTCCTATGCCCATGCACGCAGGGTGGGTGTGATGTGCTGAGGTTTGCGGCAGCGTGAGGCGGAGGCGGGGGTCCTTGCTAGGGGCTGTTTGGAGGATGTGGCTCCCGAGGCCTTATCCACAGCCTCTCCCTGCTCTTGGGGTGCAGGGGGTGAAATGCAGCCACCTCTGGGACAGGGCAGCGAAGGGCACTGGTTTCCAGTGGAAGTTGGGGAGAGGGCTTGGGTAGCAAGGCAGGACAGGATTGCCCAGGGACTGTCTCTCCAGGGCCTTTCCTGGCACCCCTGCGCCCGGGTGCAGCTCTGGGCCCCAGAGAGCCGGCGGGGAGGGGAACAGGCAGATGGCAGCTGGTGGGTGGTAGTCTCCTTTAATTAGCTCCCCTTGTTATTGGGATGCCAATCAGAGGGTCCCAGGAGATGCATGAGAAGGAGATCCCAGCATGGCTGGGGGAGGGCTGGGATCCTGGCACTGCTGGCTCAAGTTTGCAGGGGCTGAGGTCCCGGCTGCCTGGCGGAGGTGCGTTGCTGGCGGCATTTGGTGCCTGGCTGGCCCAGGCTTTTTAGCAAGGAGCGGCTTTGTCCAGCACCTTTCTGACCCTTGCCTGGAGCTTGGGAAGTGCTGCAGTGATACAGATGGGGAAACTGGGGCACGGAGTGGGGACAAGCCAGAGGTCCCCCAGCGAGTCAGTGGCAGAGCCCAGAGGAGAACCCAGGCATCCGGCTGCCCGGCTCCCCCCACTAAGCCGTGCTGCCTTCTAGGGGAGATCCTCGCCAAGCCTCTGCCAACCCCCGATCTGCCTGTGAGCAGGGAGTGGGGCTGCAAAGGGGCAGGAGCTGATAGGCAAAGGGGGCCGCTGTTGGGGGGCTGTTTGAGAAGGAGCCCGCAGCCCTTGAGCTGGGGCCCAGGTGGATGCTGATGCCCCTGCGTGCAGCCCCTGCCCTGGCTGGCACCCCCGGCAGCAGGCTGGGGGTGGGGGGCCGGGTGGGCAGCCTGCTGCGTGCTGTCTGCACGGCCGCGGGGTTACTGGCAGTCAATGAACTCAAGTAACCGCGCTGCAGGCTGCAGTCGATGGACGTGAGCAGCATCCATGCGGGGCTGGTGACAGCGGCGGTGGGGGTGGGGAGCCGCGGCGGCTGCCTCGGCAGGGAGGCACTGTGCGTGTCCCCCTTTCCTTGCCTCCCGCAGGGCCGAGCTGGCAGCCCCAGCCAGGTCACTCGGCGGGTCCCAGGGCCCCCACCCCGCTGCGTGCTGCTGGGCAGACAGCCATCCAGCTCCCCGGGAGGGCCGTGGAGGGGCAGGACTGGGCACACCGAGAGCAGAGCTGTCTGGGCATCCTTGGGCCTGATGCTGGATCTGTGCCTTCCCTGGAAAGGGAGGGAGGGAGGGAAGGGTGCTGCGTGCGGTGCACCGCATGCACCTGCAGGGACTGGGCTGTGGACCCCCTCGAGCCAGGGGAGAATCCCTGCTAGGCCCTTGCAGTACAGGATCTAGGATGCACGCAGGTGCTCCAGCTGGCAGGCAGCTTCTGCTGTGCTGCTCCCTGCCCAAGCCTGACCTCCCCAGCCCTGGGAGGGCTGGACCCCGCCACTGAAGTCCTGAAGCCTGCAGTTGGGTGGGCCTTGGCTGCCTGCAGCTGGATGGGTTGCAGGAGGCAGGAGCCTATCTGCTTTGTGAGACATGCCCCCTCCATCCTGGTCCCCATGCTGATCCTTCACCCCCTGTTAGAGCCAGTTCCCGGGGCACGCGCTCCCCAGACACCGAGCTTCCGGCTCCACAACCTGCTAATCAGGCATGTGATGCATTAACTCCAGGTCTGATTAGTGGCTGCTGTTGCATCATGGCATGAATGCAAAAGCAGTTCTCAGCCCTGGATCCAGCCACTGTAGGGCCCAGGGGCTGGGGCTGCCACAGGCTCTTCATCCTGGTGCACCCCAGTGCAGCTGCTGTGGTCTCAGAGGTTTGGGGAGAGGCCTGGGCTGGGAGGTGGTCTCCTTTGGGCCTGAGCAGCTGCACCTGTCTGCTCCATGGTCCCTGCCCCGTTCAGTGTGTGCCAGGGCTGCCCAGACCCCTCACCCCCCTCTCTGGGCACCCCCCAGCTCAGCCTCCCCGTCTCATGAAATTCAGCACCCTGCTGTCCCGGTCCAAGGCTGGCTGAGGGCTGGACAGTCTCCGGGTCCACACTCCACTCACTGGGAGCCCCCACCCATGCACCCAGGCACTTGCCTTGGCCTGAAGCATCATCCGAAGAGGCTCTGGGCTGCTTGGCAAGGCTTCAAGGCTTCCCCCCTGTCCCCAGGATACAAGACGCTGTTGAAATGCCTAAGTGGGAAGTTTTGCAGGCGTGAACTCATCGGGATCATGGGTCCCTCGGGCGCCGGGAAGTCCACGCTCATGAATATCCTGGCTGGGTACAGGTGAGGCCGGGCTGGGGTGCAGGAGGGGGGCTGCACTGCAGGGCTGGCCCCCCGGGAGCAGTGATGGGGAGCCGGGGTCTCGCCGGCAGGCACCTAGGGCACGGGGCTGCCTGCTCCTCACCAGCACTCGCCCGTGTCTGCAGGGAGACAGGGATGAAGGGGCAGATCCTGGTGAACGGGCGGCCGCGGGACCTGCGCACCTTCCGCAAGATGTCCTGCTACATCATGCAGGACGACATGCTGCTGCCCCACCTCACCGTGCTGGAGGCCATGATGGTGAGTGCCCGTGGGTAGGGGGTTGGACCTGTCTGGCCCTTGGGGTTGGGCACCGGGCTCTGGCTGGCACCACGCGGGAGCAACACAAGTGCCCTTGGTGGTCCCAGCTGCGGCCAGGAGCTGCTGTTATTAGGGAGCCTGATGCTCATAGCAGGGTGGTGGGGGGCTCTTCTTGCCCCCCACTCCCTGCTACATCCAGCTGGGGGCTGAGTAGCACCTACCCTGCCCTGCCAGCCCGCTCCTGAGCCCCGGTGTCTTCTCCTGTCCCCCCAGGTCTCTGCTAACCTGAAGCTGAGCGAGAAGCAAGAGGTGAAGAAGGAGCTGGTGAGTTCGGGGACTCGGTGACAAGGGTGTGGTGGGAGGAGGCACCCATGGGAGACCAGCATGGCCCAGCCCTCCATGGACCCGGCTGGGACATGGGCAGAGGCAGGGAGACATGCTGGGTGTGCCAGCCCCTGCCAAAGCACGGGGGCACTCGGAGATGTTGTCCTGCACCATGCAGGGCAGGTGGCATCGGGGGCCCTGAGCTCACTCACAAGTGACCCTATGTGTGCATGTGTGTGTCTGTGTGTGCATGTGTCTGTGCATGTCTGCATGTGCGTGGGGTGCAGGTGAACGAGATCCTGACAGCGCTGGGGCTGCTGGAGTGCTCCTACACCCGCACCATGTCGCTGTCCGGGGGCCAGTGCAAGCGCCTCGCCATTGCCCTCGAGCTCGTAAACAACCCCCCGGTCATGTTCTTCGATGAGCCCACCAGGTGAGCACCACGTGGCCTGGCCCTCCCCTGCCCCCGTCCCCAGGGACCCCATCCTAGGGCCTGCCTGGCTCAGTGACCCCGGGGTGGGAATTTGGGAGGCTTTGCAGCTGGGGCATGGTGGGGTGAGCCAGGAGCCAGCAGGGCCAGGGGGTTGTTGGGGCTGAGTCCCCAGACCAGGGGCAGCTGAGCAGCCCCCCACAAAGCCCCTGCACACAAGCTGCGTCGTCTCCTCCCTGCCTGTTTTCACCTGCCCCCTCTTCTCTCCCCTGCTCCCCATCCCCGGCTGCAGCGGCCTGGACAGCGCCTCCTGCTTCCAGGTGGTCTCCCTCATGCGGTCCCTGGCCCAGGGCGGCCGCACCATCATCTGCACCATCCACCAGCCCAGCGCCAAGCTCTTTGAGATGTTTGACAAGGTCAGCCCCCACCCTGGTCCTCCCCCCTGCGCTGGGTCTGGGGCCTGGGGTCCGCGCGGCGCCCTGCCACCCCTGCCTGTGCTCTCTTGCAGCTCTACATCCTGAGCCAGGGCCAGTGCATCTTCAAGGGGGTGGTGACCAACCTCATCCCATACCTGAAGGGGCTGGGCCTGTACTGTCCCACCTACCACAACCCTGCCGACTTCAGTAAGTGCCCAGCCTGTGCCAACCTGCCTTCCCTGCGGGTGCTGGGGGGACCGGGCAGGCCCCACCGCCCGGAGCTCCCCCCAGCTGCCCTGGGAGCTGGGACGCTCGGGCCACTGTCCCCGCGTACTCCAGCTCACACAAGCCTGTCCTGGGGTGTGGGAGCATCCCTCCCTTCCTGTCCTAAACTCCTTGCATGGTGGCTGGCTGAGCTACCACTATCCACCCCGCAGAAGCAGCTGCATTTTCTGTGTGGCAGGTCCCCTCCACTGCCTCCCTCAGAGCTCGGGGCAGGGACATTCACCAAGTGCCCCAAGAGCCTTGGAGGGGAGTGGGCCCTTGGTTGCCCTGCGCTGGCCCGGGCCCCATGGGGATCAGCCTCTGCTCTGGCTCCCCAAGCCAGACCCCAGAGCTCGGCACTGGGGCTGGGCGGGAGCGCGGCTGGACCTGGCACGGCTCAGCCCCTGCTCTGTGGGTCCCCAGTTATTGAGGTGGCCTCGGGCGAGTACGGAGACCTCAACCCCGTCCTGTTCCGCGCCGTCCAGAATGGGATGTGCACCATGGTCGAGAAGAAGAGCAGCCCCGACAAGAACGATCCCTCGTGCCCGGCCCACTGCCTGACGGTGAGCTTGGGCTGGGCCAGCTTGCCACGCCGGGCCCTGGCTGTCCGCTGTGGGGTGGGAAAGTGGGTCGTCCTGCAGAGCCCCTAGGGACTTCTTCCCATGCCCCTGGCAGCCCCATGCTGCCGCCCTGCCCAGCCGATGGGCACGACCCCCTTCAAGGGGGCCTAAAGGCAGGTGGGGTGCAGGGAGCAGGCAGGGCTGGCTGGGCTCTGGGAGATACCAGGGAAGTAGGCGCTGGTCCCTGACTCCGCCTCTCTTCACGGCTCCAGGACGTGGATCACATCGAGAGCCACACGTTCGCCACCAGCACCACGACCCAGTTCTGCATCCTCTTCAAGCGAACCTTCATGTGCATCCTGAGAGACACCGTAAGGGCTGCCAGGATGGGGCGGGTGTGAAGGGGCCAGAGCCCAGTCCTGCGGGGGGAAATGGGAATCAGAAGGGGGCACAGGGCAGCAGGGGCACAGGGCAAGGGCTGCGGTGGGTGGAGGCGACGAGTGTCTGGGCCCGATCCCTGAGCGTGGCCTGTCCGGTGCTGCCCGGCAGGTCCTGACGCACCTGCGCTTCATGTCGCACGTCTGCATTGGGGTGCTCATCGGGCTGCTCTACCTGCACATCGGCAACGATGCCAGCAAGGTCTTCAACAACACCGGCTTCCTCTTCTTCTCCATGCTCTTCCTCATGTTTGCTGCGCTGATGCCCACCGTCCTCACCTGTAAGGAGACCACCCCACCCTCGGGCCCCTGATGGGAGCTCATGAGTACCCCCATCCTAGGCAGGCCCTGGGCTGTGGGGCATGCTTTGATCTTGCATTGAAATCCCTGGCTTTACCATGTCTGCTGGTGCATGGGGCTGCCGCTGCCCTGGCCTGGGTCTGAGCCAGGGTGGCAGGGCGGGCACTGCTGGGGGCTGAGCTCTGGCTCCCTGCATGCTGAGATGAGGGACAGGGGCAGGGTCTTTCTGAGAGACCCCTGGCCTGGACAGAGCTGCTGCCTGCTGCACCCTGGCTTTCCAGCCAAACGAGCTCCATCCCAATGCCCATCAGCTCCTGCTATGAGGTCCTTGAGATGCTCGCTCCTGGGCAGTCTCCAGCCCTTGGTGTGAGCCCGTGGGGAGGGACAGGGAATCCAGAGCCCAGATGGGTTTTTGGGACTGATCCAGGGCCCTCGCCAGGCTGCTGCTCCGGCCCTGCTGACCGTGCCCCTCTGCCTCCGCAGTCCCCCTGGAGATGTCCGTGTTCCTGAGAGAGCACCTCAACTACTGGTACAGCCTGAAGGCCTATTACCTGGCCAAAACCATGGCGGATGTGCCCTTCCAGGTGAGGAGAGGGGGAAGGGCGATACAGGGCAGCCCTCCCAGGCACTGGGGTCCCATGGGCCCTGTGCCAGGTGCCTGCTGTGCCAGGGGAGGGGTCCAGAGCTGTAGCCCCTGTGCTGGGAGCTGCCCAAGGCATCTGAGCATCTCTGCCCCTCCGCCTCCTGCCCTGCAGGTGATTTGCCCCATCACCTACTGCAGCATCGTGTACTGGATGACGGGCCAGCCCCCCGAGGCCACGCGCTTCCTCCTCTTCTCTGCCCTGGCCACCTCCACCGCCCTGGTGGCCCAGTCCCTGGGGCTCCTCATTGGAGCTGCCTCCACCTCCTTGCAGGTCAGAGGGGCTCTGGGGGGGCCAGGGAAGGGTGGGGCAGCATGTGGTCGTCGACAGTGCCAGGGCGTGAGGGTGCGTGACTGTGTGTGCAAGAGGGCATGCACTGTTAATGAGCGAGTGCATGCACATATGAAGGCATGAGTGAGCCAGGCATGACATCCAGCACACGTGTGCGTGCACTGGGTGTGAGCCAGCTGCCTCAGTATGTGCGCCGAGGGGGCTCCCTGCCCTACCGCAGTGCCTGACTCCCCGCTGCCTCTGTCCCAGGTGGCCACATTCGTGGGGCCGGTCACTGCCATCCCCGTCCTGCTCTTCTCAGGCTTCTTCGTCAGCTTCAAGACCATCCCCACGTACCTGCAGTGGAGCTCCTACGTCTCCTACGTCAGGTGAGCAGCGCGGCGGGACTGGGCCTTGAGTGTTGTTCCCATGGGTGCTCCACTGGGGAGGGCCTGGGGCACGTTCCAGCACCCCCTGTGCCTGGGGCACCCTCTCCTGGGGCAGTGAGACCCAGCTCCATGGGTGGGGGTTGGGGAAGCCTGGTGCCTCTTGCTGGTGGCATAGACCTCAAGCTGTCCTGGGGGAAAGTGATGACCTGAGGCTCAGTGCCACGCAGCAGTGCTGGTATCACTCCTGTCTGGCACCCTGGTGCACCCTTGTGCTGGTGCCTGGCCTAGGAGCCCCTTTCTAGCACCCTCTTAGCTGGCTTTCTGGGGTGCAGGGCTGTAGCCAGCTTGGGGTCCCCTGTGAGCATCTGGCTGCAGCAGGGTGCAGACCTGCTCCACATGGGCCTCAATGCCAGGCAGGATGCCAACAGCCAGCCCTGCCCATGCTGGTGCCTGTCGGGGTGACGCTGTGTCCGTTGCACACACAGGTATGGCTTTGAGGGCGTCATCCTCACCATTTATGCCATGGGGCGTGAGGATCTGGAGTGCCAGGAGGATTTCTGCCCCTTCAAGGAACCCGCCCGCATCCTGCAGGAGCTGGATGTCGAGGAGGCCAAGCTCTACCTGGACTTCATTGTCCTGGGCATCTTCTTCCTTGTCCTGCGGCTCCTGGCGTACTTGGTGCTCCGCTACAAGGTGAAGTCGGAGAGATAAAGGGTCCCTGGGCCGGACGCCTTCCCTAGACCGGAGCTGCCGCGGCACGGACAATCCCGCTGGACATGGTCCCTGCGGTTGGGCTGGTGCCGCCCGGCCCGGCACAGTCGAGAAGGATTTTGCAACGTCTCGGAACTGTTTTAACCTTTCCACGCGCCTCATCGCCGAAGTTTTGTACAGATCTGGAATGCGTCATGCCCCTCCCCTGCCCCCCGGCCATGGATTTGGGATCCCTTCCTCACGCCGGCCCTCTCTCTCCACCCACCACCTTAGGACCCCAGGACTGGACCCACAGGAGCCAGCTATGTTCAAAGCCTGATGAGAGCAAGAGAACAGATCCCCAAAGCTTTGCTGCTGGAGGGAGGGGGTTGTGCATCTGTGAACCCCCCTGGAGGGGGCCGTGGTGGCCAGGCCGCCCCCCACGAAGCACAGTTTTGTAGTGCAGTGTGTCGTGCCGTCGTTGACCTGCCTGCTTGTCGCTGTCCAGCCGCATGTGTGCCTGTGTGCTGAAGAAGATGGACAACCCTGCAGACTCCGTTGCCCAAGGCTTTTGTGATTGCTGTTAGCGTAGCACCAAGACGCTGCCCCCCCCCCCCCCCCCATCTGTTTGGTTTTGTAAAAGTCCCTTTTTTCTTAAGAAAAACCTGAAACCAAATGAAACCCCAGCATCCCGTCATACGGGGGGCTAGGCAGAAGAAGGCTTGGGGGTCCCTTCCCTTGGCCGGCTTGGAAAAGGGCAGTGGGAAGGATGCTCCTGGGTCAGGACTCCCAGCTGCGGCATTGGCAGGATCTGACGGGAGCAGAACCGTTTCAGGGCTACGATTTGGGGAGGGGTCGGGGGGGAGGGGTTGTCTCCCCCCTGCTCCCTGCTGGGGCTGCACGTCCCCACTGGGCTGTGACTGGAGAGAGTGGAGCTGACCAGCACCGCGGTGGAACGGACCGGCTGCCCCCTGCAAAAGCAAGCACGTCGCAATGAACGTTGCAGGGATCGGGCGCCGCTGTGCTAGTGCCAGGGGACTGCCAAGGGGCTGCATCACTGCTGCTTCACACCAGCGCGAGATGAGAATCAGCCCTCACCCGTGAGAAGAGCGTCTGGGCCGGATTCCCCCCGGCCCCAGCACTTCACACCCCTGCTTGCTCCTGTGCCCCCCGGCCAGCCCCCAGCTGGGACACGCAGGTGTGGTCCCGTCCCCACCAGGGCCGTGATGCTGAATCAGCTGGTCAGGAGTAGGTCCTGGTGCTTCGGACTCAGGATGGGACCCAGACTGGAGATGCTGCTGCGGAAACCTTGGAGCAGGGGGAGCTCAGGGGGCAGGAGAAACGATTGCTTTGGTGGAGGTTTCCCGGTGCCCCGAGCTTGCCGTGTGAAGGCCATGTCTGGTACAGAGCATCTTTGAGCTGCTCAGAGCACGTCAACCTCTGGTGATGGAGCCCTCGCTCTGCTGAGAGCTGGTCTCATCCTGCCCACTGAGCAGGGCCTGCTGTGGTCAGTGTTTGCATAGGAGACCATGGCATGGCCGGGGGTGGGGGGTAGCCCATGGCTTCCTGTTTCAGTGCAGCCAAAGAGTTGTCTTTCAGATGAATGTTGAAGCTGAAGCCCTGTGGCTTGATAGCCAGGGTGTCGGGGTTGGGACCGTGGCCTGATTCCAGCTCAGGTGGCCCCATTCTGCCATGCTGTAATCCCTGCTGGCTTGCCAGGAGGCAGGGGCCCTGTGCCAGTTGGCTAGTATGCTGAGGCCCTTGTTTTAACCATGCAAGACCTGGGCAGTCAGGAAAGCACCGCAGGTCCAGGGCTCAGGGGGGTTGAGTGGGACGAGGGCCACGGGACGGGGTTGGGGGGCACCTGGGCAGAGCTGTCGTATGTGCCCGCAGAGCCGTTCCCTCTGGCCTGCCCGGCCCCTGGTGGGCCAGGGCATTTGGGTGCGTGGCCTGGTGCAGGATCCGGGGCTATGGGACCCTGCTGGTTGGTGGTGGCAGGGTGCAAGCGAGGGCTGTGCTAACACTTGCCTCAGGCCACTTGGCCCACGGCCACTTCCCTTCTGCTTCCATCACTGGCCCCGTCTCTGCCACCACCAGGTGCGGATCCAGCTCTAGATCCAGCCCAAACCATGGGGTGAGTTTGAGCCCCCTGGACATGAGGAATAGCTGCTAAGAGCCATCTCATGGCCTCCAAGGGATTTGTGCTGCCCAAGAGGAGCCAACATGGCCTGGGGTCCCATGAGACTGGCCCATGCCCCCCTACCCTGCTTTACTCTGCAGCATTGGTTCTGGTCCCAGCTCCCTGGCTGCCGTATGGGCCACGCTGCTCTTTGCGGATCACAATCCCAGCACTCAAATGCAAGTAACGGAGCATGTTTGCACTGAGCCTGAGTTACGGCTCAAGGAGCCTGGCAGAGCTGCCCTGCCCCTGGGCCCATGGACCAGGCCACAGTGCCCTTGGGTCCTCCGGGTGCCTGGCTCTACTCCTGGCGGCTGGGGTGCACTGAGTGCAGGGGAGCATGCTCTCAGGGGAGCTCGCTGCCCTGTGGCACGTGGCTTGTGCCCTTCTGGTGGGGGGTGAGGAGGGGACACACTGCCCAACCTGCTGTCCACAGCAATAATGCCAGCTGCCTGCAGCTCGTGGCCTGGCAGGCAGGTGGGTCCTGCCTCTCCTTCCTCAGTTGAGTCCAAAACCTAAGCAACCAAAGCGCTGTGCCCCCACACCACGAGGTCTGACCTGGGGCTCCTGCAGGTGTGGCTAGTGACAGTGGGCCAGCTCCAGCCATGGCCGGGAGTGTCCTGTGGGGCGCAGATGTCACGGGTGACTCTTGGGGGGTGATGCAAAGCTGAGGGTCAGGGAGCAGCATCTACTCCCTGCCCAAGACAATCCTGTGCATCTCCTTTGGTTATGGAAGAGGAGAGGTGTGGATCAGGGAGGGTTGGCGCCCGCCAGCCCGCTCCAGCCACCCAGCCCATCCATCTCCGCCAGGCACTGCTCTTTCCCCCGCAGCAGCACGCGTGATCTTCGCTGTGGCTGCAGGGGCAAGAGTGGCCTGTTTTTAATGGTGTCACCCCTGGGATGGCTCCTTCTCCCTGCCAGGGCAGGTGTGGCCTCTCCTGTGAGCACCCCTTTCTCCTCCAACCCTGCCGCTACACACACAACCAGGTACCGCCTTGCACGTCCTCCTCCATGATGGGAGGGGTCACAATCAACCCGCTGGTGCTAACGTGGCTCGGTGCAGCCGAAGGGCAGCCGGTTCCACGGAGCGGGCGGCTGGGGCCCCGTGCGGGGCGTACGTGTGTGTGCGCGTGCATGTGTGTGTGTGTGTCCGTGCCCAGCATCCCACGATCAGGCAATAAGCAATGTTTCGTTTTCTGCGTGCAGTGTTCGTGGAGGTGGGTCCTTTGGCTTGTTCCCATGCCCCGTGCCTCCCCCCTTGCTTTCCCAGTGGCCTCCCAGTGTGTGGGTAGGGAAGGGCAGGCGCAGGGAGCGTGTGTGCATGCAGCACGGGAAGGGACAGGCTAGTGGCTCCCACACTTGGGTCTGTCCACGCTGGCAACCCATGGCAAGCAACCACAGACAGCATCATCCCTGCCCTTCCCTCCTTGAAGTGTGGTGAGAAGGTGCAGGGCATCTGCAAGGGAGGTGCTGGCATGGCCTGTTGGCCCCGGGGCTAGAGAATGAGAGCCGCAGTGCAGGCCCCTGGGCTGGGGCAACAGGCCAAAACCAGTGCATCAGATGTGGGCCCTGGCATTGCCCGGCAGCCTCTCCACTTCCTCGCTGCTGCTGCTGCCAGGTGCCAACAGGGCTTTGCCAGTAGTCATATCAGCCTGGGACACAGCGATGGCTGCTGCAGCCGCCCAGCACATCACGAAGCCGCAGCCTCAAACTTCATGGAGAACAACCAGCCAGTGAGTCCCTGCCCACTGGGAGCTTCCCGGGCAGCTGGGCTCTGCTTTGTTGGTGTGTCACTGCGTGTCCAAGGGGCGGTGCCAGGTGAAAGGGTTCTGCTGAATGCACATGCATGTGCACGTGCATGCGGGTCCCTGGGTTTCCAGACTTCTAGCTGGCTTCCTAGGGGAGATTTTGCCAGGGGAAGGTTTTTGCCCCAGCCCAGGCCGGAGGGCTGCAGGAGTGGCTGCCCAGGGAGGTATTTGCAGTTGATGTCAGTGTTATTGGGATGCCAGCTGTGCTCATCGGGTTTCACACCTCAATAAAACCTATATTTATACTGTACGGGGCAGACGGCCTTGCCCCTCTGCGCCTGTGTGTGTGTGTACATATATAGTGTGTACGCAGTGTGTCCTGGTGTGAGCATGTGTGTGCTGGTGTTTGGCTCGTGTGCAATGCTGTAGGCACCGGTCTATGCAACAGTGGTGGTGTATGGGATGGGATGCACGCGTGGAGCCGTGTGGCTGTATGCACGTGTGTGTGTGTAGCATTAGGCATCAGGTCCTGGTGTGAAGGTGTTTGTCTGTAATGGTGTGGGCAGGGGGATGCAGATGTGAGGCAGTGTGGCAGGGTATGTGTGCGTGTGTGTGCGTGTGCTGGCTGAGGGGCAGCTGTGCAGCATGCTGGTGTGTAACCAGCCTGACCAGTGTACGTGGCTGGGAGCCAGCGTGGCCCAGGCCTGCCCTCGTGGGGAAGGGGTGGGAGCGTGGGGGTTCGGAGGGGCCTGGGTGAGGGTCCAGCTGTGCCACAGTGCATCCGCCTGCAATGCAAGCCCCTGTAAGGGCAGGGCTACAGGGCAGATCCCTGAGCCTGCGCTGACAGGAAAAGCCAGACAGATGAGCGGCTCTGGCAACCGCTCCCTCCCCAGCCAGGATCCGGGCTCTGGAGGGAGGACCTGGGGCAGCCCCAGTCCAGGGTCCTGGCCTCTGCAGGCCACAGGACACAGCCACCCCAGGCAAGGGCACACCACTGTGGTGGCTGCCTCCCTGCCCTGCCCTGTGCCCCTGGGCTGGTGGCTGTCCGCATGGCCTCAGGATAGGGGTAGCAAGGCACATACCCCCCATCCCGGTGCCCGAACTCCGCGAGGGCCTCGGCCATGAGAAACCCCGTCCGGGAGCCCACGGCACAGCCTGGGGCCCCTGCCTGGTGCTGGACTTGTCTTCCTTGGGGACCCTGTCTCCTTGTCCAGTTTCCTCATCCCCCCTCCCCACCCGTTTGGGGAGCAGGGACCTCCCCTGACAGCTGGTCACCACGGGCTGGGGGGTGGGTGACCCCCATCAGTGGGGCCAGGCGATGCCCGGGGGGGCCCAGCGTGGAAGTGGGGTCAGAGCTGCCCCCTCCAGGGCCTGGCCCAGACTGTGCCCTCATTGACAGTGTCAATCTGGAGCCCCAGCAGGATCAGCCCCAGCCACGGGAATGGCCCAGCTCTGCCCAGCTGCACGGCTCTGCCTTCCCCGCCTGGTCTTGGCAGCATCCCCAGCCAACAGTGTGGAGAGGAGGCAGGGCCACACTTGCAGGAAGTTGCAGCTAGAGACACCGAAATCGGAACAGAGGCGCGGCAGGAAGAGCGACAGGGCAAAGGACAGGGTGTGGGGAGAGCGGATCTAGCCGTGCAGAGGGCACGGGACCCCCAGCCGGTAACCCCTGACCTGCCCGCTCCGTGCTCCCCTCCACCTGGGCTGGGCTGCGCCCTGCCCATGGGTGCTCTCCCGAGCCCCACACCCTGCCAGGGCTGGGGGTCTCAGGGCTGGGCTCTGAGCTCCGGGCTGGCTCCTCCTGGCAAGGCAGCTGCCCAGGCGGGGGCACTGGGGGCTTCTGCGGCAGGGGCAGGAAGCCAGCAGCCCTGCGAGGGGGGCTCCCTGCAGCTGTCACCTCCCTGCAGCTGTCACCCTGGCTTCTCGGGACAGCCACCAAGGGCAGAGCCTGCTGCAGGGAGCCCTCGAAGGGGGCTGGAGATTATGTCCAGCTCAGGATTAACTCCCAACATGGCCCTGGCAAGCACCCAGGACCAGGAGGGGCCCGGGTTGTCACAGGGCCCCCACACCGTCCCCAAGAGCCAGGCTGGCAGCTCGGACTCCTGGCTTCTGTGCTGTGCCTTGCACCTGGCGGTGGCTGAGTGGGAATCCGGAGCCAGGACTCCTGGGTTCCAGCTCTGGCGCAGGCCCCTGCTTGTGCCTCAGTTTCCCCATCTGGAAAACACTTCCAATGATGCCCCAGGGCCCCGGGCGGGGGAAGAGGCGGTGCCAGGCCCTTCCCCAGCGGGTTCCTCAGCTCTCCTGTCTTGGTCCCCTAGGATGGAGGAGGAGCAGGGTGTAGCCCGTGCAGAGGCTGAGTCAGAAGAGCGCAGGTGAGGCCAAGTGTGGGGAGCATCCCACTCCTTAACCCTTCCATTAACCCTATGCTCGCAGGCCCCTGACCCAGCTGCAGCCCTGGCCCCTCTGCTCCTGCCAGGTTGGGTTGTCTGTGCCCTGTCTGGGCATGGGCTGAGCCAGCCGTCGCTGTCTGTATGGCCTTCGAGCCCAGGACTGGGCTGGGCACCCACTCAGCCCCCTCCCACAGGGTTGCACAGCTCCCAGAGAGCTCTGTTTGGGGACAACATGTCCCAGCAGCATGGGACTCGGGTGGGGGGCATGTGGCCCCCCACGTGCTCCCAGATCCCTGCCTGCCAGTGCCTTCTCCAGGCTCCTGTTTTGGTGCCACGCAGCCCTGGCATCCTGAGCGCTGGCCTGCTGCTTTAAGGGGAGGAGGCTCGGGTTGCTCAAGCTGGCCTCTCCCTTCCAGCCCAGCCAGCTCATCCCTCTGCCAGCCGGGCTGATGCTGCGTTGTCCGCGGCAGCGTGGGGATGAGGGCGCTGAGATGGGGAGGGCTCCAGGCCCAGCACCCCGAGACCTGGCAGCTCCTGGCTGGACCCTCCCCTGCTGGGCATGGCCAGGGCGAGGGGTAAAGCCTTGAACCACCCAGGTACTTGGAGGAGCTCCCCTGCCTCCTTCCTTCCCTCTCTCCCCTCCCTGCCGCTGCCTCAGCCCCCCCTGCTTGCAGTGCTGTCAGCTCCCGGGGTTGCACCCCAAGCCTTGCGCTCCTACCCCCGGCAGGCCCCAGCCTCTGGCCTCACATGCATGCCATGGATGCTCCCTTCTGCCCATGGATTGATTGAGCCTGGCCTGTGGGAGTCTGCTGCCAGCTTGAGACCTGGCTATCCCTAGCTTGCACCAGCTTCACTCTGGAGTGACTGTTTACACTGGGGACCCCGCGGGCACAGGAAAGTCCTTCCCCTGCCCGTGTCCCAGACAGGTGCCCCAGGGAGCAGGCTAGCTCTGCCCAGTTCCTGCCCCCCAGCTCCCGGCTCTACCCCGTTCCTTCCCCTCCCTGCTCCCAGTGCTTCTTTGCTTGCCAGGCCATGCTGCCCCTGCCAACAAGATAAGGCCCCCGAGAGCCCCTTGCCCAGGGCAGCAGCCACAGGGAGCGGCAGGGGCTTGTGTCCAGGACGCCTGGCCCAGTGACCCCTCCGGGCAGGGGGCTGGGATCCGGGCACCAGGAAGAACTGGGGTGGGGGGGGAAGGCAACGCTGTCCATGCCCCCCACCCATCATGAGGCTCTTCCTGGGGTTCCCCTGGGCTGTTCCTGGCTCCGGAGGCTGGATAAGAGACTCCCCCCTGCAGCAGCAGGCTCCAGCATTGCCTCCCTCGCTGCTCCAGGGCAACCCTGGCAGCGCCCGGGGCCATGGATGCTGCGCTGAGCCCTCTCTCCCTGACTTTCAGCTGAAAAAGGCCGTGGCCATGCAGTGCCGGTGGTGTCTTCCCCTGGCCAGGCTGGGCTGGAGCTGGCTCCAGGGAGCTCGGTGGGATGCCCGGGGGATCCTGCACCCATTCCCTGCCTTTGCAGCAGGTAAGACACCTCACTAGGACCCCGGCTTCTCCCCCTGCAGCCTGGCAGGGCCCTCCAGCCCAGCACCATTGCAGCTGCCAGCACAGAGACCTCCCTTCATGGAGGAGAGGGCACGCTGAGGCAGGCAGCCCTGGGCATGGGGGTGCGGGTGGTGCCTGCTGGCAGAGCTCCCCCTGTCCCTGTCCTGCTCCTCTGACTTCCCCGCGGTTCCCCGCAGGTGCCAAGACCAGCTTCTCTCTCCGAGGGCTCCTCCCTGCAGGCCGTGCCTCCCCGCTCAGGTAAGGCACAGCCGCTCGGGGAGGGTGTATACAAGGACTTGGGTGCGCCGGGAGGGTGCGTGCAGGGGCCTGGGTGCATGGGGGTTGGCAGCTCCCTCAGGCACTTCCAGCACCATGGATAAAGCAATCAAGCCAGGCCATGCCCATGCTGGAGCCCCTCTCCCAGGACACCAGAACTGGCGGGGTCCAGGCCCTTTCAGCTGGTGCCCGCGCCCTGGCTCTTCAGAGGGACGGGCTGTGGAGCCTGTCAGCACCAGGTCATGAGTTCAAGTCCCCGCCAGCAGATAGGGAGCGAGGGAGACACTTGCCTAGAGCTTGTCTGGTGCCCGGGCTGGACCTGCCTTTCTCATCAACCTTGCCCCATCCTGCAGGAGCTTTGTCCGCTATCAGGGGGGACTCCAGGAGAGCACAGCCCAGCCTGGCTCTGCCCACCGTGGCCAGATGATGCTGAAGAGCGTGGCTTCTTCTGGTAAGGCCTAGTGCCGTGGGGACCTGGTACGGCAGGGGGAGCCATGGAAGACTGGCCCTGGGGCTGCCAGAGGGCTCAGCCTGCTCCTGCTTCCTGCCCTTCTCCCCTTCACAAGCCTCTGCTTGCCCCACAGATGCCATCCAGAAGCACCGCAAGAGCCTGCTGGACTGGTTCAGCCAACAGCCCAACGAGGAGCGGCAGTTCGGCCCCTCCTTCTCACTGGACGCGGTGCACGTGGACCCCGTCATCCGGGAGAGCTCCCTGGAGGACATCCTGAAGCCCTCGCCTGACCCGACTGTCCAAAACCAGCTGCAGGTGCCCAGCAGCCGTGTCATCGGCTTGCAGAACCTCTTTGACGCGGACGCCTGCGGGCGGCAGGTCAGGACAGTGGTGTTGTACGGCACAGTGGGCACGGGCAAGAGCACCCTCATCAAGAAGATGGTGGTGGACTGGTGCCATGGACGCCTGCCCCGCTTTGAGGTGGTCGTGCCCTTCTCCTGCGAGGACCTGTCCCAGAGTAGCGGCCCCATCTCACTGCGGCGCCTCATCTCCAAGAAGTACCTGCACCTGCGCGAGGTGGTGCCGCACCTGGGCTCCGCCAACCTCAGCACCCTCTTCATCCTCAACGGCCTTGAGCGCCTCAACCTGGACTTCCGCCTGGCCAGCACTGAGCTGTGCTGCGACCCCAGCGAGCCCGTGCCACCCACCGCCATCGTGGTCAACCTGCTGAGGAATTACCTGCTGCCAGAGGTCTGCCCCGTGTCCCCATGGGGCAGAGGATGGGAGTAGATGGGGGTGGGACTTGGGCAGACCCACTGGGGAAACCTTGCCCTGCACCACTGATGGCTCCTGTCACCAATCTGGTAAAGGCAGAGCCAGGGCAGACTCCCACCTCCCGTGCCAGGGTCCAAGAGGGACCCCCTGCCCCGCAGTGCTGGGAAACCCGGTCATCCTGGCTGCCCTGGTTCTCAGCCTTTAAGCCCAGGTGGAGCGCACATGGGAGTGCCCATGGGGGGCGGTTTCATCCCTGAGGCAGTGTGAGCAAGACCAGCTCCGCACCCCAAGATCAGGCCCGTATGATCCCACGGGGACCCAGCGCATTAAATCTGTGGGTGTCTCTGCTCTGGTTCCAGGCCAGCATCATTGTCACCACGCGCCCGTCCGCTGTGCGCCGCATCCCCAGCAAGTTCGTGGGCCGCTACGCTGAGATCTGCGGCTTCTCGGACACCCACCTCCAGAAGCTGTACTTCCAGCTGCGCCTGAGCCAGCCGGGCTGCGACGAGGGCGGCGCTGGGGGCAGCGCGGGGGAGAACGACAACCTGGTGGAGATGCTCTCGAGAAACCTGGAGCGTCACAACCAGATCGCGGCTGCCTGCTTCCTGCCCTCCTACTGCTGGCTGGTCTGCACCACCCTGCACTTCCTCCACTACGCCCGGGTCGTGCCACCCGCCCAGACCCTGACGGGCATCTACACCAGCTTCCTGCGGCTCAACTTCAGCGGGGAGGTGCTGGACAGCACCGACCCCACGCAGATCTCCATGATGAAGTACGTGGCCAAGACGGTGGGCAAGCTGGCGCACGACGGGGTGACGTCACGGCAGACGTGCTTCTCGGAGGAGGACCTGCGGCGCTGCTTGGAGGGGGCCATGAAGACAGAGAGCGAGCTCAACCTCCTTAGCATCTTCCGCAGCGATGCCTTCTGCTTCTTCCTCTCGCCCTGCGTGCAGCCGGGCAAGGAGCACACCTTCGTCTTCACCATCCCCGCCATGCAGGAGTACCTGGCTGCCCTCTACGTGGTGCTGGGCGAGAAGAAGACGCTGGGGCAGCGTGTGGGCCGGGAGGTGTCCGAGCTCATCAGCAAGGTGAGCGAGGACGTGGCCGTGGTGCTCAGCATCGTCTCCAAGGTCCTGCCTCTGCGGGTCCTGCCGCTGCTCTTCAACCTCCTCAAGATGTTCCCCCGCTACTTCCAGCGGCTGGGCAGCAAGGACCGCGACACCATCGCCCGCACCATGGCGACCGAGCTCTTCCGGGAGGAGGACTACTTCAATGACGATGTGCTGGACCAGATGGACTCCAGCATCCTGGGCGTGGAGGGCCCCCTGCGCCACCCCGACGATGCCTCCGACGACGAGGTCTTCGAGCTCTTCCCCATCTTCATGGGCGGGCTCCTGTCGCGTCGCAACCGGGCCATCCTGGAGCAGCTGGGCTGCTCCATCAAGAACCTGGCGGCCTTCGAGATCGCCAAGGCCATGAAGAAGACCGTCATCCGCAACGGCCGCAAGGGGCTGCCCCCGTCCGAGCTGATGGATTACCTCTTCTTCCTGCACGAGTTCCAGAACGAGCGCTTCGCCGCTGAGGCCGTGCATTCCCTGCCGGCCCTCAACCTCTCCTCCGTCAAGATGACCCCACTCAAGTGTGCCGTGCTGGCCTCCGTCTTGGGCACCACCAGTCACAAGGTGGAAGAGCTCAACCTGGCCCTGTGCCACCTCGATGCCGACAGCCTGAGGATGCTCTTCCCCGTCCTGCTGCGGTGCAAGACGCTCCAGTTGAGTACTGCCGGGGCTGGGCTGGGCTGGGCTGGGCTGTGCCTGCACGCCGGGGCTTGCCTGGGCTTTGCCAGTGCTGGCTGCTTGCCCGGCGCCTGGGAGCTGCCAGCGCTGGGTGAGGGGCAGGGGCATCTGTCCGATCAGGCAGAGCCCCTTGCTGATGGGAGCGGCCTGTCTGCATGCAGCCGGGCTCTGCGGGCTGCTCTTGGAATGGCTCCTTGGATGGGGCTCCCCCCCGCCCCACCCCAGCTTCCAACCCCTGTTGTTTCTCCGGCTCTCCTCGTTAGATCAAAGGGCACCACAACCCTGGCAGGTCTCTGTGGAGGATGCCGGCAGCTCTTGCATGCCAGGTGCTGCAATCTCGCCTTCCCCCAGAGGGTGGCGGGCCGCCATCAGGAGAGAGGACAAGGGGCAAGGCCTGCAATCCCACTGCCTCTTCTGAGGTGGGGGCTGCTTCCCATGGCAAGGGCCCCCCATGGTCCTCCTGTCTGTACCGCAGAGCCTTGCTGTGTCCTCTGCCTGGTGGGCCTGGCCGTCCCTCCTGCACTGGTGTGTCTCCGGAGCAAGCCCCAGCACCAGGGGCTGATGCTGCCCAGTACCTGCGCTCAGCTGTGGTGCAAAGCACTCCCGCCGTACCTGCTGGGCTAGGCGCTCAGGGGTGTCACACATGCAACCTAGCTCAAGCCTGAGAACGGGGCTGCCAGGCACATTGGGGCCTGGGGAGCTGTGCTTTTCTGCCGGAGGGGATGGGGTGCCAGGCTGGGGGCTGGTTGGGCCCTGTGGACAGAACTGGGAGGAGGCGCCAGGTAGGGAACAAGAGCAGATCACACTGAAGGGCAGGAGCATGAAGCCGGGGATGCACCCTGGGCAGGAAGGAGGGGGCTCTGGACTGTCAGGGCAGCCGGGGCTCCCTGGGGGAGGGTGTCTCAGGGTTTCGCTGGAGTGCAGAAGCTTTGTGAATAGGGTTCAGGTGAGGTGGTGCCTGCAGGACCCATGAGCAGAACCCAGGCACATGGGCTGTAAACCCCAGACCAAGGTGCCCTGCCCTGGGCCTGCCCCAGGAGACGCCGTCCTCCCCTGGGCATCACCTCCTTGCCTGGCTGCAGAGCCTGGGCCCTCGTTGGGTGGTGGGGGCAGGAGGGGTGCACTGGCAGGGCTGGCTGTGCTGCTGGCTGACCTCTGGCTCTGCCTCAGTTTGCAGCTCAACAGCTTGGGCCCCGATGCCTGCCAGGTGATCCGGGACCTGCTCCTGCATGACAAGTGTGCAGTGAGCTCGCTGAGGTGAGCACTCGGGGGCGGCAGCCCCTGCCCAGGTGTGCGGGACACAGGATCCCCGTCTCAGGTGGCGGGGAAGGCCTCTGAGCCCTGGGGCATGAGCAGGGAAGCCCGGCCCCTCCCGTGGTGACCTCCCCGCTCCCCCCAGGCTCTCCGACAACCCGCTGATGGAGCAGGGGGCGCAGCACCTGGCCGAGGCCATCGCTGGCAACCACTCGCTGCGGCACCTGTCGCTGCTGCACACCTCGCTGGGGGACCGCGGCGTGGAGCTCGTGGCCCGCAGCCTGGCCCAGAACCAGCACCTGCAGGAGCTCAACGTGGGCTACAACGCGGTGACGGACAAGGCGGCCCTGGTGCTGGTGGAGGTGGCCAAGCAGCACCCGACGCTGGATAAAGTGCAGTGAGTCCCCAGGCTCCTTCTCTCCCGCTCAGCCTAAGCACCGCGGACCCCCCTGGTAGCACTCCTGGGCCAGCTGCTCCTTCTGGTGTCCCCTTGTTGCCCCTTGCTTGGGGCTGAGCTACCAATTGCCCCTCGTTAGCTACTGCCCCCAGCCCCACAATCTCCCTGGTCCCATTCTTCTCCCGTGGGGCGCTGTCGATGGCCCATCTCCTTCCCCAGGGCTGCGAGGACTGCGCCCGATGCCCCCCTCACCCTGCCTTCTTGCTCCCCTGGCCCGTCTCCTTCCCGGGGGCCCCGAGAGCTGCATTTGATGCTCCCCCCACCTCACCCTGCCGTCCTGCTCCCCCAGCCTGTACTTCAACGAGATCAGCGAGGAGGGCAAGCGGGCGCTGCAGGGCCTGCGCACGGACCGCGACGGCGTCAAGGTGCTGGTGTTCCTCACCGTGGGCGTGGACGTGTCCAGCTACTGGCGCCACATCCTGAGCGTGGCCCGGACGAACCTGCCCGTGTGGGACCGCGACCGCGTGCAGCAGCACCTGGCCCTGCTGCTGCAGGACCTGCAGAGCAGCCAGCGCCAGACCCGCAACCCCTGGAAGAAGGCCAAGTTGTGGCGGGTGGAGCGCGAGGTCAAAGGGATGCTGGGCAAGATCCAGCAGCGGGCGCTCTGAGCCCCGCCCGGCTCTCGCAGGCCTGTGGGGGGTGGCACAGGGAGGCTCCCCCAGTGCCACGAGTTTGTGAGGCCTCAGCTCAGCAGCAGCTCCGGAGAGCAGAGAGGTCACTGCTGCTCGCTGCCATGCTCCACACGGTGCTATCGTGCCCACCTTGGGGCTCTGCCCTCATCCACACCCTCACATGCCTCGTGGCCAGACCTGGTGCTAGAGAAACACCTCCCCTCCCTCTTCCCCAGCCGTCAGCCTTGCTGCGCGGTCCCCAGACCAGGCCCTAGCAGTACCCTCGTGTGATGGCATCATGAGCCCTGGGGGTAGCCCTGTAGCCATAACCCTGCTCCCCTGGGCTGCCCCATGAACCCAGCTGGTGCCTGCTTGCCCAGCACCCACTACCCCTCACCATGCTGCAGCTGAGCACGGTAGGGGCTGGGCATGGCACTGGCCCCTGGGCTGCCAGGCTGGCAGATGTCCCAAGGAAAGGGGCTGGGGCCGGGGCCGGGCCCTACTCTGTACCACCCCACCTCCAACTTGAACTGTCCTGAGAGTCCTTGAAACAGCAGCCCCTGGCTGGGCTGAGCCAATATCCGGGCACGTGCCTGTGCCCAGCTCTGCTCCACATCCTGTATCGACCAGGGCAGCATATGGCCCATGGGGGGAAGGCCTGGGAAGGGCAGGAATGGTGCTGGATGAGGCCCTGCGGGCCGGCGTGTCATTAAAGCTAAGCCACGGTGCTTCCACTGCATGCGTTATCCCAAACCCGCTCTGTTCAGCTGCCCACGGGGTCCCAATGGCGGGATGGGGTGGCTGCTCTGGGCTGGCTGGGGGAAGGGGCTGCCCTGCTGTGATGGGCTGGGGGGGACATGGGGCTTCAGAGGCTGTTGCAGGGGCTGGAGCTGCCCCCGGAGCTCAGCTGGGCAGGAGCAGTGCAAGGTGCAGGATGGGCTCGGGCAGGACAAGCCCTGTTGGGCGAGGCAGCTCCCAGCGGGGTGCAGGTGCTGGGGAAGGACCTGGGGATCTCGGCGCCTCTAGGCTCTGCTCCAGGTCACCCCTCGGCAGGCTGGGAGCAGGGGCTGACAGCCCAGGCACCTGGGTTGCAGCCCTGCTCTGCCCAGGCCATGCTGGGTGGAGAGGGTTTACCTGAGGTGGGGATAAGCTGGCAGCTACCCAGTGGGCGTGAGCAATGGGGCACGGAGACTCGAGGCAGTTTAACCATTAAACCCTGGCGTCTTGGAGGAGGCAGAGGGTTGGGCCTGCCACTTCACACTGGACCTTGCCCCCTTCTCCCCCAGCTCTCCCACAAGCCATGAAGCAGACAGGAGGTGAGCCAGGGCTGGGGGCATGGGCAAGGGGCTAGCTCAGTTGCAGCTGCAGCCGCCTCCTTAGCATGAGCCTGGGCTTGCTCCTGGAGAATTGGGTGGGGGTCTCTTATTCTGGGGCTCCAGACAGACAGTTTCCCCACCTCACAGAGCAAGGGGTCCCCTGGGGAACTCAGGGAGGCCTCCCTGGGTAACACCTAGGGGCTAATTTGGCATCCAAACCTGGCCCCTTTCCTAGGGTCCCACCCTCCTCCTAAATCTCTGACCCCACAATGGCCTATAGCTGAGACCCACCCCCAGCCCTCCAGCTCTGGGGCCCAGCTGCTCCTCTCTGTGCTCACGGTAGCCCGGGTTCATGCTTGCTGGCTCCCCCATCCTCACTTTGCCTGGCTGGCTGCCGCAGCACGGGGCTGGGGTGGGGCTGGGTCATGAGTCCCAAGCGGATCGGAGCGAGCGGGTGGCCACAGTGCAGTCCCCAGGGTCCCCTGTGCTGCTGCCTTAGCACCTGCTGGCTGGAGCCATGGTGGGGCTGAGACTTTCGGGGCTGCCCCAGCCCTGCACTAAGCCGCGATACAGTGCTGCGGAGGCCAGAGGTGCTGGCAGTCATTGGGTTGGGGAAATGGAGCATGTGTGTGTACATGCATGTCCCTGCATGCCAGGGCACATTGCACCAGTGTCCCCCCTGCCTGCAGCTCTGCAGGTCTCCCCACCCAGACAGACCATACCCAGCCATCCCCTGGGTTGGGCTGTGGATCTGGGCCAGGGTGGAGAGCTCCCCGGACTGGTTTTGTGCCCAGATAGATTGCACTCAGCTTGCTGCCCTGGACAGGCTGGGAGAGGGGACCAAGCTGGCTGCAGCCATGACAAGCTGCCAGTCTGACTCCAAGCCTTCCCTTCACAGGCCTCGAGGACACCAAGGACCTAATCCTGTAAGTACCAGCTGCTCCCACACCTCAGCTCTGGGGTCCTCTATAGCACCTCGCAGGGAGGAGGATCCCTCCATGGCCACGTGGGTCTTTGCAGCTGCTAGGGCCAGTGCAAGCATCATGGGCATGGTGGGGACCCTGGATTGCTGCAGGCACTGCAAGAGCTGGGGGGACCCATTGGACTGGGCCATGGGGCAGGCACAGGGTCTAGGGCTCCAGCCTGGCTTCCCATCTTGTCCTCGCAGGAAGTTCACGTTCAACCCGAAGGATGGGATCGACAACCCAGCTCTGTCGCTGGCTGAGGACACAGGTAAGGGCCTCTGGGGCGGCCTGGCAGCACGGTGATAGGGGACGATGGCAGGGCTGTAGCCAGTGGTGAGCTTGGACTGTTTGGCCCCTGCCAGCTCTATCCTCTCTTATTTGGACTCTGGGCATGGACAAATGCAGACCATGCAGACCAGCCCCACAGGATCACTCCAGGGCATACATGCACGGACACTCATGTGCTGTGTGCACACGGTGACCCAGGCAGGGCTGGATGTGTTCTGGACTATGGGAATATATGAGCCTACCACTCAGGTTGCCCACAGCTGCATCTGTGCCAAGACATGGGCAAGCATGGCTATGGGTGCACACGTATGCATGGGGCACAGGACATGCAGGCACATGTCAGCCAGAGGGAGTGGGCTGAGACCCCCCAGGGCAGGACTCCAGTGTCCGGTCCTTGCATCCCTGCAGGCTCCCATGGCCTGCCGGCCCCTGCTCAGGGTTGGGGGCTCTCTGGCTCTGCTCCCCTGCAGACAGGGACAGCGAGGGACAGCCCCGCTTCTACCTGCTGAGCCGCAGCCCCAGTGAAATCTTTGGCTTCTACCTGCGCACGGAGCTGGGGCACACCGGGCACGTCATCCGCCAGCTGGAGCCGGGGGGGCCAGCCCAGCGCCAGGGCCTGCAGGATGGTGACCGGCTCCTGCAGGTCAACGGTGAGGATGTGGACAGCATGGAGCACCTCAGGGTATGCCGGAGGCTTGCGGGGGTTGTATGGGTGAATTGGTCTGCAGCTCGAGGGCCCTCCCCGAGCCTGGAGGCTCCAGAGCCCCATGCCCCAGCTTCCAGGCATTGCTTCAAATCCATTAGCACCCAAAACAAGTTTGCTGAGTCTCAACCCAGCTCCCAGAAGCCAGCCCCCACCCGGTGCTCCCTGGCCCAAGCTGCCAGTCCCACCTGGAAGCCCACGGTATCAGCCATGGGCAGCGGCCCTAGGAGCGCCCCTCCAGGGCAGGACTGAACTCCTAGGTGTGGCAAGACTCTGGTCCTTGTCCCTGGTGAGTGGTGCCCCTGGTCCCAGTGGCAGGACTGACTGTGCAAGGGGCTCTGTGGCAGGTGGTGCAGAAGATCAAGGCCAGTGGGACCCAGGTGTCCGTGACCGTGCTGGATGGCAACACCTACGAGGTGGCGAAGGCCCTTGGCAGGGATGTGGGCGCGATGCTGCCGGGCATCGCAAGGCCGCTCCTCTGCTACATCACCAAGGACAAGAGCAGCTTTGGCTTCAGCGTGTCTGCTCCAGAAGGTAACGGGGGCTGCGGGGTGCTGCCGGCACCTCCTGTGCTCCAGCTCTGGCCCCCAGGCTGTGAGCTTCCCCGCTGCCATTAGGAGCCAGTGTTACCCCCGGTTCTGCCTCCCCGCAGGCGTGAAGGGCACGTTCCGGCTGTCCGTGGTGCACGATGGGCCGGCTGATAGGGCAGGGGTGCCTGATGGCTGCTGGCTCCTGGAGCTCAACGGGGCCAGTGTGAAGAACTGCTCCTACACTCAGCTCAGCCGGAAGGTACCTGTCCAGCCTGGTGCCCGCGTGGAGGCTGTGCCACGGGGAAGATGCCTTGAGTGTTGTCTCCCTCCTGCCTTCCATGATGCCATTCCCTGCCTCTGCCCTGCCCCTCAGCTGCTGCTCTGACCCCCCCGCCCTGGGCAGCCGCTAAGGGCCCCTGCTACCCACCTCCACCCCTCCCTGTCCCCTTCTGCATCCGTCCTTTCCCATTCCCACGTCTGCTTTTCCCCAGCCCGTCACGTCACCCTAGAGCTGAGGTCCAGGCACCAGCTCAGTGCAAGGTACCAGGCAGCCTTGGGGCCAAAAGTCCCTTGTCCTGAAGTTCCCCCTGACCAAATCCCACCTCAGATGTAGGCTCCTGTGGGTGTTCAATGCAGGCACTGTGCCCAGGCCTGTCTGGCAGGGGGGCATGAGGGGCTGCAAACCCCATCCCCAGGCTCTCCCCAGGCTCACTTTGCCATTCCCCCCTGGCCCAGCTGAAGCAGAGTGGGAGCCAGGTGACGCTGCTGGTGCTGGACGCGGTAGATGAGGAGCTGTGCCGCCACCGGGGCCTGCGGGTCACGGCTGCCATGGCCGATGCCTCCCGTCTGCCCTTCCGGGTTAGAAAGCTGCACATGGTGAAGGGCCCCAAGGGCTACGGGTTCCTGCTCCAGGAGGAGCCAAGCTGCACCATAGGCATCGGTAAGGGGCTGATGGCGGGAGCAGAGGGCTGGGATCCAGGGGGAGCTGGGCTCAACCCTGACACTGGCTGTGTGGGGGGCCCTGGGCATGTCCCTCCTTCCTTCATGCCTCAGTTTCCCTCTCTCCAACCTCCCTCCAAGGGGACACTGGTGCATGGGTGCCTTTGGGTTGTCTCTCTCTGTTCTCCCCCACCCTCCAGGGCAGTTCCTGCGGGAGGTGGATGTGGGGCTGCCGGCTGAGCAGGCAGGCATGAGGGATGGCGACCGGCTGCTGGCAGTAAATGGCAAGAGCGTGGAGGAGCTGGACCACCAGCAGATCGTGCTGCTCATCCGGGCCAGTGGCCCCCAGGTGACACTGCTGGTCATCGATGCCCAAGGAAATGCCTTCTTCAATGCAGTACGTCGTGGGGGGCTGGCCACGTGGTCCCGGCCCTGTGGGGTCACCAGTGCCCCTGGCAGAGGGGGCCGGGGCATATCTCCAGCCAAGCCCCTTGGCTCTTCCAGATAGGGCTGTCCCCGCTGCTCTTCTACGAGGACCAGGACACTGCATCGGGCACTCATGCCTCCTCTCCCGGCCTGCCCCACACCCCCTGCCACCACCGTGCCGGGGGGCCACAGGACATCATTGACGAGCCAGAGAGCTGCACCACGCAGGTAACAGCACCTGGCAGGGGCAGCTCCAGGACTCTGTGCCCAGCCCAGCCCCACCTGGCCCCTCTGAGTGCTTGGATGCCCAGCCCCATACCCTGATCTGCCCTCCTGCCCCCAACTGATTTCCCAGCTTGAGCTGCTGCAGTGTGTGGGGGCCTCGGTTTGGGAGTCAGGACTCCTGGGTGCCGTTCGTCCCAGGGCGGTCTGGGGTCAGAGCCAGAGGGTCCCTGCCTCACCCACCAGTGGGTCACCCTGGAGAGGGGCAGGGGGGTTTCTGAGCTGTGGGCCTGCTCTTCTCAGGCAGTTCTGGGGGCAGTCGGGGATGCAGTGACCGTGGTCAGGGGCAGCAAGGTGGAGCAGCAGGTGGCAGAGAGCAGCCCCCAGGTGATGCTCCCAGAGGGGGAGCAGGGCAGGTGCCACAGCTCCTGGGACCCCAACCTCGTTGCTGCGGCCGAGCGCGCCCATGCTGGGGAGGCTGCTGCTGGGACCATGACCCTGCTGGGCTCTGGGTAGGTTAGTGTGGGAGGCCCAGATCCCTCCTGCTACTCCAGATCCCCCGCACATGCATTACCCCGGGGCAAGGGGCTCTGCGGAGGGTGTGGAGCTGGAGGGGCCTGGGCAGCCCCTGGCTGTAGCCACAGCCTCTGAGACTCAGCAGCTCTCAACTGGTGAGGGGGCTGTCCTCAGAAGTGGGAAGGGGACAAGTCTCTAAGCAGAGGGGGATTGGATCATGCCGGGGCTTTTGGTTCCTCTGCCCCTGCCCCTTCCCCTTCCCCTTCCCCAGCTAAAGCACAGCCCTGCACTGCCCAGCAGGGCTCTGGGGCAGGTGGAGCTGCTGGAGGCTGCCCTTCCTCTGTCCCACGCAGGCATCACCGTGGGAGGGCCCAAAGGAGATGAGTCAGTTGTTGTAGCTGCTCTGCGGCCCCCAGCTCTGCAGAGCCCCCGGCGCACGCTTTGCACACACATTGCACTGAGATTCCTTCCCTGGCGGCACGTCCCAGCGAAGGGCTGCACTGACCGGCTTGGAGCACAGGATATCCTGGCGCAGGAGCAGGGCTCCCAGGTGTCTCCGTGGACAGCGGTGGCTCTGCCTGGGAGGGCACCCCTGGAAACCATCCAGCAGTGGCCCAATGATTGCTAACAGGCATGGTTGCCCCACTTGGAGCTGGAAGCCAAGCCTGGCTTTGCCCACTTGCTGCTCACACACAGAGGAGACGGCTCAGAAGCAGTGAAGCCACTCTAGTCCTGGCTTTACTCACAACCCTGCCCGACCCTGGGGACCCAGCTGGCAGGAGGAGAAAACAATTTGGGTGGGGGGATCGGGACCATGGGGTCAGCTCCTGGATGCTGGCACCAGCCCCATGGGGATGGACCTGACCTAGAGGGACTCTGGTCTGGTCAGCAGAAGCTGGCTCGGGTCTACAGGGATGGGCCCACAGGGAGCACCTGACGCCCGACATGGTGCCCGCTGCTACAGAAGATGGGGAGAGCCTGCCCCTTCCCTGCAGCGAGCCCTGGTGCAGCATTCCCCCACCCCCTGCAATCATGTCATGCAATCAAAGCCTGATTAAATCATCTGAACCGCTGATCACTGCAGCAGCCTTGAACCTACAGGAATGATCTCGGGGTGAGGCAGGTCTCAGCAAGTGCCCCAGGCTCCCTGCTGCACGGAGCTGGGCTCTGGAGGGAGGGAGGTCAGGCTGCCAGACCGCAGCTCTGGGCACTGCCCCAGCTTGGGAGAATGCCTAGGGGAACATTGCTGGGTGCTGCTGCCCGGGGCCTGGCAGAGTTGGGCATCGCCCCTGCCCATCTCTGTCCCAGGCTGGGCGCTACATCTCCAGGGGGTTGAGGCCAAAGTCTCGCAGCCTCTCCTTGTGCTCCATGTGGATGGCCGTGGCTTCCCGCTCCCAGCGCAGCTTTGCAGAGGCCAGCTTGGCCAGGACACCATCCAGGCTGCCCTGTGGGGGCAGGGAGAGTCAGGCACAGTGGGATGCCTGCATGTGTGTGTGGCAGCAGGCAGTGCCCCAGGAGCCTAGATGCCAGGGCGAGGGGCACCCCCATACACATAGCTTCTGTGCCTGCAGGTCACCACCCTCCTCTCCCCATGTCTGGGAGCAGGAGGCAGCAGGGAACTCCATGAGCTTCCCTGCCCTTTCTGCCGGCACCTGGGGGGTCCAATCTCATTGCCACCGCCCTGCGGGGTGACTCACGTGCAGGATCTGCTCGTACTCAGTCTTCATGGTGTCGATCTTGGCCTGCAGCTCGGTGAGGCTCCGGTCCTTCTCGCCCAGCGTCCGCTCACTCTCCTCCCGGGCCTGCTGGCTCTGCTGGCGGCACACGGCTGCAGGGGGATGGGGGTGAGAAGGAGCAGGGCTGGGGGCTGAGCAGCTGCAGGAGGTAAGGGGTGGCTGGAGTGGGGGAGACTGTGGGAACTGGAATGAGCTGGAGTATCGATGCCCATGGATCATGCTGGGACATCGGGCACAGGGTCTAGTCTGACATCTCTGGCAATGCCTAGCAAGGTGGTGCTGCTAGGGAGAAGAGCCCACCATGGCAGGGAGAGGGGGGATTTGTACCGAGCTGCTCCTGGAGCTGTGTCACCTCGGCCTCCAGGCACTGGATGCGAGTCTCTGTCTGCCGCTGCAGCTCCTGGTACTGCCGGATCATCTCTGCGGGGAGAACAGGGCTGAGCCCGGCTGCCAGAGTCAAGTCCCTGGCTGTGTCACTTATACACCGGGTGCACAGGCCACTAAGGGACTTGCCCGTGGCCACCCAGGAAGCCTGTGGCACACCATCCCCAGCTCCCAGGGCCTGTGAAACCCCATGGCGGGCAGAGCTAGAGCAGTTCTGCAGGGCAGGGAGGGATGGGGGGCTCTGTAGCTAGGTGGGGGTGGCTGGGGGTAGCCTAGGGTGGCATGATGATGGCAGAACTGCTCGTCTTGCAGGGCCCTGCATGGAATGGAGCCAAAGGAAATATGGGGCAACCCATGGCACTGCTCCCAGCCTGCTGCACCCAGCCCAGCGTCCCCTGCACGCCTACCAGCTCTGACCCACCTTCATAAATGTCCCTCTTGTCCTCCCGTGCTGTCTCCAGCTCCTGCTCCAGCTCCTGCAGCCGCAGCTGCAGCCCCTCGCTGTCCGCCTTCGCCTGCCTGGCCACATCCCTCCGGAGCACTGGAAGTGACAGGCAGGTTAGGACCCTGCCCTGTGCTCTCTTCTTGTCGGCTGACCCTGGCCAGAAGCTGGCAGCATTACCCCGGCACAGCTGCCAGGAGCCCAGGTCTGGGGACCGCAGCCACGGGCCCCTCCTGGCGTGGGGGTGGGTGCTGGCTTGGACCCTACGGGGCTGCAGTGTGTGTCAGTGAAGACCCTCAGCTGGGCGACCATGGGACCAGTAGTGCTCCCAGTGGTGCAGGGAACTGCTGTGGTTGTGAGAGTCCCTGGCCCCAGCCCTGGCCCCAGCTCCTTGCTCCTGGGCCAATTCCTGCAGGCGTTCACCAGCTCTGTGGCCAGAGGGGATCCCTGCAACCATCCTGGGCTTGCTGTGCCCCAGGGCTTCCACCACCTCGCAGCGGCACATCTCAGCTGCGGGTCAGTGCATGGCAATGGTCCTAGATGGGGAGATGTCTGTACCACCCTGCCCACAGTCTGCCCCTCCTGTCACCTGGCAGGGCTCATGTCCCCACTGCCCACCCAGGCCAGGGGCTTACCCAGGTGCCTCCTGAGGGTGTCCACCTCCAGAGCTGTCTTCCGGGACTCCTCAGCTTCGCCTGCTGCATAGACAGAGCACAATCACGCATGCAAGACGGAGCATCGTTGGGCATTGGACACCTCCTCCCTGGGCTGGGGAAGCTCAAGTGTGTGGGGCAGGGGTTCAGGGTCCCCCAGGGCTCTGATCCAGAAGCCTTGGCTTTCCTATAGCTTCCATGTGAAGCTGGGGTCTCCCCCAGCCCTATCGGGGCCAGTCCAGGGCTAATCTCAAAACTGCTCTGTACCCACACCACACCTGGGAAATGGGGAACATGGCACTGGCTTCAAGCAGGACGTGCTGGTGCCTGTGTCCCATATACCCCCAGCACTGGGTTTCCCTGCTTATGCTGGTTACACCCCAGTGGGAGGCACGGGGCTCCTACAGGGTGGTCGGCAGCTTGTCCTGGCCCCTGGCTCCAGCTGCCTGCTGCCTCTCATCAGCCAGGAGGGGCTGGGCTGCTTTGGGATGGGGGAAGCTGAGAAGGGACATGGTGCATCCCTGCAGCCTGGGGGGCAGGACCTGGGGAAGGTTTCTGCCCATGCATGGGATTCCCGCTCACCTGCTGCAGGCTGCTTCTTCTTCTGTCTCCCTCCTTTCTTCCCCTTGCCCTTGGCCTTGGGGGCCATGCTCCTGGTTTGTCTGTGAGGAGAAACGGGCAAGGGGTATTGAGGCTCCCCCAGAGCTTCTAGGTGATGCTGCATGGAGGAGAGGCCGGATGGGAAGGCCACTTCAGCCTGGCATTTCCTGCACGGGCTGCAGGCATGGAGGGAACGGAGGCAGACCACGCTTGCAGCTGGGCTGTACCGTCCCAGGGCAGCACGGAAGGTAACCAAGACCCCCAGCAGTCCTCTGCCATGGGGCACTGGGGAAAGCGCACCATCCATCACTCACATCATCCCTCTAACAGGCAACACCTCCCCCAGAGATTGCTGGGCCCATGCCACAGCTGGGGAAACTGAGGCACAGAAAACAAAGGCGGCGAACCCAACAAACCAAATCAACCCAAGCCCTCCCCCCACAAATCCTGACTCCCAATGTCCCCTGCCCAGCCCATAGCCCCCCCCAATCCCTCCCAGCCTCCTGTTCTTCTGCTATTCCTCTCCATTTGCCGCACAAAAACCAGCCACATGCTGCAACAGCTCTGCAAGGGGAAGAGGCTTGTAGATGATCGTTTCCAATGAATCTCCCCCAAACCTCAAGTACCTGGAAGTGAAGGGCTTCTTGCGTGCGAGGCTGCAGATTTCCAGCAGGAAATGTAACTGGCCTGGCATGAATGGCGTGGGGAAAGCCAATCAGCTGGGAAGGCACAGCAGGCTGGTGTCGGGGAGCCTATCCCAGCCTGGGAAAAGCCGGCAGCTTTGCATTGCTAGGCAGCAGGCTGCTGGCTGCTATAGCGACCGGGGAAGCTTGGCAGCCAGGGGCTGGGCTGCAGGGTCTGAGGCAGGCGCAGGACTTGGCAGATCCCACGTCCTTTGCATCCAAGATGCTGGAAGGGGGAAGGCTGTGACATCTCCCAGCATCGCAGCACAGCAGCTGGGCCAGGGTCAGACGGGTTGGGAGAGCAGCCCACAGCCGCACGCCTGCTCTGAGACCCGCGTACACATGCAGAGCGGCAGAGGGTGACACACATGCACACAGAAACAGCTCCCAGGCTCAGATACACATGTGCACACACGCATGCAAGCACGTGGACTCGTGCTTTCTATGTGTGTCACGTTTTCTCCACGGAGGCCTTGCTCCTGCCCTTGGGGAGGTCAGGCTGTGGGGCCAGTCATGCAGAGCCCTGCTGTGTGACCGATTCCCTTCGCCTTTTCCTGAAACCTGTCGGGATGTCTTCAACCTGCTCTTTCCCAGGTGGATGGCGCCTCCCCACACTGCAATCTGCCTTGTTTAGGGCAGAGATGGGAGCATGTGCTTTGCCTCCCCTCCTATGTGGACTGCTCTCCCTCTGTGCCTCAGTTTCCCCATGTGTCAGATGAGGGTGGGACTCCATGGAGCACCTAGGTGACGACTTGAGCCAGACCCCTGGCTGGTGTAGGAGCCTGGCTGCTTGCACTGGTTGCAGGCCCCGTGTGTGTGAGCGAATCACCGGGAGCTTTGCGTGCATGAGAACAGATCGGGACTAAAAAATACATACATCTCAATCTAGGGGTCTAGATCTGGATTTTGTGACTCAACCTCCTCCAAGGCAACGGCACCACAGCTCTGCTCTTCACCTTTCTCCTTCCACAATCTCCCTCTAGCGTGCGCAGTACTGTGGTTTTGCAGGCTCAGGCCACCCCTGATGGAGGGGGAAGGGAACAGGGGAAGCAGAGAGATGAATTACAGCAGGGCTTTTGCTTTTGGCACCGTTGTCAACCAAAACACCCCGAGGGACACCGACAAGCTCCTGCACATTGTTCTTGAGCTGCTTTATTAGCTGGCCGTCCTCGCTGTTGGCTGCAGCATTTGGAGGGAGATGGATGGCAGGCTCGGAGCTCCGTGCTGGGCTGCGTGGAGCAAGCAGGTTTTCTCCCGGACAGAAGAGGAGCTGCATGAAGGCAGATGGGGCTCCACATGGGGAGAAAGGGTGTGTGAGATGAGACCCCAGACTCATCTGTTGCTGCTAATGTCTCCTGGCGCTGTGTCTTTGCTGCCCTCTTGGCACTTCCTCAGGCTTCAGGAGCACACTGATTCATAGATTCATCAACTGTAAGGCCAGAAGGGACCTTGGGAGATCGTCAGGTCCAGCCCCATGCACCAAGCAGGAAAGGCTCTTGCAAGGCATGATTATAGTACCCCACTATGGCTCTGCGGGAAGCAGCAGGTCCTCTCTGTGGGTCTTGGTCGCTGATTTTATGCAAAGCCTGCCTCTCAGGAGAGCTTAACTACATGTCCCATGCTGGGGCAGTGGAGACATGCTCCCACGACTCTTTCTGGCCAGGGCAGTCCTGTTCCCCAGCTAAGGACAGCCTGACTAAGTACCTACCCCGCATCAGGTCAGGGCCAGGGCAGGCAGAAAGTGTTGTGAAGAATTCCCCTGAATGCCCCACCCAACTGGATGAGGAGAGGGAGGACCACACCAGCAAGCCCAAGGCCTGAAGGCACAGGATCTGTGCCATGATGGAAGATGCCTTCTTCAGTCAACAGTTTTCCAAAGCCAAGCGAGCTCTGTCAGTCCCAGTGCGCTCGGCCCCTGGAGGATAATGCCATCGGCCTGGCTCCACTTCCGGATTTTTTTTTAATTGGAAATTTTTGATGCATAGAAAAAGGAACCTGGCTTTTCAAAATAGGGAACTGCTCCTGTTTTGCAACATCTGTACAATAATCTGCTCGCAGCTGAGCAACCCTGGGGGAGGGATGGGAGGCTACTAATGAAGCAACCGCGGTCAAGGAGCTGGGTTGAAGAAGCAGCAAATCCCTTCTTGAGTGCTAGCTCTGTTGCCTTCATAGAGGAACCGGAGCACGCAGGGGATTGCCAAACCAGCAGCAGCCGGGTTTTATACTGGGGCATTCGGTGTGAACAGGCAGAAATCTCTCTGATGAATCCTTTTGTGTTAAAAAGTGGTGATTTGGCTCAATGGGGATGTTGCCCTGATTTGTTTTGCTTTCCCTGAACTGTTTTTCAAGAAAGAAAAAAAAAAAGGGAAAATACCTCCTCTCAAAAAAAAAAATATATAGATAGATATAGATACACACACACACACACACATATATATTTGAGATGTTTTAAACAAAAGACATTGGTTATTTTTGTCGACTTCACATATCCCTCCTACATGTACGTCACTTTGAGTAGGGTCCATTGATAGTAATGCTAAATAAAAAGCTCGAACAAATCCTCCACTTGCTTCTAAACCAGTTTTACCATCATTTGTTGATGTGCCAAAAAGTGTGAGGGTGTTTTGATCTGGGACCGAGTCTTCCCCCCACCACTATAATTGCAAACAAACCTCTTCCCTCAGGTCTTGGCAGGAGCCCCTTTGAAATACATGCACAGGTGGCAAATGAATGGATGCTCAGCCTGGAAACTAGGCTCCTGACAGATTGGCATGCATGTGAAGGACCCAGTGGAACAATTGGGCAGATGTTTGCCTTGAGGTCCTTGGTCTGCATGTCCCCTGCACCTCCTGTCTTGGAGGGCTCTGGGCACTGGCAGCAGCCCTCCGTGCCAATGGGGCTTCACTGCAGCAGGAACTGGGCATGGAGGATTTTGCTGGGATGGAGCATGCATTATGCTCAGCCATTTCCCCCCTTGCAACAGGCAGGAGAGGGCCCGGGTGGTAAAAATCACAGTTAAAAATATCCTCTTTATTTAAATCCATTTTGTACAACTGCAAATTTACATTTGGGGGCTTAACCTTCTTCCCATTTCATGGTCTTCACATAGATGCCGTTTAATCAGCTCTCCAACTCGCTTTCTGATGGGGCAATCTGGGGTCTATGGGCAGACTGCGCTGTGTGAGAAGCCACACGGTCAAAATCCTCCTCAGTGCCAAAACAGACAAGCCCAAGGGCCTCACTAACCTCATTCCTATATGAACATCCCACCTGTGCACCCAGCGGATGAGAAACTACCCCGGGATGCGTGCCGTGGCCAGCAGCTCCCCGCGTGTTGAATTTCCCCAGTGCTGCAGTGCTGTTCCAGCCCAGCTCTTAGCTTGGACCCATATTCCCACACCCCCGGGGGCTCCTGCACAGCCCTTCATTAGGGGCCTTCACAGGCTGTCTGGGAGCTTAATTTGGGGAGATGACTTTTGCAGTGGGTGTATCTGCCATTGCACAGTATGGCAGATGCACTGACAGTCTCAGTCTCCTGCTCGTTGTCTGTGGCAAACTGGCTTTGCTGTAGAGCGAGAGATTTCACCTTGCTGCCGGTTTCTGAGAAAAAGAGGATTTATCCTCCAATGCCGCAGACACTTGTCGCACTGTAAGCACAGGCCTGGGGACCCTTCCTGGGAGTTCATGGAAACCAGCAGCTTCGGGGCTGATCCTAGCTGGTCTCGGCTTTCATGCTCTTGGGCAGGGATTTATTTCATCTCCTTCAAGTCAGAGACTGGAGGGGGGAAGGCATGAACCCCCGGGTGAGTCCCTCCTCTTCCCACCCCAAAGCAATCGGGACACAGCTCATTGGGAAGGTCCAGGGATCCCCCTCATGGGGACTCTGCAACTGCACAAATGGCAACCGGTCAATATTTCACGTGCATTTAAATCCAGCCAGATTTAAAATACATTTTAAAAAGCAATACTTAAAACTGGCAATGATGTAAATGCTATATTAAAATTGCAGATTTAAATGCACAGTTTAAATAGCCCCGATTTAAATGCAGTTTTTCAATTGCACTGATTTAAATGCACTATTTCAATTGTGGGTTTAAAAGCATTGTTTCAGCAGTCCTGATTTAAATGAGATATTTAAATCATTCTTATTTCAATGCACTATTTCAATCGCGGAGTTAAATGCATGGCTTAAATAGCCCTGATTTAAATGTGGCATTTAAACTGTTCATACTTACATATACTATTTATTTTGTGCTGGTTTAAAATGCGATGTTTCAATCATGGATTTAAACGCGTGGTTGAAATAGCCTTGATTTAAAACGCAGCGTTTACAACGTGTTTATTTCAATGCAATCTTTCAAGTGCAGATTTAAACGCAGTTTCACTAGCCCCCATTGAAAGGCAACATTTCAATTGTTCTTCTTTAAATACAAAATTTCAATCGAGAATTAAAAGGCATTTTTTAAATAGCCCTGATTCAAAGGCAATATTTAAACCGTTGTTATTTAAATACAATATTTAAAAAGCTTATTGAAACACACCTTTTCAATGGCCTCGATTTAAATGCAATATTTAAATTGCTCTGATTGAAATGCAACATGCAAATAGGCTGTTTAAATACACTATTTCAATAGCCCTGGTTTAAAAGCGGTATTTAAAGGGCCGTGTGTTAAATGCCCCATTTAAATCGCCCCCATATAAGCCATATATATAACTCCGCCCCGCCCCGCCCCGCCCCGCCCCGCCCCAGCCTAGCAGGGCTCTGCCCTCACCAAACATGGCCGCCGAGAAGGCCTTGCCGCCGCACTGCGCACGCTCCGCCCGGCGGCCGGCGGAGCGGAAAGGGGAGGCGGTGCCCCGGCCGCGAGGGGGCGGGGCTCGGCAGGAGGAAGCGCGCGCCGGCAGGGCCCGGGCAGCCAATCCGCGGGGCCCCCTCCGCAGCGAGGGGCGGGGCCGGCGCTCCCGCCTCATCCAATCGGCGCAGCCCGGAGCCGGGCCCCCTCTGGCGGCTGCCAATGAGCGCGCGGCGCTGGGAGCGGTTGTCCCGCCCCCGCCCCGTCGGGCGCCGTCGCCTCCTCAGCCCGGCGGTGTCCGGGAGCGGCCCGGGCTCGGCAGCACCGCGCTCCCCATGTCGGCGCCGCTGAAGAAGGGCCCGGGCGGCCTGATCGGGCTCATGAAGGACGCCTTCCAGCCGCACCACCACCACCTCGGCCCGCACCAGCCCGGCGCCGTGGACAAGAAGACCGTGGAGAAGTCCTGGAAGCTCATGGACAAGGTGCGGGGCCGGGGTGGGCGGGTAGGAGGAGGCAGATGTGGGGGAGGGGCGCGGGGGGAGCGGGGGTGGGGGAGGGGCGGGGTGTGGGGGGAGCGGGGGAGGGGTGGGGTAGGAGGCGGCAGATGTGGGGGAGGGGCGGGGTGGTAGCTGTGGGGGAGGGGCAGCCGAGGTGGGGTGTTGGCAGGGGGCGGGGGGCGCAGGAAGGGAGTGGAGTCTCCTGCCCCCGGCGCCTGGGGGGGCAGCCCGCTTGCTCCCCGCTGCCACCCCAAAGTCGAGGAGCTCGTGGCCCCGGGAGCCTCGGGGCCGGGCCGGGAAAGCCTGACTCGCCCCCCTCCGTGATAAATATGTGGTGCTGTAGAAGGGAAATCAAACCACCAGCTGGGGATGGGACCCCCTGCTTTCAATCACCCCGTCTGACTGATTGTCGGGGAGATGTGCCGCCTTCCCTCTGTATCCAGCGAGGTGACACCAGCGCCGTGCGCTTCGGCAGGGTTGGAAATCAGGGAAGTTGCTTTAAATGGGTTTTTTTTCCTCATACATGTCACTTTCGGGAACCTCATTTTGAGATTTTTTTTTTTTTTTTACCCTTTCTTGTGCTGTTGAATGTCAGGAGTGAGAGCCGAGACCAGAGGCCTGCATGGGGCTGAGATGCGTTTAGGGCTGAAGTGAATGGCAGGGTTCATACTGCCAGTTTCCATCGAAAGTGACGAGCGCAATAGACCTAATGCACAATGAAAGCACTTGGAGAGCTGCCTGTGATACTGAGGCACCTTCCCCTCTGGGAACAGGATGGGCAGGGCTGATGGGCATACCTCCTGCAATTAAGCTACGGGCCCAAGCATTTCACTTCTTCTTCCTCTTGTCTCTCTGGCTCCAAATCTCCTGCAGCGGATATTGTTGTAGCTCCGTTGATGCTAGAGGGCTGAGTAGAAGGGATCTCTTATTCCAAAAGAAGACCAATAAATCACAGTCATGGCAGAAGTTCCCATTAAGGGTTGCCTGGCTGGCCAAGCTTATCGTTATGGCTTTCTGTGCTCTAGCTGAGACAAGAGGTGGGATACAGGCAGGGAATCAGATGTAGAAAGGAGTGGGCTACGTGCATGTCTTTGTCCATATGGATGCCAGGATTTGGTTGCAGAGATGCAGCTCCTTCCAGTCCAGATCTTCCTTCCGTGCACATGCTGGGCGTGCGCACGTGCTCCTGTGACACAATATGGATTAGTCCATCCAAAAAATGGATTTAAAGAGGAAGAATGGAGCTCTCTTGGCAATACAGGCATGGCCTATTGTTGCATTTTTCTGGGCAGTTTTAAGGTACTTTTGTCCCTTGTTCTCTCTGGAGCTGGTCTTGGTCGTAAATGTTCTCCCTACCGTGAAATTATGAGCAAGGAAATGAAGCCAAGTGAGCTGTAATGTTAAGGGGTGTTGGTTGTAGCCGTGATGGTCTAAGGACATAGGCAGACAAGGTTCTTTGGCTAAATGTGATATTAGACCAACTAAATCATTGGGAAAAAAAATGGTTTTTTGCAATTTTTTGGGTACAGGCACCCTTCTTCAAGTCTATTTAGTTGGTCTAATAAAAGATATCACATTTACCCAAAGACCCTTGTCTGCCTGTAGTTTTAAGAAACTCTCGTCCATGAGCACAGGTGAACTAACTTTGCAACCGTACGGTGAGGTACTTGCACTTGTACTGCAAATTTTGCGTGTTTTTAATTTGTAGCTATATTGAACATACAAGGTCCCAGTGATCCAAATGGCTGGGCCTCTGCATCTCTATGGAGTCCCATTGACCTCGAGGGGAGGGTGGCTCTGAATAGGCCTAATCATCTTTCTGCACAGTTAGTTCAGGTTTGGGCCTACAGTAGAAAATCCGATTAGTGATTCAAGGAACTCTCGGGTATTTCACTTGACCCTGGAGATCGTGGTAAGGAAGATGGAGCTAGGGAAAATGCTTATGGAAGGGCTTCTATGTGTTGTCAGCTTCCGCTGTCAAACCTAAAGTCATAGTGGTGCATAGGGAAGTACTTGGTGGGTGCATGATAAAGAAGTGATCTTGTAGATTAGACATGCAGGGTATGGTTGTAAGTGTAAAATACTCCTGACTTGAGTCCATTTGCCTAATCTCTTAAATCAGATATTCTCCCTGAAGCAGTCAAGCATGCCTGAATTTCCTGCCTGTGCCAATAATTATGCAGAAGCTCTTGTCCGTTCTCTGTGCCCTAAGCTGTTTGTTCGACAGGTTCCCGTCTTCCAAATGCTCTGCTTTGAAGCCTTATTTTCCTCTTTTTATTAATTGTGTCACATCTTCTTCCCACAGTTGCATCTGATAACATGGTATGGATATAGGGGCCAGAACGCCTTCCCTTCTCTGTCCAGTGTGCTGTTCATTTGCAGATATCTCTTTCCTTGGCTTACTATGCATGCCTTGGCTGTTGATATGGGCTTCCTTAGGGAGGCTTGCATTGGGTTTTGTGACTAGGGATGAGTTTTCATTAACAGGGCAGTGTGAAACTTCCTGGATACTCAAATTTTAAGCAAATAGGCTGTTTGCTAGAATGTGAGTCATGGTGTAGTTGTAGAGCTCCCCTGGTGAACTCCTGTACAGAATGCAAGCATTCAGTACACTGGACTGGTCCACAGGTTCTGCGTGTAGTCAAAGAATAATTTGGCGGTTTCCAGAATAACATAAATGTGCCACCGGCAAGAAGCTGGGCGCCAGAAAATCTCTCCCCAGTGTTTCACACGGATGTCATGGCCTTCTGAGTGCATCCTGTCCAGTTTCTAATATGCTTGTATCACTTCAGAAAACCTCCCACCCTGGCTTATCTGCACCATTTAGGCCTGCTTGAACCTGACTCTTGCAGCTTCTGCTTTACGTGAGTGAATCCAATCTAACATGCAGAATGACTGCACACGCAAGTGGTGGGGTTGGGTGGGGCATTCAAGACTTTTTTTTCACCCTTTCAGGGAAGGAATACTGGCACGTTTCTTTACCACTTTTGGCAGACCATGGTTTGGCATTTAAGCGCAAGCTGCAGCTTGTCTGAGCTGCGTGGCTTGTGCACCCTCTTGGAACTGAAATAGTGTTGGGTCTGTGCTTTGCATGGATCCTGCTGCCTCTTCAACTCTTCTGAGACAAACCAGGCCAGACTCCTTTATGCACTAATACACTGTTGCTGATTGTCAAGTTTTGGTTCCCTGTGTTCCTGTGCTGTTAGGTATGTGCATCAGTAAAATTCCAGTCCAAGACCTTTTGTTTGCTGATATGATACAGCCTAACAATACTCGAGTATTATGAGGTTAACATTAATCTCTAGATCCAACTGGAGGCCCTGATCATGTTCCGCTTGTGCCAGGTACTGCACAGATACAGAAAAAGGTACTGTCCACATCCCAAAGAGGATGCTACTCTACTACTGCTACTACTGCTACTCTACTGCTAGTGCAATGCAGGCCAATAATTTAGGATTGCTACCCCCTTTGGTCTCATTAGATCCACGTCATTCTGTGCTACTCAGTAATAATAATAATTGGCAATCCCTCACAGCCAAGGATCCTTGTCTTCCATGGCTATATTTCATGCCTTTATTTGTGACTGATAGGATCCCGTATGTGAGGTTTTAGTGCAGTTTTCTTAAATACTGCTCAAATTGGGCAGTGAACCTTTTATATACTCTGGATAAGTACTTTGTCTTAAATTCTAGAAGACAAGAACTGGGGCATGGCTAATTATGGTTATAACCATTTCTCCCATCCATGTAAGCAAGATCAAGCTTTACTTCTGTATTATAAGCAGTTTTGGCACAGAGCATTTACAGATGACTACCGGCCACTTTAAAATGTCATGCTCTTCTGTACTCTAGGAAGTGTTGCTGGCAATTTACTGCTTAATTAGGTAAAGTTCATTATTTTTTTTATCTAGGGAGTAGGGTTGACTCGTGCCTTTGAGACTGTGTGTGCCCTCAGATATTTTGTGGGCCTGCAGATTGCTGTGACAAACAGTACAGTAAGCAACAGTCATTCCTTGCACTGCCTGTAGCCATCCTGTGCAGATTACTACACTAAAATGGGAGGAATTCTTGTCAATCTATTATCACATTTGCTCATCTTTTCACTGTGGATAGCAATTAAAGCAGTGTTTAATATATCAGAAACCATGTCGTGAAGTAATTTGCACTGCCTTGGCTGGAGGAATTGTTTTATACCTTTCTATTAATGATGCAGTTGATGACAATTTCCTGTGGAACATAATCTAGGCAGCAGAATATCAAATAAGCATTTTAGCATTGCTCTTGGGTGGTATTTGAGGAAGTGGATGTGGAAATTATAAATGCGAGGTAGTGCTTTTTATGTGGAGGAGATGGAAGAGTAGGTTTGATGCCACAAAAGAGAATGGAGGCCTCTGAGCTAACGTGGAGACTAGGGTTTTTATCTTGAATATCTGTGCCACTTGAGCATGCTTTTCAAAGTGATGGTGGGAAATGTCAGAGCTGGGCACCTCTTGGTAATGGAGGTGGGGGCCTGGTATGGCTTCAGCTGAGGGTGAGAGAGAGAAGTCGGAGGTGGTGTTGGATGGCTGTTGGCTCCAGATAAAATGAGACGTTGAAGCCCCTCGGAGATCTGTTTTAGGAACCTGGTGTAGGAAGAGAAACATTTAGTGCCAGTGCCTAGGGGGCAGCCAAAAATAGGGAGGCCTTGTGATTGGCAGTATACTGATAGGGAGTGGGAGGTAGTCCCTGCCTTGAAGGCCTTCCAGTCTGAGTTGACAAGACGGACAAAGGTGTGGGGGAAGGGTTTAGAGGAAACTCATTAGTTGCGTGTATTTTTGGAGAGCGTAGGTTCATGTAGAAGGAGGTACAGCAACTGGAGTGGAGGGGGGCTGAAGGGAAGAGGCTCGGGGTTGGAGCAGCAGTGCATTGAAACTTGGAAGAGGGGGTGGAGGAATTGGCAGTTAGCGGTCTTTGGAGGGGCACTCTCAAATCATAACTCGTAAGTAAATGTATACACCTGCGGAAATAGGTTGGATTATTAAAGGGACCCATCCACTTTGACACTGTCCCTTTGAATGCTTCTCACTATCTTTGTCACAAGCTGTGTCAGGCAACTAGAAAAAGAAAAGAGCAGCATATTTCTATTGCCTTTAAAAAAAAACAAAAAAACCCCCAACCCAACAACAATTCAAAAACTCTGTGGCACCACTTCACATAGTGTCATTTTTTCACTGCTTCCCCATTCTGGTTAGTTCCTCTGTTTGTGTGTGTTTGTAACAAAGCAAAAGGGAAGGGAAACATTTTGAAAAAGGAAATGGGAAGGGGTAATGACAGGAAGGAGTCAAGAAGGGTTTTGGGCCACATCTACAATATGCAGCTCAGTTGAATTTAATGGAACGGCTGGAATAAATATGAAATAAATGCAATAAACATGAAACTAAGTGAGCCTGAAGCCAGGGGGAAATGTAAACATCCATTGTATGTGTAATTATGTTTGCTCTTTGCTTACACTTTACACTTCCTTTGGCTTGGAAAATGAAAATGCACGAAGTCAATGTCAGTATTGATTATAATGAGTTTAACTTTAGGGTTTTCCCTGCTAAAAGGTTTAAAACCCCGTGCGGGAATGCGTTTTGTCGGGATTTTTCAAAGTATAGAAACGTTTCTGTTAGTAAGAGGCTCGTTTCTTTCAAAAAACATTGAAAGCCAGCCTGGATTTGACAGGACCTCTTAAGGTAACAACGCAGAAGTGAGCTGAAAATGGAAATTTCCCTGTTTACTGCAGTAACACCTAATCCAAAGTACTTGCTGCCTTTTTGAACTTCTTCTAACATTGTCTGGCAGCAGGCAGGCAAGGCGAGGGAGCGAAGCGCATGGTAATTTGCTGCTTTCCCAGAGCCGCGAGCATTCCTCTGGACATCGTCATGATGCTGCAAGTGCCCAAGCCGAGGAGGAGGCAAAGTGCAACTGCTTGCTTTTGGTGCTACCGAAGAAGGAAAGCAGCCCCGTTTGCCAGCCACAGGAGTTTGGAGGCAGCTTGCTGCATGTTCCCATGCTTGGGTGGCTCAAGCAGCAGTGCTCTGGACTCCAGCTATCGAAGTAATTGTCGGTTTGGTGAATAATTAAGCTGTGTTTAAAATTCATGCAGCAACGAAGCCAAAGTTTTCCTGCTTTTCTTGTCTGTTAGCCACTTTTTTGGGAGGTTTATAGAGGCCGCTTTTAAGAGGATTTTTGTAGAGTTTGTGAAGAGTGCCTGGCTTGTTGTTTCTGGGAGAAAAACATGTCCAATTGATATCAAGTCAGCCTGTGAAGTTACTGACAGTCAGTAGGTCTGCTTCCTACTTAGCTGGAGAGTTTCAAGAGATAAGAGGCTGTGCTGTTTCCTTTTCCAGCTGACCCAGAGAAATGACTGTTCTGTTCCTGAGCCTTGCTTGCTTCATGGAGTTTCCCTGTAACACATCAAGAGTTGTCTTTTCATAAAAAGTTTTGAACCCAGGTGAAAAATGAACGTAGGTCTCCCAGAAAAATACCCGGGCTGTTTGCTGCAAGCTTTGGAGAAATGCTGAAAGCATTATTGGGTTTTATACATGTTGCAGAATGAAACTCTTCTCAGAAGAGAATTGTGTTAACGTTTGGTTCCCTGGTGTGGTTCACTTTGCAGCTGCTTTACTGCTAAGCATATTGCGACAGAGGTGTCAAAATCGGTGGGGTGACTTGACCACATGCTTCTCAACTACTTGTCTAGGTCTAAGACTTGTCTGCTGCTTCAAAATGGAGGGGGAAGTTTCACTGGTTTGTGTGCCTGTCGTTTTGGGGGACAATTCACCCATCTGAAACTTCCCTTCCCTTCATAGAGATGGAGTGTATACTGAAAGAACTAATATGAGCTGTTGGAAGCGTTGTTGGAAGATGTAAGTTGTCTTCTCAGGCTCTTTCTGCACCTACCTGCAGGCCGAGTGAAATGCTTAAAGCTCCATTTCAAATTGGTTATTGGGTTTTCAGTTAGGGATTTTGAGAGGGGAGAGTAGTGGGTTGCCTGTCAGGGAACCACTTGTACCTCTCAGGGTGCTAGGCAATGGTAAGTAGCGATCACCAAGTTTTGTGCCAGTACTGTAATAATGCACAAAGGCCCCCAGTTGTTCTTGAAGCTTTTCTCCCTGTCAGTCTCCCTAAGGCCGGCTGAATTTGCTGCAGCATTCTTGGGAGATCTGCTTTGTAACATACTTCTGCAGAACAGTGCCACCACTTTAGACTCCATTCATGTCTTCTGATATTAAGCAGTTGAAGCAGTGTTTGCATTTCAGTAAAAAGCTTTAGGAAATTGTACCTGCATTTTTGCACAGTCTTCCTTTTAAGTTTGAGTTAAATGCTAAAGACCCAAATGGTTAGTTCTGTCTTGTTCCCAATTGCCAGGTTTTGTCTCTTATGAAGATGGCTAGAGAATTAAAGCCTGCAATTGCTTGGCCATGCTGAGCCAGCCTTTCAGCACTTAGTTGTAGCTGAGAGAGCACTAATAACTTCTACAGTTGCCATTATGCCATTCTGTGGACAGCTTTCTCTTTCCCTAGACTAAATAATAGAGACTCTGGGCTATTACTGGCTAAAGAAAAGGACTTTTTCTCAGAGGTGTGCAATCCTTTTTAAAGCTATCTCTTTCTCCTCTTGTCTAAGCTTATTTTCATGAGCTGCTGTGTATAGTCGCCCTATTTTTGTCTTGCATATACCACATCAGCTCAGATAGGTAGGTTTCTGGTTTGTTCCTCTGTGATAGAAGAACATGGCTTTTGGGGTGTGGGGCTTCTGCTCAGTGGGTTCCCTATGCTGCTATGTACGAAACAAATAGCGCACAAATGGCAAAACTTTTACTGATAAGCCTGGGGACTGATTGGCCTTGTATCCTTAATTCTGTAGATGTGTAGACAGTCTCCCTGTTGAAACGCAACTCGGAGAAACTTTTCCACCAGGAGGGAGGAACAGTCTCGCAAATGTACCAGACAGTATCTTAGAAAGTATCAACTGTTTCATCTAATTGTTAACGGGAGTAATTTTAAATACCGAGTGCTGTTCTGAGAAAGTGCACGTACAAGTGGGAAGTGACTGCAGAGGGTCAGATACCGCACCTGATATTCGCATGCAGCTCATGGAAGGCAGTGGCACCTGGAGACATATCAGGGGTCTAGATCCCTTTTTCTTGCCCATAAGCTTCATTTGTTACGTCAGTGAGGGTGTCTGCCTCTTAGCAAAAAACCTTTGCTTCGTATCTCCTCTTCATTGCTGTGCGGTCTCTGTTGGAGTGTCACTTAAAATTTGATTCATAGTCTAAACTTTCATTGAAGCACACCTTGGTAACTTTTATAGGGCTTGTTTCTATGGGGAAATTTTACCCGTATTTTATCACTATTGGGATGAAACTTCCCATGCGGACACTCCTGAAATGAGAGCATCTTTGTTGGGGGGAGGGTGGGGGGGAGAAGGTTTGCTATGGCTGTATCAGTATAATTATGCTGGTAAATTGCAATGTGAAAAAGTCTAGACTGTGTCTCCTTTGATAGAAGCACTTTGCATTTAGCAAGTCAGCAGCTCTGTCATTTAAAAATGCTGCCTATTGAATATTACTGCATCACACTTCTTAAGATGAATTCAGTGCGAGACCTAACCTCCTGGCACCTAGACACCAGGAAGAAAATGTGCTAGTCGGGAAGATTCTCCTTTTTTTTATGACAGTTGGAATTTCTACGGGAACTTGAGCACCCGCAGTTGCACGTGGGACTGTTTATTTGTCCGTCACTGTGTCTTACGCGCACTTGCGTTTTGGGAAAGGCTGGTGACCAGCTCTGCGCAATCTTTGCTGCTGCTAAATCTTTGTGGTCTCAGACTGGTGACTCTGCCTTTATCCTTCCATGCAGGTGGTGCGTCTGTGTCAGAACCCAAAGTTGGCATTGAAGAACAGCCCGCCCTACATATTAGATCTGCTGCCTGATACGTACCAGCATCTCCGAACCATCCTGTCACGCTACGAGGGGAAGATGGAGACCCTGGGAGAAAACGAGTACTTCAGGGTGTTCATGGAGAACTTGATGAAGAAGACCAAACAGACCATCAGCCTCTTTAAGGAAGGGAAAGAAAGGATGTACGAGGAGAATTCTCAGCCTAGGTAATGCGGAAAACCTTACTGCTAGTACTTGCAGCACATGTCTAGCTGAGCGGGTGGGACATTGAGCGCACAGCTTAATGGTTAATCCAGTGTCTGGCAGTGAGAACAAAGAGTTTGGTGGTGAAGGAGACTTAAAGCTAGCTAGAGAAGATCAAACTTGAAGTGAAATATTTTGGGCTAGAGCGAAAGCAGTGAGAGGACAAAGAAGAGATCAGTATTCTAGATCTGAGCATTCTTGGCTGTTGAGTCTTGAATTGAGTTACACTAGGATAAAGAATAAGATTATTTCTGTTCTAAGCAGGCATGCGATTTTTATGCATCTGCGAACAGCTCCATGTTGGAGTGAGTATATCTGTAAAGTTCTTTTGTACATGAATTGGCGAAGACGTTAGTATAGCTGGGGGGGAGTTTAGAGTTGAACATGAAGTATTTCATTTTGGAAATTGGAGTCACGACCTCTGCTTTCTGAATTTGTATTTCAGTTCCGAGCATTGCTTCATTTTTTAATTAAAAAAAACAATTGGAAACATATGAGGCTGGGTGTGGGGAAGGGGGAATAAAATTGAGACTTAAATCCTCCTTATCTCGGTTCAACCCTCTACTAGAATTTGAGTTGGAGCCAGTCTCTCCTGGGTATGTGATGGACCTGTTTGAGTCTAATGGAACCTGAGCTTATCCAGGGGTCTCTGTGGGAGGCTGTTCTTTCAGCAGATCACTTTATCAGTAGTTTAGAAATGTTGTTGCTGGCCACTGACAAAAGCTATGCTGGCCTTCCTTTCTTCATGGCACTGCCTTCGCGGCCCTCTCTTTAGCGAGAGACTGCAGTGACATTGATGTTTGGCCTTTGTACCTGTCCTTTGGATCTCCCTGAGGCTCAGCCGTATGGGTACAGAACAAGAGGCGCTGCTGGTGACTCTGGTAGGTGGTCTCCCAGTGATGGGTGCAGACCTGGTGCTCAGTCTGCCTAGCCATTTGATGCCATTGATCTCAGGCTTTGCTGACTTGACTGCGGACCCCAAAAAGTCCTTTCTCTCCTCGCTGAAGATTGTCAGAGGGTAATTTCCATCTTCCTTGCAAGCACATTTGGGAGGGTCTGTAGAGTTTTACCTTGTCACCCCCTGTGTGTGTACACACCTGGCTACTGGAAAGGTTTTTGAAGCAGCATGGTGTCTCCTTGTATGCTTCATTTAATCCAGTCATAGTAGGTCATTTTTTATCAATTCAGTTTTGACTGCTGTTTACAGGAGTTGAAGTGGAATTTGGCAGGCCACTTATTAAATGAGGTATCTCTCCTTTAGGGTATTGCCCCACTACTTTATGGCTGCAAGCTGGTTTCTCAGTGGATGTAATTTTGGTCTGCAAAATTCTTATTAGACAGAGACCTGCCTCCCTTGGCTCAGCTGCCACAATTGGGGTCAGCAGAGATGGTTGAGATGGAGTCTTTTTAGTTTAAAACATGGGGCTTGGTGACATGATGTCATCTTTGAGGGCATTTTAAATTTGCAACTTGTTCTTCCCCTCTGACCAAAATAACCTGAATCCACCAGGCAGCGCACCACGCTGTGAGGCCTGTGTAGCTTCCTTGGCATCTTGGGTGGGAGGAGAATTGAAATCATTTTCAGTGTCAGGAGCAGAGTGAGGGGAGGACTGAGGTTGCTAGGTTTGTCTGGCATGGAAAATGGTGAGAGTTGTAGTGACTGCTTTGTTATTTAGCTTTGCTTGATGCACACCCAGAGCAGTGGTGTTTTTTGTCTTTTATATATGTAAAAAAAAAAAATGTGGAACTAACCAACCAGTTAAGTTTGTTTGCAGTCAAGCAACTGTTAAATGGATGAAGCCCTAGCAACTCTGCGCATGTCATTTTTAAACAAAAATGGGAAGTAATGGAACATTTACTTTGCATAAATTTATTTTCATAATTTTGTACTGGGGGTGTGTTCATATAATGGCACCTTTACTAATTTCTGTTTTTGTTCACTCTTCCATGACCCTCCAGGACTTGCTTATTAGGATTTCTAAGTGGTTCAGCTTTTTAGGTAGGGCCTTGCAAGTCCCTGCATAACAATTTGCTGTCCAGGTATCTTCTCAAATGTAGAAGGTCAAAGTGGAACGAATGTGTCGCAAAGACATTTTAGCCCTGCTTTTTGTCAAATGCGTAGCTTTCTGTTCACAAGCCTTGTGGAGCCCTGCTTCAGAGCTCCAAACGAGACTTGCCATTTTCCTGTTTGCTGCTTATCTTTTGAAAATTAATTTCAGATTTCTGTGTCAAGATGTCAAGGTTTGGGGCCAGCGTAATAAATAAGTCCAAATGAAACTCCATGCGACTAGTCCTTCGGGGGCTGTCACTAGCACTCTCTTAGAGTCAGTCTGCCGAAGATTTGACAGCCCCGTAGTAGTGGAGTTGCTGGGCCTGCAGCATTTGGTCAGCCACAGCCCTTGTAGTTTTAGCTGCTTCTCCACTCCCTCTTCATCTCGTCCTAGGAAGAGGTAGCGACCATAGTACAATACACTGATTTGTCTCTGAAGGATATACTTTAGATAGTCTTTATCTGGGGAGCAGCTGTGGCTTGGTAGCATTCCTATTGTTTCTGTTTCCCCATAGAATAAAAAATGCACCATTGATAAAAATAGTGTGTACACATGAGTCAGGCACCAACTCAGGATATTACTTGCCTTGAAAGAATGTGTTCTCGGATTCAGGTGGCATCTTTTGCCAATGGGCTTGACGGGCCTTCCACTTCCAGCAGTGTGCCAGGCCAATTACTGTGCTATCAGATGGCAGTTAAAAACCAGCTACTGCAGCTTGCAGAAGTGAATTGGGATCCTTGGACTTAAAGGAGAATTGAAAGTCTGCTTTAAGGAGCAGTCTTCATATAATCTTACTTCAGTGAAATGATTGAATAGTTTTCTCCTTTACTTCCCTGTTGAGATGCACATTCAGGGTTTTTTGTCTTTTCTTGTAACCCTTCTTGACAGTTAGATACCTAAGGCAGTGGAAGAAATTGCTACTCCCTGACCTGTTTTAGAAGTTGATTATTGGCTGTTCTGGAAAAAGCTGAGACTTGTGAACTTGTATCTGGTTGTCATTTGAACTTTACTTCCTCTTTTAATATAGCGTGTGTACATCTCTTCTTGCTTAGGAAAGATGCTGCTCATCTTGCTCTTGGTTTCTGTGGCTTGTGCTGAAGCTAGGTGGAATGCTTCCGTAAACCTGCTTTTTTTAATCTGTTTTTCTTCACCCTGTTCAGTGCTCACTTTTATATTCTCCTTGAGCTTTTCTCAGTGTTTTGATTTCCTTTTATTCCTTTCTTACTAATGCCTTATCTGTCTTCCCATCTTCTGAATTCAGCCATTACCAGTACTTTGTTTCCTGTTGTGCATTCTCTTATTTCCGACCCTATAGATAGCTCACAGTTAAGAGCAAAGGCAGGATTTGGACATTTGCATAACTAGTGTGCCAATCATGCTGGGTCCTGTTAATCAGGGGGACATGCTTATAAACAAGTGACAGGGCAGGGAATTGGGGATTTTTAAAATCTTTTTTGAATGCAAAATATTTTTGATCTTTGAGCAGCTTGAATGCAATCCATGGTGCGTTCTTGTGAGCTAGACTGGGCACCTGGACACTTGCTTTTTCACACCAGTATAACTCGCCTTAAACCAGTATAAAGAGGAGTGAACACATGGCACTTAGCTGCAGAACTGTAAGTTATAAAAATAGCTCATATGCTGACATTGCCTCCAGGAGATCTTTTCTTTCTGTCTGCTCTGGAAAGCAGTGTTCCTTTAGGTTGCAATACAAAACCAATGTAAGTTATGCTGGAGTTAGTGTAATGTGCCCGGGCCCTGAGGCAGGAATGGAGAGAGAGATGCTCTCCGAGGGCGTCTGTGATCATGGATCCTTCATAGTGCTTGTAGCTGCCACAGAGGTGTTGCATGAAGACATCGGGCGCATCTTAGAACGTGATGATATGACTGACGTTATCCATTTAGCAAACAGCTCTGATGCCCGAAAACCTATAGTGCAACCCTTGCGCGTCATCTAGTCCCGAGTATTTTTTAATTTCTTGTCGCCGTGTGCCATACGCGATGCCTACATCAGGGTTGTGCAGAAGCATAATATGGCTGCTGCATGATTTTTACTGTAAAATGGGCTTAGTTTAAAATCCCATAACAGAAAGGAATATAAATTGAAAGGGTTTAGAAGATGAAGTTTTAAAGATTAGAGCAGAAGCCCTTGATGTATTTTATCTCTAAGAGAGTTCTTTGACGCACCTGTTTTTCTGCTGTGTTCAGGAAGTTGAAATAGGCTTGTAGAAACACCCTACACAGGCACGTGGCTGCAAAGCTGCCTTTTTTTAAAAGTGTGATCAGAAACCAAATCAAACTGAATTCGGTCTCTGTCTCTTTCCCTGTTCATTAACAGCCAGCGTACCCAAAGCATCCTTTCTCTGTGGCTAACACCAGTGCTAAGATTAGCAGACTTCCACTGCTATTAACACTTAATTGTTTCCTTTCTTTTCTTAGGACTGTAACTGCTGTTTCTTAACTTGCAGGGCTGCGGTTTGGAGTAAAGTGGTTCAGTCGCACTACTGTCAACTTGCTTCAAGTATTGCATTATTTTGGACTCTTTTGGGTGGTTTTTTTTTCCACAGCCCTGTGATATGGGAGCTTCACTGATGTGTTGCTCAGCCCTTCCTTTTAATTCACACATTTATTTACAGGTTGCTCTCACAACAGAACTGTGGCTGCTTTTAAACCACACCAGCTCTGCTTAACTGAATGTGTGTGGTGCAATGGCTATTTTTGAGTTACTACAGACTATAAAAATACTGAACAATAACTTGTACTTAAATTTGAAAAAGAAACAGTTCCGGAGTAGGATTTTTTTTTTCTTCTTAAGAAATAATTGCATTTCATCTGCATATAGCTTTTTGTAGGGCCTTGTGGGTCTGGTTTGTACTTGATAATTAGCAGCATGGTTTCAAAATACTGTACAGATAACTTTGTATCTGAATTTAGTAACGTATGATTACAGGAACTGGTGGTTCTTGATGTTGGAATCAGCTATTTTTTCAAGGCTCGATTCCTTTAGAGAGAGATAGGCAAAAGAATCTAGTGACCTACTCTTCCCATAAAAATATATATATTCTTTTGTTCGGAGAAGTACCCCAGGATGGGGTTAATAAGGTTTGTATTCTGTCTGGATATGTGTTGTCACCTAACCAGAGGGGGGGAGGCCATTCAGTTATATATAGTTCATGCTAATATTATAAAGTGACATGTTCTTGGCTTTGCTTGTAGTCTAAAATGTAGAGAGTAATGGAAAGATTATCATGATTCTCAGAAATGTGCATGTGCTACCTTGAAAACTCAACCATCTGGCCCTTAACACCTTCTCCCCCCACCCTCCACTACCAGCAGCGAGTCTTCGTAATGGCCTTGTGTACCGAGAGAGGAGTGGATTTGCGACAGAGTTCAGAAAGGGCTGGGTGAATGTTAGGGCTGTGCACAGCACCGTACCTAGACTTCTGGAGGCCCTGGGTGAACTTTTAGTATTGCCCCCCGCCCTTGCCATAGGTAATGATAATATATATTTTTTTTAATTGCTATTTTTGGGCCCCTTTTGTGTCTGGGCCCCGGGCAGCTGTCCGGTTCATCCATTCCTGTGTCCTGCCCTGGTGCAAGAAGGTTCGGAGATACTTGTGCTGGGCACAAATGACATAATGAGGCTGGTGGCATAATCGGACTGGAGGGAATGAGGGCATGGGGGGGTGGCGGAGGTGGCTGGATCAGCATTTGTAGTCTCGAAGGCTGCCAGCATTTGAATTCAAAAGACCAGGGTGTGACATGGTCAAGATCACACGGGGAACAACTGACCTTGTCACTTATGTAGCGGTGGGGATAGAAAATGACCTCATCAATTGTTCCGTCCTACGGTGTGTTTACCCAGTGTCATAACTGAGCCCTTTTATTGCGTGCGATTTGATTATCTGGAAGTGAATAGTCAATAGAACGAGTTGCACGAACAATATCTACCCGAGCGGTGCACAGGAGGTATGTAGAGGGTGGATGCAGTGGAGAAGGGTGGGGTTAGATAACCCCAGATGGTTTCTTCCTTTTAAACACAAAGAGAGAAGAATTCTGGCTAAATAAAGGTTACTTCCTGCAGCCGGGCAGTGGCAGCACCACCTTCTCCTGTCTGCTGAGCTTGCTTAATCATCTTAAGGTCACAGTAAGTGAAGTAGGTAGCACTGGAATGCTTTCAGTTCCGTCAGGGAAGACCCAGTTACCTGCGACAGAAATGGAAAGCTGTAGTTCACACATCCGTCACCATTCATAAATCCCCTCTGCTGGGCAAACTGTGAATGCCACTTAACAAGTGATCTCTTTTCTGGCGGGTATCTAAATACTATCAGGTGTGGTTGGGAATGTGAGGCACCAAAATAATGTGCCCATCGATAAATACAGATGTGAAATGTCTCAATTTCCTGGGTATTAATGGTCTTTGAATGGAGGAAATGGGCTCTCTTCTCATATTCTGAATCAGTTTGTAGTTTCCTGCTCTCCTTTCCACTGTACATTTTTTAAGATTAATTTCTCCTTGAAGAAATTAAGCTTAAAAAAAAATTTCTTAATTTCTCCTTGAAGCTTTGGTGTGGAGATCGAGGGGCTGCATGAGAGAAGCAGATGTTTAGAAGTTGAAATAGGCACCACTGGGCATGAAATGACTGAAATGTTGTTTCCTTGCTCCTTGTCATTTATGCAGGTAGGATGTAAAGTCAGGAAATGTTAACTCAGGTTTAGCTACTTATACATAGCTTTGGGGTGGAGGGGTCGGGGGGAGGATGCTTCAACTGAACTCGGTGCTGACTTGCGGCTGAGGTTTCAGACGTTGGAGCACACCAAATTGTCATGCCTTCTGACAGCGAGATTTGCATGCTGCTGCCTCAGCAGGATTTCATACTGTACACTTGCTCCAGGGCATAGAATTACTAATCCGTGCAGGGAAAAAAAAAAAAGCTTCAGCTGTTTAATGTGTACTGGAAATGAGAATACTCAGCCTTGGTGAGAGGAAGGAAACGGAGCTAAATGCAAGACAAAAAAAGGTGGGGGGGAGAGGTTGTACCTCTTTTTTTTCCTTCCAGATTTGTTCTGTGCTTTAAGCTGTTACCCATGTAAATTCTAACCAAGAAACATCCAACCGGGGAACTTCTGCTTGGGCCAATAATCCCTCCCTGCCCTCCCACCAAAATGCAAAAAGCAAATGAAAAGGGCTTCTAACTGTAGCAATACAAAAGAGAGAACCAAAAAGAAACCCCCACCCCTTCTGTCACTTCCTCCTAAAGCAGCGAAGACTTTCCAAAATACTAGAGTACTTGTGGCAGCTACATCTGCATTTAAATTAGAGCATGTTAAAGAGTGGAACAGACTTCGAAGCTGTCCCCAAGAAAGGCGTCCTTGCCAGGCCGCAACACATGAGTGCAAGCTAACTGCCTGGTACCCAATGGGAAATTCATTACCATTTAAATGTGTTTGGGAAGGGGGGAGGCATGAATCTGTTCCTTTAAATGTGGGCTTTAATGCATGGATGAAGTTTTTGCTCATGGATTTCAGAATTGTAGCCAATTGGAGCTAATGTTGCAAAATTTTTCATTTTACATTAAAGCTTCTTTCCTACCAAAAACACCACTCTTACCTTGCAGACCAGGTTCAGAAGTGAAATTTTGACTTTTTGCAGTATTGCACAGTAATAGGGGTTGGGATTTTGATCCTGTTTCATTTCTGTACCTTTGAGTCTAAAACAAACCAAAAAAATCAACAATTGTCTAGGAAACTGCTTCACATTGTGAACTCTAATTTTGTGGCTAGGGCTGGAGAAGCATCCAACTAGTTTATCACCATCCTTGGGGTTTGAACCTGTATGCTACTGCCTGTCTGCTTTTTTTTTTTTTTTTTTCACTGAAACGCACTACGATGAGGTATTTCCAGCTTGGAAACAGTGAGTGAGGATTTGTAGATGAAGTTTACTTCTGCTTTGTAGGAAATTCAGCCAGGTTTTGGTTGCTTTCTAATAATTTGAAACACCCTTTTATAAGCAGGAAAACAAGTTCATGAACTTGCATCCTTTGCTCTGTCCCCAGCTCCCTGAAATGTGGGTCAGATTGCATTTCCAGTTAGCATGCCAGCAACCGCTGACTTGGCAGCACGATTCATTGACAACTGGTTGCTTCTGAAATGTGGCTAGAATTATAGTGGTGCAGTGTTCTCCCAGTGCCAGCAGCATGACGAGCAAACCCGGAGGTCTGAGTCCAGATGAGCGCAGGGAAAGGGCTGTGTGAGTTGGCTCAGGCCCTGCCTCAGTGTGCCATTCTGACATTTTTCATTAAAATGTTTGACGGCCTGAAAACAGCAATACAAGCTGGAGTTTTCTCAGGGATTTTTATCCTCATGGCCAAATTTCTAACCTGAAATGTTGACGAGATTCCTGGCACGTGTGGCATGTGAGGCCATTTTGTTTGGTACGCCACAGCTGGCTTGGGCTCTGAGCAGATGCCATCGGCCATGGAGCTGGGCTGCTCCCAGCAGGCGGTGGGGAGCCTGTGAGCCCTGCTGCAAGCAGCCCGGGCGCCGTGGCAGGCAGCAGCTGCTTGGAGCCCGGGCTGACTATGGCAGGCAGCCGGGAGACTGCAACTGGGGTCTGGAGCCCTGGGTTGGCACCATGGCTGATGGTGGCTGCACACGTGCCTTGGCTCATGGTGCGGAAGTGGCCAAGGCAGTGCAACCCTGGCCTCTCCCCTGCCATCCGCCCAGAGGCATGCATGCACTGGTTGCCAGCAACGAGCTGAGCTGGGCTCCACAGACCTCGGTGCAGCTGTTTGTAACCTCCCAGCCACCTGCTGCGTGCAGCCCAGGCTCCGTGGCAGTTGGCAGGGGCCTGCCCAGAGCCCGGGCCGGCTGTGGCAGGTGGCTGGGAGACTGTAAACCACTGCACCAATGTCTGCAGAGCCCCGGCTTGGCTTGTTGTTGCCAGCGGGTTCATGCATGCCTCCAGGCGGATGGCCGGGGAGGGGGCTTCAGGCCAGAGCTCCAGACCCCGGTGCAGCTGTTTGCAGCCTGCCCACCGCCTGCTGCGAGCAGCCTGGGCTCTGTGGCTGGTAGCAGCTGTACTAGTCCTTGGGGCGCACAGCAGGGAAGGGGCTGAGGCAGTGTATCCTGGCCCCTCCCTCACCATCCTCCTGGAGGCATGAATGCACCCACTGCCAGTCTGCCCCTGGCATGCCAAATTGAGTAGTGAGTCGAGGTTGGGATGTTGTTGGCACCCTGGCCAAAAATGTTGCTGACCCCTGCGTTGGAGTGATATGCTGGATTTGAGAACGAGGTTTGGCAGAGGAACCTTTTGCAGCATGGAAGGAATGACCTGTTTGTATGCTTGTGGCATCACTCTGCTTCTTCGAGGAGAGTCTCCTTTTCCTGAGCTTCATGGAGGGCAGAACCTGGGGAGGGTAGAGCAGTGATGGAGGAACCTTGTTTCAATTGAAGGGTGAGAGGGTGTGTTCAGGAACTGCTGTAGCTAGGACTTTTTACAGCGTTGTGATGTGGTCACTGGGATTCCTGTGTCTTGGGACTTCAACTCTTGTCCCAAGAATAAGTGGTCTAGTAGAGCTCTTTTGAGGGGTGTTTGGAAATAAACCCCCTGTCAGAGGTCAAGTTGTGCTATTATAATTCGGAGAATGCAATAAAGGAATGCATCTGCTAACTAGACGAGCCACTGTCCGTTATCTTGCAGATTCTCAGAGGAAACGTCCAAGAACTCCCTAGTCTAGTCTCTGATTTATGCTTCCTCTTAAGCACTCTGTGATTAAAGATCCAAATCCAGCAGGAGTCAGAGAGGGGTTTTCCCTTTGCATCGAAAGAGCAAAGCGGTCCATTGCTAGTGATCCAAGCCTTGGGCTCTTAACGCCTAGAATCAGATCAGACGCTGGTGAAGTCGCCAGCTTCTTGTGGTACGAATACTGGGCAGTAGGGAAGGTGCTAAAATCTGATGTCCTCTCTGGGCTCCATCTCCTCCTATCCCTTTGCATGTGTGCCAAAGTACCCCCACCGTGACTATTGCAGCGGTATATTAAGCCAGCTGCTGCCCTGTAGCGTAGAATTAACTTCATTTTTACAGTTTATACAATGTTGAAGTGCATTATGAGTCTATAGATTGAAAGAATATAGGCACAGATGTCAAATTTGTGTTGTGTTTGTTCCCATTTGTTGGAGAACACGCAGAATTAGACATTAATGTGTTTAGTTTTGTAGTCTTGTGAAACGTGTCTTTGGCACTGCTTAACATTTTAATTGGAGCTTTCTGTCTGTAGTTTTTTAAATGTTTTTTATTTTTCAGGGTTTTTTTTCAGCAGCACCAAAATCCAAGTATGCTAGTACCAATGTATTGGCTCTTCAGCATCTCACAAAACCAGTACCTTGTAGCCAGTCGCATTTTGGTTACAGATGAGAACCCAAATTAAGATTCTTCGCATCCCTGCAAATGATTGCAACTAATGAAGAAGGAATGAGCAGAAATATTTAGACCTATGCTCTCATGTATTTTTTTTAATGTCCCCTCAAACCTTTGTTGAACACACAATACTAATGTGACACATCTAAAACTGCAGGCTAAATACTTGGTGCTGTTTTATATTATACCAAGAACAGGAAGGCAGCGTTAAAGGGTTTTGTGTGTGTGTGTGTGTGTATGATTTATTTATTTTTTTTAAGTATCGTAGCAAGGAAGTGACGGTGATGCTCTGGGTTGAGACTCTTCTTGGTAAAAAGGTTTATTGCATCTAATTAACATGCCAGATGCCTTTTTTCCCCCATTGGTGCCTTGATGAATTGGTCCACAAAAAATCAATGCAGTCTAGCTGACTCGGCAGACTCGTGTGGAGTGGGCATGTAACTTGCTGGTTTTAAAATGTCTGTCTTGGTGATAGTGCTAGAAATAGCTTCACAGCAGCCTGGGGAAGTGCTTTTAAAACTCAGTGGCTCAGCATTGCTCTGGAAGGTGACTCCTGCTGTTGTCAGTAATAGTTAAGCGGAATTTCATTCACTTCCTGTGTTGGAAGTTTTGTTGAAAGTAGTTCCGTCCTTTCTATTTTTAAACCTGATTACTGTGTGCAGAGGACTCTGAAGCTGCCGTTGAGTTATAAATGTTATCTTGGGATCACTTCTTGGGCGTTTATATGCAGCGCCTGTGTGCAGGGGGCAAAGCTACAGTAATGCTGAGAGCGCGGTGGTTGCTGGTGGGGTGGCAGGACGTAGTACACAGGTGTTCTTTCTGGAATGTGAATGTGGCACAGCTATTTATCTGCTTAAGTTGAGCCCTCTATTAAATTTTTGAGCCCTTAAATCTTCAGAAAATTTAGTGTCATTCCTGGGAAAATTGATTCAAGGGCAGCTTCTATTATGTCATTATACTCGGGTCTTGAACCCATCTTCATTGAAGCAAAGGGTTTGAAGTTGGAACGTGGGTTCTGTTTTGGGCCCTGTACCAGGGTCCCTATGCAAGTCTAGCCCAGCCATTAAACTGCTCTACACCTGTGTTTCCCCATCAGTACAGTCGGGGCACTTTCTTCCTATGGGTGTTGGCATCCTAGGATTAAAGGCTGCTTAATAGCAAACTGTTTATCAATGAGACTTTTTGGACGCCAGCAGAGCTAACTGATGGACATCTTCAGGGCTCTTGTCAGAAGAAATCCTGTTTTAATCTGACTTTTTTTTTTTGTCAAGCCCAGATTTCTCCCAAGCTGTATCCGATCAAAGCAGTTTGCTGGTCTAGCAGATTTAACAGCTTGAAATTGCTGGGCATGAGAAGTAAGCACATGATGGGGTCTGAGTTCAGATCACATGTTGTCATCAGTGCTTACAGCACCCAAGAAGCATGGAGTCCTTTTGGATATAGCAGTTGCACACTTGGGTGTGTGCTGCTCCTAACCCATAGTCCTTGCTGGGTCTGGTTTTTATAAACGCCATCTAGTGTTAATTGCACGGTGCTGTTATAAATCCCTGGAGAAACTCAGGGTTTTATTTCACATCCATTTCTTTTATGTAGCCATAATTTCTTGCAGCACTTGTCAGAAATATGACATTATTCTGGAACGATGAACATGCAATTAGGACCTGGAAGTTCTGAATATAATTTGGGCTCCTACCATTAAAGCCTGTGTGGCTTTATCCAGCCCCTATTTTTATCTGCAAAATGTGGGGAGGAAGGGGGGAATATTTTTGCTCCACTGAGTGTGTAGACCTCATCATTGGTGTGATCTTCTTGGTGATCAAAAAGATGCTTAAAGATGACAGCAAAGGAGCAAGCTGCAACAGTAGACCACACGTCTAAGGTATGATTGCTCACCTGTGGGTTGCGATCTAAAAATGGGTTGTAAGAATATATGAAAGGGTTGTGTACAAACTTTAAAAACGGATCAAACTTTTAAACTGGACTCTCCTTTTAAAGGAGGAAAACGTGGGAAACCGGCTTTTCCCTTACAGGCTGACAGAGTTCCAGCCTGCGAGGGGCTGCTTGGTGCCCCCCTGCCCCACACACGGGGCCTGGGGGCGGGGGGTAGCGGGTTGGGAGTCAGGACTGGCCGTTGATGATTACAAATGGATCCTGGTACAAAAAAGTTGAGAACCACTGGTCTAGGGAATCGGGCAGAACGTCCTGTGTCAAGCACGTAGCAGAAGCAGGTGGGTTGGAAGAAGCTGTTTTAAAACCATGCAAGTCTTCGGTAATGGCAAGAAATAAAATACCTGGAAATCGTTACCTTTTTGTTGGACTGCAAGTTCCTGTGGTTTCCTAGCCACTGTTTTTGATGAATTCGCACTGAATAAACCAAATGTTTGAAGAGAGGAGTTTACCTGGGTGTGTTGTCCCAGCATATGTAGCAGCACCCCTCTCTGAGAATGGCATTAAGGAGCCTAAAATTTGTATTTTCTCCCTAAAATTTCTGCCTTTAAATCCATACCTGCCCATCTTATCTACTTGGCCTCTTTTCTCCTGGTGTTGGGGGAAGAGGGTGTTCCCCTTCACACCCCCGCCCCTTTCCTGAACTCTTTCAGGAGCATCTCTTGGGCCCTTCCTCCAGCCCTAATTTGCCATTCTCCACCTTTCCAGGGCATAGCCTTTTTAATTCTCCAGTTGAAATCTCAAGCCTCCCCTTTCCTGTTTAATTCTGGAGATAAATAGGAGCTGTGCAACTCACTTGTACTCCTCCCCATGCTCCCCCCCCCGCAGCTCCTCAGTATCATTGACCTGTGACCTCTGCCAGTCTCAAACTCTGCTGATTTCATTAATTTAAAGAGAGAAGTTCGAGCTAATTAGGGTGTGATTCAAGTAATTCTAGCTTGGGGATTGTTTCGAGGCCAAGGCTGGTCTTATAATTACAAGCTTAATTCTGAGGTCAATTTGAGCATGGCTACATGCAGAAATGTACTCGGTAGTTCACAGCTGCCAAACCTGTTAAGTATTTTCACTTCCATTTTCGGAGCCGAGGAGCCCAATTGTCAGAGGTGCTGAGCACTCAGCTTCCAGCAGTGGAAACTGCCATTGCTCAAGCATTTCTAAAAATCAGGTTATCAGCGGCTAATGAGGCTGTGAGGCAATTTAGAAGATTTGAAGAGCTTGGGAATGAGCTAATCTCCATCACTGCACCATTTAACTCCTGCCTTGCAGGATCTATAGCGCCTTATTGATGGAATGAGCTTCACAGGTCGGCAGCTTGTTCCCTTCAAGTTAGTATAGTGTCATAGTAACCGTGCCCAGGAGTGTCACTGGCATAAACCCTCCCCAGTGCAGACCAAATTGCACCAGGCCTGTCCGCTTTAGATTAGCGCTTAAAGGGTTGAAGGCTGTTGGCATGGGAAAACTGGATTTCTGTAACTCCAGTAAATGCCGGCATTAATAAAGGGGAAACTGGGATTAAAACCTGCCTTTGCTGTTAACCATTGTGCAAGATTTGAGCTCTTACAGTGGAAGACTGCTCCTGTCCTGCAAACAGGAAACCGGAAAGGAAGAGCCTGCTGCTGCAGGTCAGTGGGGACCCAGCGCCAGAAAGCCGAGTGGGGGGCAGAGCCCGGGGAGAGACTGCTGCCCAGGATTTCGCTGGAATTGGAAATGCTTGGTTGACCTGTTAACTTCCTGTGAGACATGTGGAGCAGTTGTGAAGCTGTAGGAAGGAAGTAGCACAACCACAGTGCAGGGGGAGTGAAGGAGGGGGAGAAATAAGGAACGCATCTGCTCGGAGCCTTCAGATCCTTCCATGAAGCCCTAAACTGACTGACTGATCCCCCGACCCCAGTTAGCTGATCAAACTATCCTTCACTTTATGCTGTTTCCTTTCTATTGTCTCTGAGCACTGCTAAAAACCAGCCTTTTAGAGGCTGGGCACTCGGAAGGGAGCACAGCCAAGAGTAGGAGTCAAAATGTAGGCCTGACCAGCCCTCATTTAGTAGGGCTGCCGCTGTCCCAAGTGCATGATTAAATTTGTCTTTAAACAGTCTGTTCCCACCCAAGGAAGGATGCCTCCAGGCTACTGCTGCAGAAGTTCATTAGCTCATAAAATACTTGGAGTGGGAAGGTTCAGTTAGCTCTTTAAACCCTCTTCTCCTTTATATATGGAGGTTAGCTGACTGCTGGCTAGTTAAGCAAGCACTTCTTTTGTCTTTAAGCATGAAACCTCAGGCCCCAAAGTTTTACTTACATTGCAACTGCTGCTTTTTGAGCCTGAAGCTTAAACCACTGAACAGAATTACCGGGTGCCTCTTTCTTTTGGAGCTGTGTTTCAGGTGTGGCATCTAGATCGACTTCAAATAGCAGAGAGATCCAGCTGCTTGGGGTAAAACTGTCAGACATGCTTAAATGACTGAGGAGCCAAAGTCCCATTGAAAGTGAACGGGACTGGGATGCTGAAGCCACTTAGATGCTTTTGACAGCGTTGTCCTCTGCCTGCAGGACCCAGCTGCCCCTGCACTTCTAGGTTTTGGGGGTTGAGGGTTTTCTATTTGGCCTGGGATTTGAAGCAACAGAACTGGTTATAACTGCGCATCTGTTGCAAGTATGAACAATAAAACCTCAGAAATCAAACTTTGCTGCAGTAAAATATTGCTATGCTGTTGCTTGCTAACATCAGTTTGGGCCTCTTTCTTTACACACATGTAGCTGTGTTGCTTAAAACAAAAGCTTCATGACCAAGACCCTGTTTGAAGGCAGCAGTTTGCTCTTGTGTGGTTCGTTGTAATTTAGCAGTCACCAGCATATTTGCTACGCTGAAGCATGTCCTTCTGGGATGCATTCATTCTTCAGCCAGGCTGTTAGTGCTTTTCCCTCCTATCTGGTAACTCGCATGAAATGAGAGCAATTTTGGCCCCAAGGCTGCAATCATATCTCTGTGGCCCTCATTAGAACCTTTTTGCAGTAGTTCAGTTCCTAGCTCTGCATTTGAGAATAGGTCTGAAGATGTTGCGTCGCAGCCCAAATGCCTTGGAGCCAAATAAAGATAACTGTCCAGGCAAAATACCTCTTTTGCTGCTTCAGTTTCATCACGTGCTTATTGGTTACAGGAAGGTCACTAGTTCCCCAGTTGTGTCCACACCTTCTGTCATCTCTGCCCTGCTGCCTGGCACCAGTTACACTTTGTTCCATTTTTTTTTCATGTAAATGCAGTGTTCAAATTTGTGTGGTTAAACCTGCACAAAGTGGGTATTTGTACCAGCTCCTCTGATGCCCTTGCCCAACTGGAGGATCTCTGGAACATGTTTTCTACGCTGAGTTGCAATGAAGCGCGACACCATTTTCCCTGTCCCTGGCTCTATGTTTAAATTTTCAAGCAACTTACCCATACTTGCTGATACACTGAGTTAAATTTGTACAGCTTCTTTCTGTGTTGAGGGTGCAAAGACTCACTTTGGTTCCATTCTTCACTTTTTGCTTTTATTTATTAAGTTGTATGTGTGAGTTGGCTCTGTCCATCTCTGTCAACTTTTGGTGTCATTTTAGATTATTATTAGACTGCCCTCACTGAACAGCACAAATGCCTCTTTCCTTCCTATATAATGACATAGCCTGGCTTTGTCTACAGTCCCAACTTTTGTGCTGAATGCATGTCCAAAAGTTCAGAGTGGACAGGTCCTACAGCTGCGTCCCCTTCATCACTAGGGTTTATCAGGAAAAGAACCAGTTCTTATAGTATATAAAAATCCCACTACTCAACTACATCATTTTCAGACTAATCTATGATACCTAGTAGCATAAAACTGAATAAAACTTTACAGAACTATGTGGCTTTAGGAGTCTTAAGCTCATTGAATACACGCACAAATCATTGTTCCACACGCTGGCCTCTATAGGCATTAGCCTTGTGTGGCTCTGGAGAACACTTCATTATTCTTTAACACCTTCTCAAGATTTTTCTGGGTGTCACAGATGTCGTGCTAAGCTCATCCAACACTGGAGAGAAGAAAATGCCCGATGTGCTGAACCTGAACCTTCAGAACTTCGTGTTCTGTAACTAATCCATGTAGCTTAGTTGTACCGTTATGACACTGCTTCCACACTTGTGTTGGGAATGCTCCATACATACTCAGCTAATCCTTTCGTCCACTGTCACACATTTGTGATACGCTTCAGACTGGCACTGGTGGCTTCATTCCTTTGAATGAAGCCACCTATTTTTTTCCAATGATTTCTAACTATTTTTTCCAGCTCTTTGAGTTGGTTTAATAAAAGCTATCAGATTTACCCAAGCAGCCTTGCCTTCCTTTGAAGGGGCACAAGTATAACTCTTACCTTTGTGGAAGCACAAGTGTTGGAGTCTTAGAGCTCCCTGCCGTCTCCCTTCCGCAGCCATCCCTGGCCTGGTTGCTTGAGGGAGAGGCAGAAAATATGGGCCAAAGTGTGTTAGATAGACTTGTTCTGCAGGTCTAAAGTTTGGCTGGCTCTAGGTTCAATCTCTTATGCCTAAAATAGTGTTAGGTATTAGACTTCAGAGGCAGCTAAGGAGCTGCTTGCATTTACCCTCTGTTGAAATTGCCTTACACTGCCAAAGGAAATTGCGCGCACACACGCACACAACAACGCAGCATTCACAGAGAGCTTTTTTTTAATATCTTCCAAGTGTGGACATATTCTTCTCTCTACGCTCTGTGTTGTAATGAAAACTGATAGAAACTCGATACCTGTAGAGCTGCAGATTCATCTTGCTGCTCTTAAAATACACAGATCTTGGATGTTGCAACAAGTCCAAATACAATGTTTATGTAACATTTAAAATAGAGCTGGCTTTGAAGAGTATCTTGCAGCTGTTGCCTAAGTTCAGCCTGAGCATCTGTTGGGCTCAGATCTGTAAAAAGTGACAAAGACCAGAATCTCTCTGTCTCCAGCTGACAGGTTCTGTACTCCAAGCAACTCACTTCCTTAACTTGGGCAGACGATCAGATGTATGCAAGGAGAAAAAAAGAAAAAATAATGCTTATGTAGGGACTTGTTCTTTTGACTTTATGCCTGTTTAAAAATGCTCTTTCTAGACTCTGCAAAACTTCAAAATACAGGGGATTAAAACACCCAGTGAATCCATGGTGAGGCAGTGCAGGGAACAGAAGCTGATTGTGGCTTGGACTTGGATTCTGGGGCCGTTGCTGGGAGTGGAGACCATAAGTTGTCCATTGAAATATCCTTGTTCAGGGACATGAGCCTTGCTGCTGAGAAGGGTTTGCAAGGAGTATACAAAAAGAAGCAGCCAGGTGAATGACTGGCTATGTTGCTGGGCTGAAGCTGAGAGTTCAGCTCTAAAATAAGTCGCCTTATTGCACTACAAGAAGCTTATTTTATAAATGTCAGCTTTTTGCACTAAAATAAATCACTTGCAACTCTAAAATAAGTCATTTTAGCAGATTTGCATCTCAGGGCCAGTTTATTTCACCAAGGGCAAGACTGCAAGTAGGGTGAGGAGCCTTGGGCTGAAAATTGGTTCCAGTTCAGTGCGATTGGATGACCTCGTTCATAAAACTAATCAAACCAGCGAAAACACTGGAATCAGTGGGCACATGCTGGCTATATCTCAACTAATTGTGTTCACGGATGCGGTTATCCTGCAGTCCTGTTGTAGCTAGCTAGCTGCCGTTGAAAACAAGACATGTTAAAAGGTTCCTGTGAATGACTGGATCCCTCTGGCAGGCATCCGGTGTCCAAGGCTGGTTAGCTTTGAAGTGGGGAGCTTATGGTACCTAGCATTGTAATAGCCTGTGCAGCTCCATTGGTACCAGAGCCCCCGTTTAGTACGGATCTGCCAAAGCCGTCCTTAGAGAAAGCAGAGTTCACGTGCCTCTCCCTTACACCACTACGTCCTCTCCTCTCCTCTCCTCTCAAATGTGTGAGGCCACTGGGACAGGGATCCCCCGCAGCCTAGCCTGCAACTCCAAGACCTGGGCACTGGCGATTAGGAATGGGAAGGGGAGCACATCCTTCATAAAGAACAGGGGGGAGAGGAAGCAAGCAAATGAATGCTCCTTCCACTGGTGAGCAGAGAGCTGTCCCTAACATCCCTGCTCGTGCTGTCAGCCAGGAAGATAATTACTTTGAGCCTTTTAGGGGGAAAAGAGCATGTTCTCATGCAAGATATAGCTACCTGGAGAGTGCTGGATGTGGCCCTAGATAAAAAATAATGCCCCTTAGAGGCTCCATGGTGGAAGACATGGAGCACAGGCCGTGTAGCCAAGAACACTTGGATTCTGATTCTGCTCTGCCTCCTGACTTGCTGCGTAGCCTTGGGCACATCTCTTAACCTCTGTCTCCCATCCACAAAACAGACCAAAATGCCTCCCTACCTCAGAGTGGTTGTGAAGGGAGGATAAGTGTTTGAAAATATAAATCACATTGCGACCTGCTGTGCATTAGACAACGTGGGCTGAAAGCAGCAACTGCCTCTTTGAGAAATGATCCTAAACGGGAGGTTTTTTCCTGGTTTGAGGTAGTTTCTGGATTTCTTCAAGCCGCGTTTCTGGCTGTCGTACCCGGGGCAAAGCCTGACTTCTCTAACTTCTGCTTTTGTGATCTGTTGCAGGCGCAACCTGACAAAGCTGTCCCTGATCTTCAGTCATATGCTGGCAGAACTGAAAGGCATTTTCCCAAACGGCCTCTTCCAGGGAGACACGTTTCGGATCACGAAGGCAGATGCTGCCGAATTCTGGAGAAAGGCTTTTGGGGAAAAGTAAGTTTCTCAGTGTGTTTCATATGAGAGAGAAGATCAGCACTTACACGTACATCCTGTGTATTAAAAATGCTGCTTCTGCTTTGTGGAACACAAATGCCCTTGTTGGATTAATCATAGAAATTAGTGATGGGAAAGACCCATTAAGTCATCTCATCTTCTCTCCAAAGGCCACAGTGCTGGATTGTTCCCTACACTCTATTTTTCCAGTTCCTTATCCAGTCTTGTTCTAGCGTGTCAAGTGATGGGGCTTCCTTGCTTTCCTGAGGAGGCTGCTTTCCTGTCATAAATTTTCCCTTCTATTCAGCCTAAATTTTTCCTTTTCTTAACTGAATCCCATTACTCCTCATGACAATCTCATGTGCTACTATGCAAATTTATTCTTCCTCCTCTTTGGAGACTGTGACCACATCCCTCAGGTTAGTTGTCTCTTAGCCAGAATGTTACATTAAGTTCCTTCAGACTTTCTTCCAGTTAGTTGTCCTGATCTCAGAATGACTTTTATCCCAGCTTCTCTGAACTCCTGTCCGTTTGCGTAATGGACTTGTTAAGATAAAAGGGAGGAGACAAGTGCAACAGAATATATTTAGGGAGAGTTGCTGAAGTGTCAAGTTTTTTTTTTTCCATTTAACAAAACGCTGACAAAATGAATGCTACCAGCATCTGTTATTACAGTGTTAGTTGAATGGGACAGCGTCTTCTGCCTAACGAAGACGTAGATGTTAGCAGATGTCCAATTCAAAGTAATAATGCGTAAACTGTGGAAGTCCAAATGAAACCTGTTGGACATGGAGGGTGGGAACGGGTCTGAAATGTGGTACACTCTTGCCGTGTATCTTATGGACTTCCCCCCTCTCTGTATTTCAAAAGGAGAAAATAAAAGCTGAACTTTGGAGCTTCTGATTTTGGTCCACAGTTGCCTTCACTGTCTGACTAATCATCTCTCCAGATATAGCTGTGTGCTGTCTTTTGACTGTTTTGGTCTTTGCTACTGAGAGACTGGCCTGGACTGCTCCTGCTGCTGAATTAGGAAGCAGATCAAATGGTGACATTGCTTCTTGCCCTTGCTGCAGTGTGGATTGCGGGCACTGATGGGACTGGGGAAAGGGAGACCGGAGCTGGGCTTGCAGTACCACACTGTTGTGCCATGCAGGGCGGTGACCTGGAGAATGGCCCTTTTCCTGCTTACTGCTGGGGGTGCAGAGAAGTTTCTCCCTTGCTCTCGACAGGAGTAAATCTCTCTCATGGTGAAATTGCTTTTGCCCTTCCTAACTTTCCTCATGGGGCATATACATTGCATGCAGCACAGCTCTGGCATCAGATGGTGATGGTTCCCAGCAGTCATGCCACACTTGCTGATCCTTCCCTTTATTCCCCTGCCAGGACTATCGTTCCATGGAAGAGCTTCCGCCAGGCCTTGCATGAAGTACATCCCATCAGTTCCGGGTTGGAGGCCATGGCCCTGAAGTCAACCATCGACCTGACCTGCAACGACTACATTTCAGTATTCGAATTTGATATTTTTACGCGACTCTTTCAGGTATGGGCCAAGGGACGCAAGTCACTTGAACGCGTAAGATAGGGACGTGTCAGGCTGCTTCAGGAGACGCACTTGCTTAAGCCATAACCAGCAAGTTAATACTTGGACTGCCTTTGCTTTTCTTGTCCCCATACAAGCTTCAATAACAGGTTGAATCCTGCTGTGCAGTAACCCTGTGTAACGTCTTGCTACAGACAAAAACATTCTCTAAAAATAAATGGGAACTGCAGCATGCTCTCAGGATCCTTCCCTGCATCAGTTTTTCCCCCTTTAAAGGTCACTTTTAAACTGAAGTAGTGACACAAACTCCTGTGAGCCAGGAAATGTGAAGCTTGCTTAGTTTATCAGTCCATCCTCCCCTGTGCCCTTTTTTAATTTCAGGGGGGGGCGGGCTGTTTGTTTTCTGTGGGGGCGTTTTCAGAAAGGAGTGTCCACATGGAACTTTTGATTTCCTGGCTTTTGACCCGCTGAAACCGTAATGTCACATAAACATTGTGTGTTCTGTATGATACAGACACCTCTGTTGTCGAATCAGTATTAATATTGGGTGAACAAAATCTGAGTCACTGGCAGAACTGAGCTTGAGAGTGGAGCTTTTGATGGTGCAATAGGAGACTTCCAAGAACAAACGCTTTTTTTCTTTGGCTCTGACATGCCTTTTCCCCATGTGATAGGGTGGGTTGTAATTAAGATATGTCTAGCTGGAAAGTTCCCATGTTCAGTGTTGCAATGGGTCTGATCTGATTCAGGATTTCTTGCAACTACAGTATGTAAAAAGTGGGGTAGGAGTTGTTTATAATTTTTAGCACTGCAAACTGCTCAGCTTATTCTCTTCACATGCATTGTTCACAGTGACGTCTGGCATTTATCTGTGGCTGTATTCATTCAGAACCTTGTACAGGCAATAGTTACCATCACGCTCTGCTGAGGGTGAGTGGGTGGTTAGGTATTGCTATCAGACAGAGAACCAGGCCAAGAGGTTAAGACACTTTCTTGGAGCCCGTCAGCAGGAGAACTGGGGCTAGTCATGATTTCTGGTGCTTGGTCCTGTGCTTAATCTACTAACCCCCCTGTTCTTTCCATAACTCACTTGTGAGTAGATTGCTGTGATACAATTATTATCTGTTCTTGGGCCAGTTCCTCTGAGGAGAATGACGTCTTTCTTGCTGGTTGTTAAAGACTGTATGGTTGGGGTTTGTGTCTTGATTAGCTTATTGACAAGAGTTTCTGCTCAACACCTATTAAGTACACCCATGTACCATTCTCACTCAACTTGAAGTTTGCCTGCCCTTACTTCTGTTGGGAAAGCAGAGGTGGGTTTTTCCCACTTGTGAATTGCACAAAACTGAATAGTTCGTCTCTGGCACGCAGCAAAAGATAACAGCAATCATTACACCTCGGTTTCTTCTCCCCCAAGAATGATAATCAGTCGTGCTTTTGCAATGGTAGAAGATAACACCGCTATCCCTAAATTCTGTTTTAAAAATAACTAGTACTTTTTTGCTCCTTTTCCTTCGAGGTGGCTTCCATGATTAGCCTCTGTACAAGCTGTTGGCAAGGTTTGAGAAAGGGAGTCTTGGGCTACCAGACTTTGGCCCCAAAAAGTCCTTCTCTCTGCCTTTGTGATGGAAGGGGTTAACACCTTTGCAGCCGAAATGCTGCATAATCCAAATGTCTGGCTTTTTGTGCTCCTGTTTGTGGTACTAGTACTTTGCCTACTGGCATGGTTTGTGTCAGTGAAGCCGTGCTATTTTGTGTTGTCTACCTGCGGTGATACTTGAGCCCTAGCGCTGCTGGCTGTCAGTTGGTTTTAGCTCATACATTGGACACAGTGGAAAGGAAGTCCAGTTCTTTGACGGATGGGCTGACTTCAGATTAAGGACAGTTGTCTATATTGGTACCTCTCGGAAATGCAGGACTAATGATATTTCTTTTACTGTTTCTTTAGCCATGGTCCTCTTTGCTCAGGAACTGGAACAGCCTAGCAGTGACTCATCCTGGCTATATGGCGTTCTTAACATATGACGAGGTGAAAGCAAGGCTTCAGAAATTCATTCACAAGCCTGGCAGGTTAGTGCTTGAAAGCGGGGGCTCTTTCTCACTAACTCCTCTCATCCATTGTTAATGCAACACCTGATGTGTCAGAGGCAGCTTGGGTCAGCACAAGGCATTAGTCCACGTTGCTTTTAATTTGCATTGTACCTGGGCTAGCAGAGAGTTCCTCCCACCCAACTCAGGAAGAGAGAAGCCGATACCTCTCATTCCTAGGAACAGTCAAGTATTTTGAAAAATAGAAGCCCTATCATCTTTTTGTTAAATGAATGTGTGTGTATCATTGCAGCAAAGGATTAAGTTTACCCTGATACGAGTATTTCGATGTTTCATCCACTTGGATCAGATCGCAGCATTCTCCTCTGGATTGGCAGGGGGGTGAAGGGGCGAAAGTTGGTGTAACTCTTCCATTCCTCCTGCTTTTCTTTATCTCCATCATGAGTGAGCCCAACAGAGCTATTTCCTGGGCACTTAATCGTTTTGGCCGACCTGTGCCAAACTGACGGCTGTGTTCCTTTCTCTCTGTCCAGTTACATTTTCCGATTGAGCTGTACCCGCCTTGGTCAGTGGGCCATCGGCTATGTCACCGCAGATGGGAACATCCTGCAGACTATCCCCCACAACAAACCTCTCTTTCAAGCACTGATCGATGGCTTCAGGGAAGGCTTGTAAGTACTTCACTGTGATGTTTTCTGCCTTTTGCAAGTTGAGGTGTGTCTGCAATGCAACGTTTGCTGGGAGCTCTCCCCTTTCCCTGTCAGAGTGCCGTCTCTGCCCTGTTGGAAGCAGATGGGTTTTCGACCGTGTCTGGTGGATTCAGTCACGTGCCATTCTGCCTGTTGGTACAGGCAACATCCTGCTGAGGTCAAGTTGGCAGTAAGCACTTGCTGAGCTCCTGTGAGGAAGTACCTACCTTCCTTTTTATTTAGGCCCTGATTCGGCAAAACATTGCATTGATGTGAGTAATTCCCATGATGTCAATGGAGTGACTCAGACGCCTAATAACTTACTGCATTGGGATCCAGAGGAGGGACTTTGACTCTCAAGAGTGTTCTTACAGAGAGCTCTCTTTCCCCTTGCTTATCTGACTTCCCTTCATCTCTGTTAGAAGTTGGTGACTACCTTGGGTATCAGTCTTGCTTCTTGAGCCTTGATGCCACTCTGATGACACCAAAACTAGCACTGTGACATCTGTTCTTTTTTGGGTGTTAATTTTATCTCTGAGGCTTTACTAAAGGACAGTATAGGAAGAGAAGGCTGGGAACCTGCAAGTGCCAAATTTTTTTATTTTTTTGAAAAAGCAGAATGATTTGTTCATTAGCAAAAGTGAAACCAGGAAAGAACTTGGATTTCCACGGGCATTTTCCCTCAAAGAAATTGCACGTTGTGTTTTGCTCCCCCTAGTTATCTGTTCCCTGACGGTCGGAATCAGAACCCTGACCTGACTGGTCTGTGTGAGCCCACGCCTCAGGACCACATCAAAGTTACACAGGTGAGCAGGGGATTCTGCTTTCTCACAACCTCCTGGCCTCGTACGCTCTAGTCTACAACGCACCCCTTCTGTTACCAAGGAGATCATACACTAGCAGTCACTTCTAAGGCAACTGTAATGGATCTGGTAAGAGATCTAAAACTCTTCATATGGTTGGAGTGGGCCGGAAGGCTTGCAAACATCAAACAAAGTTTCGCCTTGATCTAGAGCTGATGGGTTTTAAGGTCCTTGTCTGGAGAAATTGGGCTGCAAGAGGTTCTTGCACCTGCTCTTGGTTAGATGTTTTCCTTTCTCCTTGGGTGCTGTCTCTGGCTTGCTGTGGTGTCAGAAAGGCTTCCAGGGCTTTTTAGGACGGCTTCAAGTCCCATTTTTTCAGAGCCTGACTGAAGTAGGGCCAGCATTACAGTGGAGTCTCTGAAAGTGTCTCTTGCTGTTGGGCTTTGGTTTGGGGTTTGGATGTTATGATTCTTTTCTGTGTCCTTTGGTTTGGATTTCTTATAGTTCTGACCGACAAGGCATGTTATTTTCCAGAATCAGTTACGCCTGTCTGTCTTCCCACCAGGAACAATATGAATTGTACTGTGAGATGGGCTCCACGTTCCAGCTGTGTAAAATTTGTGCGGAAAATGACAAGGATGTGAAGATTGAGCCATGTGGCCATCTGATGTGCACTTCGTGTCTCACTTCGTGGCAGGTGAGGAAAGCCAAGCTGTGATTGACCTTCCTGGGAGATGGTATATCTTCTGTCCCACTTAGATCCTCGCAAGTACCGAGAATTAAGGAGGGCACTAAAGGTACAGCCTCAAATGCATATTAATGAATCTGCAAACTGGGAATTCCAGAGTGCCTGGCTGCAAAGGAAGCACAAGAATGAAGCTTGCCAGAGACTTTTCCCCATGGGATATAGAGGCTGGAATTCTGTCCAAAACTGATTCTACCCATTAGACTTCACTGTCTCTCTGTTGCCTCCAGAGAAGTTCATTGCTGTATTTATAGCACATTTTTAATTTGCCTGTCCCTCATCCCCGTCACCAAAGTGCATTTGCCAAAAAGATGTTACAGATGAAAGGCTTCAACTTTTTTGTATATAGGTTCTAGTCCCTGGGTTTGGTTTCTGTCATAACAGTGGCTGTGCAAAATCACTTCATGTTTTTTGCCTTCCTTCACAGGAATCGGAAGGTCAGGGCTGTCCGTTCTGCCGTTGTGAAATCAAAGGCACGGAGCCCATCGTAGTCGACCCGTTCGATCCTAGAGGAGGAGGAGGGCTGTTGCGGCAAGGTGCAGAAGGAACTCCTTCACCCAATTATGACGATGATGATGATGACAGAGCTGATGATTCCCTCTTCATAATGAAAGAATTGGCTGGAGCAAAGGTAAACGTGCCGCAGGGCATGTGCTGCTGGAGACAGTGGTATCATGGAGGTGAAGACTCTGGGCTGTCTCTTGTCTTGCTCACCTAGGTCCGCTCAATTTGCCGAGTCCCTGGGCAGAAATGGCAGTCTGTAGCCCAGGTTCATGGTCAACACAGAGATGGTGAATGTGGCCGTACAGCAACTGAGGTCCAGCCCAGCGCTACTGGCCACATGCCATATCTCTGACTTTCTGTATGTTGAGAGAGGTAGTTAGCTGTGTTAGTCTGAAGTCAGGGTAGATTTGTACCTTATAGACTGACTAAAGCGGAGATGCACAGCATAAGCTTCCATAAACAGCAGGCTTGCTGCTTCAGATGCTGTGACATTATGTTGTCATGGAAAGTGGGGCACCATCCAGGCCATTAGGAGAACAAAATAGCTGTGTTGATCTACCAGAATGTAAAACCTAGATTTATAACACTTCTCTGCATGCTGAGCAATGCTGCTTTTTGATTTATTATCTGCAGTCAGCATTATCAGCAGAAATTGAGCCATTTTCCATTGCGATGGGCAGAAGCAGCCAGCGAGAAACGGAGTCTTTCCAAGGTGCTGATGACTGAACTGGGTACCGGGCAGGCCGTTTTGCTGAGGAAGTCGATTTGACTGTCATCTTTTAATACGCTGCCTGATTAATCTGTGTAATAAAGATGGGATGACTGTTGGCCATCAGTGCTGCTTCCTGCCGGGGAGATGCACGCAAAGGCTGCATCCTTTATGGATTGCTGTGCAGATTTTTTTTTTCCTGTCAGCTCATTGTTGCCACTCACCAGTCAGCAGCTGGAGCTGCTCTGGTGCATGGGGGAAAGAGATCGAACCTGGCTAGTTTTCAATAATCAGTATCATCTTTTTATAAAAGGGTGATTCCTCTCATTTAAAGAAACCTTCTGAATAATGATCGGAATCCCCTTTGACTTTCACACTGGTTCCTTCTCAGTACAATTGCTCATGTAAAGTTCAGTGTTGTTGTCTTGGACATGGGTGCCCTCATTGTCCACCGTGGGAGTCAAAATTTGACTCTCTTGATGTGGGGTGACTCCTGATTGTGGTTTGCAGCAGACAAGTGGTCTGGAATCTATCAGTCATGTAAAAGCTGTGCCCAGTGTCTCAGCGTCACAGAGTGCCATCCTCTGTCATCAAGTGATTTTTGTAAGGGTGAGGAAAAAAGGGGGCACTTTTCCCATGTGCCAGGTGGTGAAACACTTTATCCAAGGAGAAGGATGAAGGCTTTGAGACCCTCTTGTGCCAGTGAACGCTGATTTTGGGAGAGGGGCATCTTGTACACCTCTCAGATGTAATCCCGCTCCCTGTCTGCTGATACAGTGGAGCGTGCCCTCTGGTGGTGAACACAGTATGTGCTTGCTTCAAAAATGCACACAAAAAACGGGAAGCAGTTGGTCCAGAAAAACGGCGCCAGTGTTTGAGAGGTGGGTTGGATGTGTGCTTGTAGGGTAGAGTGCCAGCTTGGGGCGTCCTGCTGACTTCACAGGGTTTGTCCCCAACATGCTGCAGTCAGAACATGCGTCACCTTTCCTTGCACACTCAGTATGGATATGCTGATGTGTTCGGGGTGCGGTACCAAAGTGGAGCATGAAAGCATGAGGAGCCTGCTGCTGTGCCGGGGCAGCTTCTCAAGGACTCAACACCGGGTCATTTTCTTGACTTTCTCTTTGCAGGTGGAGCGCCCTCCCTCTCCATTCTCGATGACTCCACAGGCCTCACTGCCCCCGGTGCCCCCAAGGCTAGACCTTCTGCAGCAACGAGTATCTAACCCCTCTGGGGCTTCCAGCCCAGGAACCACGTCTAAGGTAAAGGCTTCTTCCCTTTCCCTTTCCCAAAGACGGGAGGAAGGATTTCCAGCAAGGCAAACCTAGGGGTTTAATGCAAATTCCTTGTTTCTAAAAGTCTAAGGAGGGCATTTGGGGATTTTACACAGTGAGTCTAGAATTAATATCTCATAGATGAGCTCCTAACTGGGGTATGGGAGCGGGCTAGGCCTTCTGCTTTTTAAGCTGCATTTTCAAGTGGCTTCTGCTTCTCACAGGTTGTTCCCAGTTCTCTTCACAAGGATAAACCTTTGCCGATACCTCCGACACTGAGAGATCTCCCACCTCCGCCTCCTCCAGACAGGCCACATTCCACTGGGGCGGAGAGCCGACCTCAGAGACGCCCTTTACCCTGTACGCCAGGAGATTGTCCGGTCAGAGACAAATTACCACCAGTGCCCTCCAACCGTCAAGGGGAGCCCTGGGCATCACGGCCCGTTCCAAAAGCACCTCCCGTAGCTCTCAGCCCTAATGACCCGTGGGCTGGTAGAGAACTGACAAACCGCCATTCACTCCCATTCTCCTTGCCCTCTCTGATGGACTCTAGACCTGACGTACATAGGCATAGCAGTACACTCAGCCTGGATACTACGACGGTAAGGCCCACTTGGGCAGTGCTTCCCCATCTGAGTGAAGAGGGAGGGGATACTACTTATGCCAGACTTGAGCTCTTACAGAGCTGAACAGTCATTATTTAAAATGTGTATGCATATTACCTGCTGGATAGGAAGGGAAGTAAGGCAGAGTTGCCTCTGAGTTGCCATTAAATAGCCATTGTGTTGTGGTCACTCCTTTGAGGCCAGTTGTGTTTTAAGCAAGATTGTATTAGGAGATGGTTGGGGGTGGAGGGGAATGCACATGTGTGGTTTTTAAAATGTACGTATCCCATGCAACGTGTAAGAAATGCCAGTGGACATTTGGAGTCTGTATTTGGAGACTCTTATTTCTACCACTGTACTGTATTATTTCACTTACACTGGTGCCATATGCTTCTGTCAAAAAGAAATGCTACCCAGACTATCTTAATTCCTTTGGCTCACTCTCCTTGATTGTTTCCTTCCTCTGTCTCAGAGGTTTAAAGCAAATTAATTACTTCTAGCTGTCAACAAATCCGCTTGCAGAGACAAGGTTTCTTGAAATCAGTGTTTTGGAGTACCTACGAGGAGATGATGAGCCATTCATGTCTGTCTGAATCTGCTGACTTCACTGGGGTTTGTAACCTAAATTTCACCTTGCAGAACTTGAACAGCGGACCTCCAGCAAACTCAGAGTGTGAGCACCCCAAGATAAAACCTTCTTCATCTGCCAATGCCATCTACACTCTAGCTGCCAGGTGTGTTGCTTTTCAGTGGAGGCTCTATTTGGGGCACAAATGTAATTGTGGGTCTCTTCACATCTCAGTACTCATCAGTGCAAGAGTTAGAATTCAACACTGCTCTGATGGCATGAGCAGGGGATTCAATCTCTGAAAGAATATGAAAGCACGTGTACATCAGACCCCCTTGGCAGAGACGTGTAGAGATCTTCAGGTGCAGATCTACCAATAGGAACTTCAAACCAAATGGGAATTACCCAGCACTTGGTGCATTCTTAGACAGCCTGGTGTATAATTTCAGTTCCAGAAACATTAGATACCGCAGTACATATCTCAGTGTAAGGCTGCACCTTTTTATTGCAGAGAGACATGGCCCAAGGCATGAAATTGAACCCTGCCTGGGAAATGTGTATCTGGCACAGTCACCATGTAGCTTGGACAAGACTTTTGCTAACGGGTTTAATGGAGTCTTGCAACCAGACAGCTCAGAATTCCAGAAAGCCAGAATCAATTTGAAAGTCTTGCTGTGGCTTTCAGAGTTAGAGACAATGTCACTATTTTGTCATTAACTGAATTTTCACTACTTTCCACCTGCTTTTGATCCTCTTCTGTCTGCCCCAGACCACTGCCTGTACCAAAACTGCCGCCGGGGGAACAGTCTGAAAGTGATGAAGACACTGAATACATGTCGCCGTCCTCTCTGCCTGTGGTGCCGCCAGGTCCAGCTGGACAAAAACCAGAGCTCAAGCTGCCTTTGGAAATGACCCAGAGTTTACGGTGAGACTCCTGTTGTCTCCACAGTGCTTGCAAAACCACACTGGGCCAAAGGAACATGTTTGTTCATTGTGGCTGAGATTTTACCCAGCTGCTCTGTCTGCTGCCTTTTCCCCACTGATGCTGACCAGATATAGACTAGAGCAGTGAAGGAAACAAACTGTGAACAGTGCTCTTTCTTAGAGTCCCAATGTTAACCATACATGGCATTGTTTTATCACCCCTGTCCATTTCCGTTAGGCTTTTGACATCAGCTGGCATGGAAATGCAAAACTCCATTCACAGCTTTGCCGCCTCGTTTTCCAGTTCTGCCAGTTAACGTTCTTCTGAACTGATCTGTTGTATTGCAGTGAAAGCAATGTGCTGCCTGTCAGGGCAAGCAGTCAAGAAGGATCTGTAGCATGGGCTAAAGTGCTGAGGAAACAACAGTTTCTTTCCTGGTGGGAAACTTCTTTAACTCCTCTTTCTTGCAGAGTGTTGGAGTGTGACCGGCAAGCTGATGGCTGCACGTATGAAGCGATGTACAACATTCAGTCGCAGGCAGCATCCTCTAGCTTAGAGATCACAAACATTTTTGGTAAGTAGGCAGCCATGCATATTATAAAGCAACCTTGAAAGAAACCATGGAGGAGCGAAGTGATGAGAATCCAAGTTGAAATAGTCTTTAAAGGTAATGTGATAGAAGCATGACTTGCTTTTGAGGGTAAATAGTTAGACGTCAGCATGACTGTTTTGTCATTGTGGAGTGCAGACTGCAAAGAGGGATCTTAGTTACAAAACCTACATAAAGTGAGGAAGAGAAGCAGTAAGATTTTTTTTTTATAGATAACCAATGGTGACTTAGAAAGTTCAGTATTATGAGGGTTTTGTCTTCTAGGCTTATTCACAGTAGGGAGCTGGGCTGCCGTGAAATCATCAGCTCAGATGTGTTGTCTGTCCCCAGCTGTTCGTTTTAATTCATAGGATATTGTTCTACCTAAATTTTGAAATTCCTCATTCCCAAGCCTGCCACTCCTCCTAGTGTGAATCCATGTCAAGGTGCTGATTTGCACAGGCTAAGAACAGGCTTGTGCCCCAGTTAGCCCCAGTAATTCCAGCTGGCAATTACAGCTGACCATCCTCAGGGCAGAATATTTTTGGGAGTGGTCCAGGCATTCTCACTGAACATTTTCAAAGCTGTGGAGGCTTCTATCCCTAGGGATCAGAATGAACTCACATCTTGATCCTTTTGGAAACTGAGGCAAATTCAGTCTCTTGTCACAGCCCTTCTGCTTAGTCAAGATGACTTGACTGGTTTCTTGGAAGGCAGTCACCAAAAATGAGTCTGCCCAAGTGAGATCATTGTGAGGAGGGCTGGTGAGTGTGTCCTTTTCTTGAGGAAGTCGATGAATTCCATGTGTGAACATGACACCCTGCTTACTATTGAGATCAATGCATTAAATGTCCCTGTAGAGAACCCGTTAATTGGGTGCACTAGAGAGGTCACGAATAACTTGCAGCTACACCCAGGGACCTGACTAAAGGAGTTACACTCAAAACAAGTGTGTGGTATCTCTCCTGTCCCTTTTTTTGGCTTTCTGCTGTGGGTTTGAGCAGGGAGGGATGTGCCTGGCTATGTAAGCTGCAAAGCTAAAGGTGTGTGTGCATGTAGGACAAAGTATTAAAGAGGGATGGGTAGGCCCTATGAAAGGATTTTACCTCTCTTGACATGGGGTTTCGACAGCAGAGCTCAACACAGCTACTTGCAGGACCGAGCAAGGAGTGTACGATCTGTTTTGGAAAGGCTCTGAGCTATATAGGTCTGAGCTGACTGCCTGTGGGCTCTCCTAGATGAGAGGGATCTGGCTGCAGCTGCTGCCAGTAACGGCCCCGAGGAGTCTGAAAATGAAGAAGATGGCTACGACATCCCTAAGCCGCCTTTGCCCATCGCCCTTGCACGTCGCACACTGTCCGACATCTCCAATGCCACGTCTGCCTTCAGCCGGATGTCTCTGGATGGGGATCCTACAACAGGTGAGTGCCCTTACTGCAGGAGCTCGCAGCAGGGTCTGACAGTGTGTCACACCTCTTGGGAGCATCTCATTGACCTCCTGTGTAGGCTACAGGCTTGATCCTGCGCTACAGAGGTCCTCTAGTCCTTATGGGTGAAGATGGAGTAAGCCTTTGAGTGCAATCAAAACACTGCATATTTGAATATTTGGGTTTATATTTGCTCCATTCACCTAATCTTCAAGGCACCCAGGTCACCTTCTGGCACTCAGGTCAATCTGTTGTACTCGCTGAGAGAGGAAGTTGAATGCACGCTATAGTTGTATTTAGTACAGACACTTGTAACTGCACAAAGAGAACAGGGATGAGCGATGACCCTGTGTGCTCCTCTCTCTCTGATCATCTGTGCTGGTTCAGGCTACTGGGGGTGGTTCTTTACCAGCAGATGGAGCTAGCTTACCTTCCAGGGATCTCAACCCCTGCTCAGTGGTGCTGGCTGGCTTCCCAAGGTCACGCCGCCTGTCCTTCTGGGTGGCATGACTTTTTCTGAGAGTAAACAGGTTTTAGCTGCCCAGAAATCTGCTCATCTGCCTGAGCTCCTCCTCTCTCCGCTGTCCAGCTGCTTTTGAGGGAAGCACCGCCAACCTTCCGGTGATTAATTTTGCACCGTAATTACAAGGTTACTCTCCGGAGGAGGGTCATTGTGGCTGACTCCTGCCGAACCCACCAGTTCGTGTCAGAGCGAAAGGATGGGGCAGCTGTGGCACAAGCCCTTGAAAGTGACCCCCATAAATTTCTCCCCCCCCCAAAGGGGTCTCAGAGGGATTATCTCCTAGACCTTGCATGACTTAGGGGTGAGGGAAGGGGCAGAACAGAGCAGTACCTTTCTGTCCAGGGTCTCCAGGCCAAATGGACTCTTTCTTGTCTTGGTCACTTTGCTGCAAAACCCCAACCTGAAAGTTTCAGGTTGTAGTTTTCCCCGCTGCAGACTCACCCGTGGAGCCAACTCCTTTGCCTCCAGCTCCCACTCTTCCCCTCCAGCTCTGAGAACAGCAGCGGAGCTTAGCAACATTGTCACCTGCCCCGTACCCCACTGAAAAAGGATCAAGCACTTGGTATCTTTATGTTCCCAGTTATGCCATTAGCTCTGAGTAACCATAGGGCTAAGCGCCTTCCTTTCCCTGTGCCCCAGTTTCCACAACTGTGTGAAGAGGCTGATGAAGCTGCCCCACCATTGCGAAATGCTTTGAGCCCTGTGGATGGAGCAGTGCTTTAGGAGGGCTCAGTAAGCATTACCTTGAGGAGGTTTTGTCATCCCCTGAGTCACTGAGTATTGGCTGCTCCCAGACACTGGGTGCTAAGTGAGCTGGCTCTGTGGTGCGGTCTATTGTGGTAGCTCTGTGGTTGCGTGCTGTTCCACACAGGGCATCTTTCTTCCCCTCTCAGTAACATACCAGTGGCCGCTCTTAAGCTGACGTGCAGTCTTTGAGATTTGCTTCAGTTCATGCTGTTGGGGAGGGAGCTCTTATTCTCTCAACTGTATAAAAGGATTTTATATCTAAGCCCTTTGTTTTCCTTTGATGATTGAGGAGCCGGGCCGCCTCGCCTCATGGTGGGTGAGGCAGCTCCAGAGAATGCTCTTCCTCTAGAGCCCTCTTTGTCTTAACACTTTGGACATGTGGTGCTTCAAAAGCCTTTGTCATGCTAACCACTTCCTTCCTGGTACCAGGCTGCATAGCTCCCTCTTCCCGACTGGCAGCTTGGGCATTTGGACCCTGAGCCTCCCCTGGAACTGTTGCACTGGCACCGGGTGTTAGTGCAGAGGGGGAGGAACAACCCTAGTTTGGGGAGCAGAATTGAATGGGTTCTTTGGATAACTAGGTTCAGCCTTGTGCTTGCTTCATTCCTAGCCTCAACCAGCAATGTATAGCAACCAGCAGTTCTGAGGGGGGTGGGCCAGTGTGGCCTCGTGTCTGTGGAGGCTTTCCAATGCCAGAAGGGCAGTGAGAAGCTTGCCATTACCACTGTTGTCTTGTCATGAGACCGTAAGTGAATGCAGGAGCTTGTCCCCTCGCCACAGTAACACGCACCTGTTTTTCCTTCCAGGTTTCTCTGATGGCACTCAGGTTCCAGAGCGGCCACCGAAGCCTTTGCCGCGGAGGATAAACTCCGAACGAAAGGCCAGCAGCTGCCAGCCGGGGCCTAGCACCCCCCCTCAGCTCTCCAGTGAGATCGAGAACCTTATGAGCCAAGGATACTCATATCAGGACATTCAGAAAGCACTGGTCATCGCACATAACAATATCGAAATGGCCAAGAATATTCTCCGGGAGTTTGTCTCCATTTCCTCCCCTGCACACGTGGCCACATAGCACATCCCCTCCATGCCTACAGCTTGTGTGGACCAACTGCCTGGGCAGCCTGTAGCCCAGCTGCGCTCACAAGGGGGAAGGGGGTTCCTTTACGGGCTTCCTGCTGGACTCAGCCTTGCCTCTGGAGCGAATCAGTTAACAGGTTTATGTGGTTCCAGATTTCAAAGCAATGGAGTGAAACGGAGCAGATTGGTGTTTTATACAGTGTGTGTCTTGGCATCCTTTTTGGAGTCCTTCCCCTGCCTCTTGTGCGAGAGTACAGATTTGTTTCCCAGGGCGCTGGTAGACGAAGGGGTCACGACAGGTGATTCTGGAGCCGGTGCCTGGGGGCAGGGCAGTGCTTTGTGCTGTGAATTCTAGCGGAGTGCTCTGAAAGCATCTCCGGGTTGCTGTGGTGTGTCCTGTGGCTCATGGTACTAGATTTGGATCTGTTCACTGCTGTGTGTTTGGCTCAGGCTTTCTAGAGCAGTCGGTAGGTGGCCTTCTGCTGGGAATAAATAGGAGAGCTTGGAAGAAACCTCTGCATTTCTTCCATTTACTGCGGCGTTCCCCCCCAGGCCCAGAACGGTGTTTATTGCTCACAATAGAAATCCTCTTTAACCTGGATACTGTGCGACTAGCTGCAGCCAGGCATCTTTAGCTGCTTAGCGCTGGGAGCTGAACTTCTCCCGGTCTCTCTCTCCTGCTGCTGGCAGGGGCTGGCTGCACCAGATTCCAGGGAGTCGGATCCGTTGAACTTTGTGTGCATGTTTCTCGGGGCTGGGGAGGGGCAGCACACTGCCTGCTGCTTATCCTTTTAACCCCGAGCATTTCTGCAGAAACACTTAGACTTGATCGCAGCTGGGCTGGACTCACACAGCCCCCCTGGGTTGCTCCCGCACACCCTCGCGTATAGGAACGTCGCATCTGGTAAACAGTGTTTTATTGCTCTTAACTGCATGGCAGCTGTAGCAGACCAGTGCTCTTCACACACATTCCATCCTCTCCTTCGAGAGCTTCTGTGCAAGCCCGACATCCGTGTGCCTGGGTGTTCGTGGGCTTGGCACTTGTGTTCTTCAGCACCTTCTCCGCTTTGCAGTACAAACGCGATGGTTCTCTGCACGTCTGTCTGTCCCCCACAGCATAGGGGACCTCTCTCTTTGCTACACCAAGGCGTTGCCCGAGCTTGTCAGGCAGATGATGCAGGGAAATAGGGCATTTACGCAAGAATCAAATGGGACTTTAAATGTCAGCGTTGAACTATCGCTTGTGGACAAACCTGACTTGCTTCTTATCCAGCTTAATCCCTTTCACATCATGTGTTTCTGATGTACAGTAAGTAATTGGTCCCTTCAGAGACGTGGAGGATTCAGCCCTGCTAAGCTGACAAATGAACATATTGCAGCCTGGGGTCAGCGGACATGAGCCTTTCAGGTCTTGCCTTGCATCGGTTGGTTCTCTGTGGTGTCCTGCGCCGGAGTAGCAGTTGCCACAAAGTGAAATACTGTGGTTTGAAGTAACCTGAGGATGATGCGAGGCTGCTTTGTGCAGTTCAGCCATTTTGCAGACTCGGTTACCCGGTTCCTCATCTCAGATCAGAGCCCAAGCCTGATCCAGAGAGAATTCAGAGCATGAGCAAATGGTCCAGAGGAGGACATGGCACTAGGTTCTCACTTGATGTGGAACAAGTTTCTTTCCAAACCTACAGCCTGGTTGTTGTTGCTGCCGCGTGGGATCCAGGTAGTATGACCCAGCTTCCACACGCCTCACGCATAGTCAGGGGTAGACTCGAGCCCTGCTAAAGGAGAGGGGTGGTTGAAGTGAATGCCCCCATGCTCCATGAAGCAAGCTCTTTCTCCTGCTCCTGCAGCCGGGCTTGTGACAGTGGCCAAGTTCTGCCAGCGTGGCATGGCGTGCTGGGACTCCAGTCCATTGCCAGCCCTGGTCAGCACATCTTCCAGAGCCTTGCGAGAGAAGCCGGCACAAGGGCAGGTCTGCCTGCTCTCTCAGTATATCCGCAGGATGCAGTAGCAGTTGTGACCCTGACCCAGCAGTTCCTCACTTCTGAGAATCGGTTCCTGCTCTGTGCTTTTCCAGAGCGTGCTGGAGGCCCCACTGCTAGCAATCGCCCCTCTTTAACACCCCCTCTTTTGCATCTTGTCCCTCAGGAGGGCCACCCGCATGATCCGGGGACTGCAGGGCAGACCCTACAACGAGAGGTTATGGGACCTGAACCTGTTCAGCCTTCACAAGAGAAGGCTGAGGGGGGACCTGGTGACCGTCTATAAACTCACTAGGGGGGACCAGAAAGGTTTGGGGGAGACTTTGTTTCCCCTAGCACCCCTCCGGGATAACAAGGAATAACGGCCACAAGTTGTTGGAGAGTAGGTTTAGATCAGACATCCATAAGAACTACTTCACAGTCAGGGCGGCTAGGATCTGGAACCAGCTTCCAAGGGAAGTGGTGCTGGCTCCTACCCTGGGGGGCTTTGAGAAGTAGCTCGATGCCTACCTGGCTGGGGTCATTTGAGCCCAGTTTTCTTCCTGCCCAGGCAGGGGGTCGGAGCTGAAGATCTGCAAGGTCCCTTCCGAACCGACTTCTATGATTCTGTGATTCTTTCTTGAAGGCTGCAGCTAGCTGTGGGTTGCTTTGGGAGCCAGGGTGCTTCTCATCTTCTCTGCACGGTGTGCAGGGCAGCAGGGCTGGATTTCCCCCAGGGTGTTGGGGCTGCTGCCATGGGAATTCAATAAGGAGCTTCAGTCATTGTCCCGCTGCAGAGCGGGTGCTCCGGGCAACCACTTCCTGTTCTTTCCTGCCAGCCCTTTTTCCCAGGCTCCTCCGGTTGCCAGTTACGTACCCATACTTTTCAGGGTTCAGACACGGAGGCTCACAGCCTGCGGGAGTCATTCCAAGTGGTGAAGAGCGCAGTTTTGTGGCATGTGTCTCTCCGACTTCCCTTCCCTGCATGTGCCCTTCCTCGTCCACTGGGCTGCATCTTAAGCTGATTTGGGAGAGACAAGTGGCTTTTCCACCTTGAAGATGTGAATGTCTGTTACTGTCAGCACGTGTAGCTTGGCCACAGCAGGGCACCCCAAGGTCATGTGCTGTGGATGAACTGAGCCCTTCGCAGTGTTCCCCTTGCTGCTTTCCTTGGGGTGGCTGATGATCCCCCCTCTCCCCCTCAGTGTCTTTATTCAAAAAGGTTAACTTGATTTCACTTCTTACAGAAAAAAAAGCCAAATGTCTCGTGCCTTTCTGAAGGGGGATGCTGCATCTCTAGGCTGGCTCTGTGTACTCCCTGGACTAGCCGTGCAGCTGCCTGGCTGCTGGGCTGCTTTGGAAGTGAGCAGGAGAGAGAGAGGGGGCAGTTGTCACTTCAAGGATGACGCTGTGTTTTGTAGCATTTCAACTGTGGAGGTTTTCCTACCTTATCTCTGTTACTAACAGTGACTTGTCTGGACTGGTGCTGTAACACGCTCGCTGTGACGACAGTAGAATTGTAACAGGATTCTTCGTGCTTTTAACAAAACCAAGCAGAGTTCTGGTCATAAAAATGCTGTTTGTCCCCCACCTCCCACCCCAGGACGCGAAGGAGGCAAAACACCCAGTACAGGCGGAGAAGGGCGCTACAGGCCTGGGCCCCGGGGGTTTCTCTGAGACTTGCCAGGCAGCTGCGTGAACTGGCAGTCCCTGCCCCTTCCAGCCACCTGGGTGCATTCATCACCACTCCCACCACCTGGCAGACCAGAACCAGAACGAGACCCTGGAGGCTGGAGGTAGCTGTTCCCTCTGCGGGCGTGTCGGCCTGCTGACCTGCTCTTGTCTTGTTCCTCTGCCGTGCCACAGATCTAAGCATTACGCATCCCGGGCTTCTCTGCTGGCTTTGGTGAGCTTGCTTCTTTATAGACACAGCTTTCTCTGCCGGTCCCTAGCTGCAGCCTCCACTCCAGGGGTGCTGCAGAGGTGTGGGGAACAGCTGGCTTTCTGGAGTAGGCCTGTCCGGTGGTTGGAGCTAAGCTGGGGGTGGAGTCGTTCCTGCACACGTGCGTTCAGCTGGGTCAGGGAAATGTAGTTCCCGTGGCGTTTCTTCCTCAGTGGGCCCCAGTGGCAAATTGGAAGGGGAATTAAGGAAACTTATTTTTAAACTTCCTAATATAAACCCACTGGGGAGACTGTGGTGGGGGAGGAACAGTAGCTTTATTTCTCTTGAATGACGAAAACCAATTTGTATGATATCAGTGTTAAAATGTTGAGATTTTCACAAACTATTTTAAAAAAAGCAAAGTATAATAGTGTCATTAATATAAAAGAATTATATTAGCAGTATTTAATCCTTGCAAACCTGTAAAGAATAAGGAAAACAGAAGGTAAATATTCTTACAGAGAGTAGCTGAGCTTTAAGATTCATTTGGGTTAAAGTCTTCATTTTGGTTTTTTTGTTTGTTTGGTTGGTTTTTTGGTTTTTTGTTTTTTTTTGCAAAGGCTTTGTTAATGTTTAGAGGTTATACTAATGTTATTTATTAATTTGTGTCATTCCCATACGCAGCCACTAAGGACCTCTTTTGTTTCCGATTCATGCATCTGTGTCGGTCAGAAAACCAAGACAAAGTTTTATTTTTCAATAAATTTCCTTTGTTGTAGCAGACCTGTGGCATCGTGCTGCTGGCATGGCCATTGCCCCAGGAGCGCCTGCTTTGTATGGGGCATGTGCTGAGGGAGAGCAAAGGGGCTGTCAGGGCTGTTTGTGAGCACAGAAATCATAGGGAAGGGACCTCCAGCAGTCACACCTGGTGCAACCCCTTGCCTGAGGTAGGATCATCTCCAAACCATCCCATACGAATCCACAATCTACCATCAACCCTGCCACAACACATCACACCCAAACCTGCTACAGGTAAAACAGGAGGACTACAGCCACGGGTGTCCTGCTGCTGTAAAAGGTTGTTAAGTATACACTAAAGAGATCCCCAGTGTTTCATTGCAGCTGGCTCTGAGGAGCTCTCTGCACTGGAGTAATCATGCTGCTATCATGCTGTTTGGTACAGGGGTGATTTCCCCCCCGCCCCACATAATTATATCTGTGGTATAAACTCTCATGTGGGTGAGGATACAAGGGTCTGGAAGAGGTAGTGTTGCAAGCGGATCTGTCTTCAGCCTACAGCCATGTGTGGTCGTGATCCAGCACAGGGCAAGGGACCTGCCAGGAGGGTCAAAGGGAGAAGCTCGTTGGGGTGCTGAGTGGCCTCCTGGCACAGCATTGTGACCCCTCTCCAAAGACAGGCCCTGGGGTGCTGGTCTGGGTTTTGCCCAGTGGCCTTTGCCTTTTGAGGGCCCCAGAGGCACCTCCGCAGCTCAAACTTAGTCTGAACCAGGCCCCAGGAGAGGGTATTTAGGCAGGTGGACTTTCCTGAGGGGGGTCCTGTTCAGCTCCCAGAGGGCAGCCTGGGGCCACTGCTGCCCCCCAAGCCCAGGTCTTGCCTGGGGGCTGGGGCATGGGCCTCCTTGTGGCTGCAGGCCTCTGAGCCCCCCTTCTCTGCACCCCTTGGCTGGGCTCGCGCAGGAGCAGGGATCCCACAGTGATCCCTGCTGAGCAGCTGGAGAAGGCTGGTCCCCGTACCCCAGGGGGACATGCGCAGCTTTCCTCTCTCCAGGCAGCTCCTATGGCCCAGAAACAAAGGCAGACCTCCCGGCCACCAGACAGAGGTCTCCGAACTCGAGCACGGGTGGATGGAACAAGTCCTCTCCAGCACTGCAAACATGATTCCCCTTGGCCTGCAGCGGGGAAAGCAAGAGTGAAAGCTGGGGCCAGAGGATGCCAGCCCTGTACAGAGTCAAACCCACAGGCCCTGCCTGAAAGAATGAGGCCTTAGCCACATGGCAGGCAGGGGCTGGGGCCTTCTTTTATAGTGGAGCCAGTGTGTGGCCACACGGAAAGAGCCAAGGGGCCCAGAAGTCAGGCCCCTAGCCAGTTAAGTCCTGTGGTGCATGGTGCTGGGCTTCCTCCTGTGGGTGCTGAGGTCCTGAGTTCTGGTCCCGGCCTCTCCCTGTTTTGCAGGGAGACTCCTTCCTCTTTCAGTGGAGGGGCCTGGCTGCTGCGCCTCAAGGGACCCACGGCCGGAATAGCTCTCAGCCTTCCCCAGTAGTCTGGTGGTAAGGGTGCTACCCTAGGTGGCAAAGGTGCTGGGTTCAATCCTTGCCCTGGCTGGAGCCCTCGGGCCCCTTGCTCCTCAGTGAGTCCCTTGTACCCTGGTGCCTGTGGCCAGGTATCCCCAAGGAGGCTGCGCTGGGGTGTGGGGAGGTCAGTGGGGGAAGGCTGGGGTGGGGTGGGGAGGGGGCCTGGCAGAGAAACTGAACTGACCTCTGATTGAGCACAGGGGGTTTTTTTTCGCACTTTGAAGCCTCGGTTTTCCTGGGTTCTGGCCCTGCGCCCCAAAATCAAGGCAAAAAAAAACCCGGCGAGCCACCGGGAGGTTCAGGACATTCTTCCAACTGAGCTGCACATTCAAGTCCCCTCCGTCTTGCAACTGCGATCACCCCTGAGCTCCAGCTAGTAGGCAAGCGCCGGAGGGGGAAACGGTTGCGTAGTAGATGGTGACCAGGGGACTCAAGCCGTCGGGGACTTGAACCTGCAGCCCCTGCCACCGCTGACAGTGTCCCGAACCACCCTGCCAAAGGGCCAACCTGACAGCACCCCTTCCCGCTGGTCTCTTGACTCGCCTCGCCATCCGCCCTGCAGGCAAACAGTCACCAGGGGCCTGCCCCGCGGCTTAAAAGCAATGTGCTGCTGGCACTGGGACTTGAACCCACAACCCTGAGGCAGGCAGGGCTCCACCACCCTGCGCCACCAGCCAGCTCTGCCAGCCCCTCTCCACCCGGCCCCTTGACCCACCGGCTACACCGTGCACCAGACCCAAAACAAGGGATCCCCGGGGCAGCCGCTCCCCCATGCCTCAGGGCCCAAGGCAGTGGTCCAAGGCAGTGGTTTGACCCCCCCCAGAGTACAGCCTCTCCCCCTCCTGAGTCGGCTGCTGTGGTGGGCTTCACTGCACAGGTGGGCTCTCCCCTCTTCTCCTCGCCTGCCTGGGCAGGGCCCTTTTCCGCCACTCGATTCAGTGAGGTGGCTCTGGCTGCTAAATCCTGCCGCAACAACGACTGCAACCAACGTGCAGCCCTTGGTGCCTGAGCCTGGCTGGGGGTAACAAAAGGGGCTGCCAAGGCAGGCGGCTGCCCTGTCCTCACCAGCATTTATGTCCTGGGAACAGCATCCCCACTGCACATTCACAGCATCCTCCACACCCGCTGGGCTCTCAGGTCCCATAGCCATAGTCCAGCCCAGCCGAGGGTTTGCCTTCTCCTGACTCCAACCTGCCTTGAAGGCTGCGCAGAGCCCCGGGGCGTCTCCCCCTGGCAGGCAGCAACACAGCTCGTGCTCACAGCCAGGCTTTTGCCAAATGAGCCTCTTGCTGCTGTCCTGCCCCCCCCCCCGGCACGAGGCGATTGCCTGCCGACCTGCCTAACAGCCCCCTGACCAACCCGCCCGCTGCCCGGGCTCCGGGGGCTGCTTGGGCACCGGCAGGGCTCCCCGCTCCCCCGCCCGGGCACCGCCCCGAGCCCCGGCGCAGCAGGACCTCGCAGGACCCAGTGCAGCCCGGCAGCCCCGAGGGCCCGGGGCGTCGCACGGCCCGGAGCCTCCGCCCGCCCGGCGCTGCCCCGGGCTCCCCGGCACGGCCGGGATGCAGGCGGAGCAGGAGCGGCCCGGAGCCCGGCTCCGCCCGGGGCTTGAGCCCAGTCAGTGCTAATGAGGCCCGGCCCCTGCAGCCGTGATTGCTGGGAGGAGCTGCTCCCGGGTCGTAACAAGCGGCAGGTGCAGCCCGCGCTGCAGGCAGGCGTGCGGGGCCGGGCTGGGCCGGGAGCGCCCCGAGCCCGCCCGCAGCCGCGTCCTGCTGCCCCGGGGGGAGGGCCGGGGCCGGCTCCGTGCCCCACGTGGGTTGGGCTTGCCAGGCGGCCTCAAGCCGAGCGGGGGTTAGGCAGGTCGGCAGGCAATCGCCTCGTGCCGGGGGGGCAGGACAGGAGCAAGAGGCTCACTTGCCAGAAGCCTGGCTGTGAGCACGAGCCGTGTTACTGCCTGCCAGGGGGGAGACGCCCCGGGGGTCTGCGCACTCATCAAGGCAGGAGGGTTTGGAGAAGGAGAAGGTAAGCCCTTAGCTGGGCTGGACGATAACTCTCTCTTGTTTTTATTTAAAAGGCATTTTTAAATGCCCCAGGAGCAAGCTAGGGAGGAGCCTCCCATTTCCATACAGTGGGCTTTAAGCTCCATCACCTGGGCAGGTGCTAAACCACACCAGAAGGACAGTTATTGCCTGGAGAGCTTAAGGAAAAGTGCCTTCACGGACCCAGCTAGGTGGTCTTTCCCCAGCCCTGCGGCTGTGGATGATGCTGGGAATGTGCAGAGGGCTGCTGTTCCCCACTACATAAATGTCTACCCCAGGACACACCAGAGATGGTGAGCACAGGGCGGTTGCCTGCCCTGGCAGTCCCTCTTTTGCCATCAGCCGGGTTCAGGCTCAGCCAGGCAACATTGGTTGCAAAGGCTTGTTGCTGCAGTTTTTGCATGGAGGGCCCTGCCCGGGCAGGCGAGGAGAAGAGGGGAGAGCCCACCCGTGCAGTGAGGCCCACCACAGCAGCCAACACAGGAGGTGGAGAGGCTGTACTCTGGGGGGGGGTCAAACCACTGCCTTGGGCCCTGAGGCATGGGGGAGCGGCTGCCCCGGGGCTCCCTTGTTGTGGGTCCGGTGCATGGTGCAGCCGGTGGGTCAAGGGGCCGGGTGGAGAGGGGCTGGCAGAGCTGGCTGGTGGCGCAGGGTGGTGGAGCCCTGCTTGTCTCAGGGTTGTGGGTTCAAGTTCCGGTGCCAGGAGCACTTCACTTTTAAGCCGTGGGGCAGGCCCCTGGTGACTGTTTGCCTGCAGGGCGGATGGCGAGGCGAGTCAAGAGACCAGCGGGAAGGGGTGCTGTCAGGTTGGCCCTTTGGCAGGGTGGTTCGGGACACTGTCAGCGGTGGCAGGGGCTGCAGGTTCAAGTCCCCGACGGCTTGAGTCCCCTGGTCACCATCTACTACGCAACCGTTTCCCCCTCCGGCGCTTGCCTACTAGCTGGAGCTCAGGGGTGATCGCAGTTGCAAGACGGAGGGGACTTGAATGTGCAGCTCAGTTGGAAGAATGTCCTGAACCACCCGGTGGCTCGCCGGGTTTTTTTTTGCCTTGATTTTGGGGCGCAGGGCCAGAAGCCAGGAAAACCGAGGCTTCAAAGTGCAAAAAAAAAAACCCCCTGTGCTCAATCAGAGGTCAGTTCAGTTTCTCTGCTAGGCCCCCTCCCCAGCCTTCCCCCACTGACCTCCCCACACCCCAGCACAGCCTCCTTGGGGACACCTGGCCACAGGCACCAGGGACTCACTGAGGAGCAAGGGGCCCGAGGGCTCCAGCCAGGGCAAGGATTGAACCCAGCACCTTTGCCACCTAGGGTAGCACCCTTACCACCAGACTACTGGGGAAGGCTGAGAGCTATTCCGGCCGTGGGCCCCTTGAGGCGCAGCGCCCAGGCCACGCCACTGAAAGAGGAAGGTACCTCCCCGCAAAACAGGGAGAGGCCAGGACCTGAACCCAGGACCTCAGGACCCACAGAGGGAGTGCCCTGCACCATGCACCACAGGGCCCAGCTGACTCAAGCTCCACTTCTGGGCCCCTTGACTCTTTCCATGCAGACGTGCACTGGCTCCCGTACAAGGGGAGCTCCGGGAAGGCCGCGACACCAGCCAGCCGCATGGCCTGGTGGTCAAGGCCCCGGGCTGGAAGGCAGGGCCCGTGGGTTTGACTCTGCACAGGGCCAGCATCCTCCGGGCCCAGCTTTCCCTCTTGCTTCCCCCAGCGGTGCTTGCCCAGCCGCTGCGGGCCAAGGGCCATCATATTTGCAGTGCTGGAGAGGACTTGTTTCACCGCCCTTCCTCTCGAGTCCGGAGAGGTCGAGCTGGAGGCCAGGAGATCTGCCTTTGTTTCCAGCTGCGGGAGCTGCGTGGAGAAAGCCAACATGCATGGCACCCCCCCCTGCAGGGACCGGTCTTCCCCGGTTGCACAGCAGGGACCACCGCGGGGTCCCAGCTCCTGTGCAAGCCCAGTCAAGGGTGTGTAGGGGGGGAAGGCATGTGAGCCCTGGCTTGAGCAGCAGCGTGTTTTTTTGCACTTTCAACACCAGGGCTTTTCCTCTTTTCAACCCCTGAACTGTAAGGGGTCCAAAGAGCAGCCCATTAGGAGAGTGAGAGTCACAAGCTCCCATTGTAGACTGAGGATTATTGTTTCCTCTCTCCGAGTGGCTGTTAAACATGCAGACGAGATGAATAAATTAAGGGAGAAAGAGAGAGACAGAAGGGGATTGAACAAGGCAGCTGCCTAGGCATGAACAGGGGCGCACTGCGTGGCGAGGCGAGCTCAACCTTCATTACGTACCGGCAGCTGCTTCGTAGTTGATCTGAAAGTCAAGTGAGGCCTCCCCTCACCCTCTGCAAACACAGGCAGCCACGCAGCGTGGGTTGTGGGCACGCACCTGGCTGCAGCACATGACTGCTGTCTTCAGGCATCCCAATCTGGTCCTTCAGCTCGGACTTGTGGTGTTAACGGTTGAGCAAATATTTGGTACTCACAAAGGAAGCATGCACGGAGGTTTACTGGCCCGTACAGGAAACTCTTTGCCCCCATTGCCCTCCCTCCATTTGATATTTTGGTACCCAGTACTTAGTGGCGGCAGCGCTGTCGTGGTGGCAGTCTCCCAGTGTCTTCACCAAGGAGGGTAAGGAAAGGGGGAGTAAGGGGCCTGGAGTCACACAGGATGAGGGACAGCGTCAAAACAGAAATCCAGACCCCTGGATACCATCATCACCATCAGCAAGCCCTCGCAGGCGAAGACGATTGTCTTATCTGTGGGGCCAAAGATGGCTGATAAGGCTAATCTGGGATCGACAGACTTGCAGCTCGGACACATGTTGCTATGTGCGGCGAGCGGCTCTGAATATGTGCTGTTGAAGCAGAGTACCAGGGTAGATGAGCGCTGGCAGGAGAGATCTGCTGCAGGGAGATCTCTCCTATTTAGCCATCCATTGGAGGATAAGCCACTGGTGGAGAAGATGCTGGAAGGGGCTTTTTGGCCACTGGCAGTCTGGGAAGCAGGCATGCAAGGGACAGCATCCTTGTGGGATGCCTGTGGCTAGAGGCTTGGTGGCAGGTGACGCTTGTGACCCTCTGCAGCAAGCGGGGTGGCTGTTCAAAAGCCTTCCCTTAAAGCACTCGCTCCCTGGCTGCTTCTCCAGCAGCTGCAGAGCTCTTACAGGTCCTCAACCACAGTTATTTGGTGGGAAACCAGAGCGGATGTCCCGTGTTGGGGGCGTGGGCACGGGAGCATGACCACAGCTAGATGAAACCACATGCCCTTCTGCCAAGCTGCCCAATATGCTCCTGCCTGCCTTGCCCCCACCACCCCGTTCCCCCCTGCTAAAGAAAACACAGTGCCGGCAGCCCTGGAAGTCGTTAGGCTTTTTATTTTCACAGATATAAAAAAAAACCCCCTGCAAATATCAAACAAACTCTTAAATTTACACATGACCCAACAAAAATATATATATAAACCAAAGCTGCTGCTGCTGCGTCCCGGACTGGGCTAGCTCGTGAGTACAGTGCGCCCTTTCGGGCAGGGGCTGGTTGGCTCTGCGCCGGTGGAGGGTCCCGCTAGCCACGGAGGGGAGCAGGTGCTTAGGACAGGAGCAGTGCACGCTTGCCCAGTGTTACGGTAAGGCTGTTTGCTGAAGTGGTGGAGGCTGGGGAAGGCACTGCCGGGGAGCAGCAGACAGGGGTGTGCTTCGAGGAGTCCTACAACTCGGTTCACTGCTCTAGGGCTGGGATGGGAAAGTGAGGGGCTCACCCCTTAGGATGGGCAGGGGAGGAGGGGTCTGGCCCTGGCGCGCTCTCCCGGGGAGCTGCTGGGCACCTGAAGCCACGGCGGTATATGTTAAGGCGGCGGGTTCACTCTATTTGGTACCAGGGTTATGTAGCACCAGTTCAGGGTTTCGGGAAGGAGCTCGGGTCGGCCAGTTTCCCTTCTTAGCCATGTGTGGGCCCCCATCTGCCTGGCCAGAAAGCGGGCCTGTGATGGAGAGCTCAACCCAGGGATGGATGTTAAAAAAAAAAGCCCCTTGGAGCCCTGTAAGAAGCACTAAGGGACTTCAAGGAACCACGCACCTCCTTGATTTCAGACCCAGCTGTCTCTGCCAGCCACCGCGCACCCCCAAGTCTGCAGGGAGACGGGCCAGCCTCTCAGCCCAGCAGTGCTGCAGTGGGACCAGCAGCCGTTGCCTTGTGCTAAAGCATCGTTATACCCAACCTCTCCTGAAGCCTCCGTGCATGGAATGGCCCAGAGCTCCCGCCCGTGTCCTTTCAGCTCCGTTTTCAAGGGGATCGCTGGGGGAGGCGGGGACGGGGAAACCACCCCTGCGTTTCACCGGCAGGAGCTGCCGAGTCTGAGCCTGACGGGACGAGAGCAGTCGGAGGGAGCGCTGCGGGAACTCGCGATTCGGGCATGATGGCCCCAGCTGGGATCCGCCCCGCGTCCGAGCGCCAGGGACTGACCTGAGCCTGCTCATCGAGGGGGTTGTTCGTCTCTTTGAGGGGCTTCGATTGGCGAAGCAGCCCTCCGCTCTGAGCCTGCCTGAAGGGGTGAGGGGGGCTCACCTACTGCAAGCGGTGGGTGAAAGGCATCTGCTCCTTCCCCACAACTGTGCTGGGCATTAGGTGCTCCCTCCTCAGGCCAGCGGGGCCATCTTTGGCCCCCGGAGGGGTGAGCAAGTCCAGGTGCGCTGCGGCTCTTCTGCCATCGGTCAAATCCTTGGCCGGAGCAGTGAGGGCTCGTCCCTGCGGGGCAGTCTGGGCGCTGGGATGCATCGGGCTCTGGCCACGCTCCCGGGGGGCTGGAGCAGGGGTGGGAGGCGGCGATCCAGGAGCGGGGAAAGTCTGGAGGGGAAAGCACTCTGCAGCTGCCTCACTAGTGTCTCAGATCGATGTATTTCTCGCCCTTGGATCCATCAGAAAGAAACGGAGGTTAGCAGAGCGCAGAGGGCAGGGTGCAGCCGCGACCAGCCATCGCGGAGCCCCCGGCACGGACGGACTTCTGCTCGCAGCATGTACAAGCGGTACCAGGCGGGTATCGTGGGGTGGCGGAGCGTGGCAGGGCCGAGTGCACGCTCCCCTCTAGCCACCTCCTACCCCCAAGCAGTGAGAGACCGTTCCCGCTGGTCTGGCTCAGAGCCGGGCAGCGTGGGGGGGCGAAGATGCACTGGCAGGGACCCTGCAGCGGCTGGGAAGCGTGCGGCAAGGCGCGTGGGGCAGGCTTGAATGGGGCAGCTGCTGCGTGGAGCAAGAGCGTGAGAGCGCGCGTAGGCCTGGCAGCTCGCCTGCCTCACCACAGACCCGATGGGAGGCTGCAGTGACCCCCCCACCCTGGGATCACCCCCCGTGGCAACACGAGGGGCGCAGAGATGGAGGAAAGGAAAGGTAAGGAAAGGGGCTGGAAGAGTGAACAAAGGGAAGGGGACAGACTGAGCGTGTGCCCTGCAGCCCTGCTGCAGGAGCACTACCGCTACGGGGACGCCTGGACACAGCAGCATGCCAGCTCTTTGGTGACCCCAGGTACGGGTCAGAGCAGTAAGCTGGTCTCCTGGTGTCCACGCAGGAGGGAATGGCTGAGTAACGTTGCTCTGGGAGGGGTGAAGGCAGGGTACCAGGCCCATCCCAGATCTCCCAGCCTCAGCTGGGACAGCCTGGGGGGATGTTCCTGGCGGGGGTCAGCTCTGCAAGGCCAGAGCAGGGCACCTGGGGAGCTGTGCACGCACAGAGCAGCCGTGTTCCCACGCCGGGGCAGGAGACAGGGTAGCGCATTGCAGGTGGAAACCCAGCGGCTGCGCTGACTCCCTAATCCAGTGCCTGGGGCTGTGCCTGAGCCTGTCGTTCCCGCGCCCCTCCTCTAGCGCAGTGGACGCTGGCCCATGCACGGGGAGGTGGTGAGAAGAGGCTGCCAGGCGGCCAGTGGGCACACGCGCAGCGTTCAAGCCTACCTGGTCCCCAGCAGGTTTCTGGTCGCCGTTGGTGGCCTGCAGCAGCCCCGCCTCTTCAGGAAGCTTATCTGACTTAACTTCAACTACAACCTCGTCTTTACGGGCATCAGGCTTGGTGCTGGGGGGGAGGGGGAGGGGGAGGGAGGGGACAGCTTTGAGACATAGTGGACAGATGCCAGCACCGGCAGGCGGTGCAGTGAGGGGCCAGGCCCTCGGGCTCCTCCCTGCAGGGAGAGGGGCTGGGGTTGGAGTGCTCAGCTTTTCTGGTCCGTCCCGGGAGGCTGTGCAGGCTGGAGCTGTGGGGGACCTGGGCACTGCCTGGGCATCCCGGCTATTCTGCACGCAACCTCCGCGGGCAGGAGCTGGAGGCAGTGGGGCAGGTCCCGTGCTGGGGGCTCTTTTCCCTAAGCTCCCTGCAGCCGGAAGCTCTCGGTCCCAGCCCCGAAGCTGCCTAGCGCTGCTGAGGGCGGTTGGGGCAGGGAAGCGCGCAGGCGAATGCAATGAGATGGGTAGCGTGGATGGTGGGTGCACCACGAGCCAAGCCCTGGGGTGCGGGTGGGGAGGGGCAGGGCGGTGCTTACATGTCCTGCTTCCCGGTGCGGCCGCACGGGATCTTGCCCTTCTTGTGCAGGAAGTAGAGGACGGCGCCCAGCACGGCCAGCACCAGGATGCACACGATGACGGCCACGATGATCACGCCCTTGCTCTCCCGGGGCTTCTGCTCTGCTGACGAGAGGCGGGGATAGTTATGGGACAGAGCAACCCCTGGGGCAGCTGAGAGATACATGCGGGGGCCCTCCCAGCATGGCTTAGCTACACTTGGGCTGCAGCAGGACATGCCTGGGCGAGCTGGGCTAGCGTTCAGCATTATGGAGCTCTGGGGTGTGTGCCTGGCTCTGCCCTGCTTCCCAGGGTGATGCACATTGTTTGCATGGATGTGCTCTTCAACCCACGTGGACCTAACCGACCCTGCCCAGGGCCCCAAGCAGACAGTGGGCACGAGCACAGAGAACTGCATCTGGGGAGCAAAGGTGCACGGGCCAGAGGCTGAAGGAACTGGGGGGAGGAGAGGGGGGAGATGCTGCAAAGACCAAAGTCAGGTCTGACCAGGGGCCACAGGGGCTTAGAATCATACAGCACGAGGGTGGGAAGGGATCTCAGGAGTCACATCCAGCCCAACCCCCTGCTCAAGGCAGGACCAGCCCCAACTACATCATCCCAGCCAAGGTTTTGTCTACCCAGGTCTTTAAAAACTTCTAAGGATGGAGACTGCACCACCTCTCTGGGAAGCCTGTCCCAGTGCTTCACCACCCTTCTAGTGTGGTTTTTCCTAATATCCAACTTAAACCCCCCTTGCTGCAACTTGAGTCCATTGCTCCTTGTCCTCCCATCTGTCCCCACTGAGAGCAGCCCAGCTCCATCCTCTTTGGACCCACCCTGCAGGGAGCTGAAGGCTGCTATTCAATCCCCCCTCGGTCTTCCCTTCTGCAGACTAAAAAAGCCCAGTTCCCTCAGCCTCTCTTCACCAGGCATGTGCCCCAGCCCCCAAATCATTTGTCCACGTCCTTTCTGTAGTGGAGGGCCCAAAACTGGACACAGGACTCCAGATTTGGCCTCGCCAGTGCTGAACAGAGGGGAAGAATCACTTCCCTTGACCTCCTGGCAACACTCCTACCAGTGCAGCCCAGGATGCCGTTAGCCTTCTTGGCACCAAGGGCACACTGCTGGCTCATATTCAGCATACTGCCCACTGTCACCCCCAGGTCCTTTTCTGCAGAGCTGCTGCCCAACCAGTCAGCCCCCAGCCTGTCCCGGTGCATGGGATTGCTCTGTCCTAAGTGCAGGACTTTGCACTTGTCTTTGTTGAACCTCATGAGATTGCTTTTGGCCCAATCCTCCAATCTGTCAAGGTCTCTCTCAATCCTAGCCCTCCCTTCCAGTGTATCTACTACTCCCCTCAGCTGGGTGTCATCTGCAGACTTGCTGAGGGTGCATCCATCTCATCTTCTTGCTGAAGGTGCTTCCCCCCTCCTTTCCCCACTACTCGGGGCTGTAACACCCGCTGCGACTAGGACGTGGCCTGGGGTGCAGGAACCTGATGGTAAGCCCTGCTCCGTGGCGCTCCCAGCCCCAGCTCTCATCACCTGGGGCGGGGCAGGAGTTCCTGGGCCCCAAAGCTGGGGCTAGGGGCTCCCTCCAGGGACTGGCAGGGCACAGGGGGGAGCTGGGGAGTGGGCATCCCCAGCACTGCCTGAGTGCCGATCCCAGCCTCCCACTGGCTGTGGGTGCTCACAGCAGAGACCGAGAAGGGTCTGCAGTGGGGGGCTGCCAAAGACAAGACCCTGCCCCAGGCAGAGGGGAGGACTGGGCCCTGCGGGTGGAGGAGCAGGGGAGGGAAAGGGGCTTGCAGGGAAGCCAGCGGGAGCCGGTGGTGCATCCAGTCACTGACCTTTCTTGATGGTCTCCACTGGGCCAGCATTAAAGGATGGAGAGAGAGAGCTGAGCACAGGAAAGGGCTGAGCCAGTGGCAGCTGCCCTGCTGTTTCCTCCCCGATCCCCTGGGGACCACTGTAGGGTCACCCCCTTCCTTCCCTCCCCTCGCCTCCCTCCGGGGAGGAGCGCTGGTCTCCGTGCGACCGCCCTGGGGCCACGATGGCAGTGGCAGCACTTACTGGTCGTGTTGCCTGCGGGCGCTGTCGTTGTTGGTGTCGTTGGCGTCATCCCTGTAACGAGACAAGGTGCAAGCTCAGAGAGGTGGCAGATGGGTGCCAAGAGACTGTGGCCTGGAGAAAACCCTTCAGAGTGCGGCCACGGGGGTTGAACAAAATGCCCTCCCCAGGGTGAGGGGAGATGCAAATAGCTGCACTTGCAAGCATGGTGCCAGGGCTGCGGCACGTCCTTCTGCCAAGGAAGTGGGACGTGGGTGCAGCCCGAGGGCCCCACAGACGAGGCCTTGTGGACAGTCCAGCGAGACCCCATGCTCAGGCTGTTTCTGAGCAGACGGCAGAGTGCCCAGCACGGGCATCCAGGCCGGTTGGTGTGTGGGGGCCGGGGCTGTTGGCTCTTGACCTTTGTGGGCTCCCAAGGCCACTGCATGCAGCAGCTAGGTAACTAATCCCCATGGAAGGGCTGGAGGAAGGATGTGAGCTTTTTGCAGGGCCAGCTCTCGACATGAACCCGACGGAGAAAGTCACTGCCTTTGCTTTGAAGAGACAGTGAGAGCAGGTTTGGGGAGCCCCGAGGCCCACGTTGGGCCACTCACTGCGCTCCAGGTGGATGTGGTGTGTGACCACGCCCAGGTAGTTGGTGGCCGTGCAGTTGATGCCCGAGCGCATCAGTTTGCTGGTGACCTGCACCGTCAGGTTGCTGACCACGCTGTAGTTCTCCGTGCGGTTTTGGACCTGCAAGGGGGGACAGTGAGAGCGAGGGGTGTCCACGTGGCCCCAGCTGGGCCTGGCCTGGCTCGCCGTCCCCAGGACGGGCAGGCCCCAACACCGGAGAGATCCCCGTCCCGTCCCTGCGCCAGGCCTCACCGTCCCGTTGGCGCTCCAGGTGATGGAGGGCTCAGGCTGCGCCAAGGCTATGCATGTCAGGGTCACCAGCTCATTCTCCTGCACGGGCACCCCTGGCTCCTCCACGCTCACCTGCGGCTTTCCTGTGGGGGGATGGAGTTGGTCAGGTGGCATCGGGCACTGGTCCTCTGTCTGCGGCCGTAACTAAGATGGGAGTACCGATGCCGCGGCAGCCGTCCCTCTGCTTTTCTTCCTCCCGGCTCGGCAAGGCAGCACAAGCAGCCTGGCTCTGTGGCTGGCAGAGCCTAGGGCGAGTCTGGCCCTTACCGTAAACCACGACGAGCGCCTGCTTGTTGCGGGACAGCCCCTGCACGCCGGGCATGGTGACCTCGCAGATGTAGTTGCCCGCAGCCTCCCGCATGACGTTGCTGAGCTGCAGCTGCGGCCCGGAGCCCAGCGCTTTCCCCTTCTGCGGAGGGAGACAGGGGCAGGCTAACACAGGGGTGGGGGCTGTGGTGCCCTACCCCCACCCCACAGGGGCAGCCCCCAGCCACGGGGAGGGCGCAGGAAGGGGCCTCGCCTTGTCTTTGTGCCAGTGGAAGGCCAGAGGCCGGGAGCCTCGCGCCTCACAGGTCAGGGTGAGATTGTGCCCCTCCAACACTGGCTCAGGTGACTCCTTTGTCACCTTCAGCCCCTCGATATCTGGGAAGAGAGTGAGTATGAGTTGCCAGGCCCTGCCCATGGGCACCTGGACTCTGGGCAGTGTCCTAGAGGGGCTGTCCTCAGCCACCACCCCCAGCCCAGTCCTGGCTCCAGGGAGCAGGGCCAGTGCAGAATGCCCTGTGCACTCCTTACAGTTCACGACAAGCTCGGCGTCGGCCGTCAAGGTCTCCATGGTGTCCAGGTCCAGGCCCTTGCAGCGGTAGTGACCAGTGTACTCCTTGTGCACCTTGCCCAGGCTCAGCACACCTTTGTCTACCTTGCCCAACAGCTCATGCTCCTCCTCCTCCCCTGTCGCTGTGTTGTTCTGGGGTATGGCAGAAGCCACGGCCTGGTCAGGCGGTGCTGGAGGGACCCTGGCCCAGAGCCCTCCCCCAGCCCACAGGCACATGGGCACAGCCCTGGCAACCCCATCCAACCCCCGAGTCCCCATCTGCCTGCACCCACCTGCACTCGGAAGAAGGAGTATTCGGGTGGTGGGTTCCCGTCACCCTGGCAGTGCAGCGTGACGTGGTCGCCCTCCTTCACCTGCGGGCGCGGGGCGTCGATGACCAGGCTCACGTTCTCCGTGGGGTCTGGGGGGGCACAGGAGACAGGAGGGGCCCCTTCTCAGTCAGCTCTGCAAGCCGGGGCACCCTAGCAGAGCTGGGGGGGGGGGATCGCAGGCAGCTGCCCCGAGCTGGGGCATGCGGACCATGCTGCTGGCGTAGCACTGCCTCGTGGCTCCATGACTGCTGCCTGCTGTGCCCTGCCAGGGATAGGAGCCCTGCCCCGCTCCCTTCCTGCCCTGTACCCCTAGCCCAGCTCCAAACTGTGCCAGCCCCAGACAGACCCCAACTCACAAAAGATGTGGACTTGGACCTTGGGCGACTGAGCCTGGCGGTCCCCCCCCGAGAGGAGGTAGTGGGCCTGGCACTGGAAGTAGGCATGGCGGTCCTGGCGGGTGACGTGGGCAAGGAGCCGGCTTCTGGCGGTAAAGAGCCCACTGGCCTCCTGCGTCCGCGTGTCCATGATTTTCACCTCTGCCGGGATGGGGGTAGTGGGGCAGGGTGAGCGTGGGGCACGGGGCAGCTGCCTGCTGCAGCCCCGGAGACCCCCCCAAGCCCCAGCTCGGAGCACAAACCCCCAGGCAGGATGGCTGCAAACTTCCTCACTGCAGTGCCCAGCATGGTCTGCACATCCCACTCCTCGCTGGACCTGGCCCGCACTGCTGATGCCAGGCACGGTGCCCCTGAGCACTCTCGGTGCCGGTGCTGCCCAGCTCCTGCCTCCCATGTTCCCCGGGGCAGCCCCCAATGCCCACCACTCACTGTCGTCCTCCGGGTGCAGGCGGTGCCCATCCTTCAGCCACGTGATATTGGGCCCCGGGAAGCTGTTGCGGACGACGCACTCGGCGATCTGCAGCCACAAACAGCACTGGGCAGCCCCCTCCCCTGGCACCCTTGGAAGCTGCGATCTTCCCCCAGCAGTGCCCCCACCCCTGCCAACTTCTCTCCCTGGCTTTGGCCCAGCCCAGCCCCCACCCTGCCCGCTCACCTCTTGGCTCTCTCTAGTGCCCACAGAGATACCGGCTTCATTCGCATGGATTTCAGGAGGCTCCGGGGCCTCTGGAAGAGAGCGCGTGCCCGGTAGTGGTGAGTGCTGGGGAAGGGAAAGCCAAACCCCCTGCTTGCCCCCCTGAGCTCCCCTCCCTCCAGCCGGCCCCAGAGCCACTCACTGTAGACACGGAGCTCGGTGCGGTTCTCGCCCACGCCCAGGCTGCCTGCCCCGACCTGGCACACAAAGACACGGGCATCCTGCAGCGTGGTTTGGGTGATGGCCAGGGTGAAGGTGTCATCCATGCTCACACGGCCCACGTAGGGCGAGTCCTCCACGAACTCCTTGCCTTGCACCCAGGAGTAGATCCTGATGCGGCTGCTGCGGGTGATCTGCCACAGAAGACAGACCTGCCGTCACTGCCACCTCTGCCCAGCGGCCACAGGCTCGGGACCAACAAGGCCCCGACCACAGGGGGCAAGACCGGCAGTGCCAGGGCCATGCCCCCCCAGCCCAGGGACCCTCCTGCTCGCATCACTGCCCCTTCCCACTGCATATCCCCAGCCCACCAGTGCCCCCTCTGTTAGTGCCCCCTGCCCCCATTGCCCTGCCCGGTGCTCACATAAGACCAGTGGATGTAGGTGATGTTGCTGTCTGGGAGGATGAAGAAACTGCAGGGGAGCATGGCCGTGTGGCCCAGGTCCACCTCCACCACACTGGGCATGGACACCTCCACCTTGCTAGCATACCCTGTGGGACACAGCGAAGGAGGGGCAGGGGTTGGAGGCACCCGTGGGGGGTGGAGGGGGGCAGGCTGCGTGCTCGTCGTGGGCCTGGGAGGGGCAGGATCACTGCAGCCAGGCAGGGGCACCAGCAGTGGGCACAGCTGCACCCAGTACCCCCGCCTCTGCCCCGGGGGATGCCCAGTGGCACTGCCAGACCCTGAGTGCAGCCAGCTGCCCTTCCCCACCTCCCCAAGCATAACCCTGCCAGGGGTGCCAAGGACAACAGGCTGCATGTGCACATGCACATGTGATGCTCCCACACTGATGTCGCCCCACCCCCCCATGACCCACCTTGAGGGTGGCAGGGGGGTAGTCACAGGCACCACTAACAGGGGGCAGAGACTGGTCCCCACGCCAGGTCCTGCTTCTGCCCCCACCCAGCCGCTACCCCCACCCCCACCAAGCCCCAAGGCCACACAGATCCACCCATCACAACTGGCCGTGAGCCGGGCAGGGGTCCCATCCCCCACCCCATGGAGGTGGTGCCACGGCCTGTTCAGAGCCAGGGGAGTCCTGGCTGCTGTGCCTCGCTCTGCCATTGACTGATGCCCCATGTGACCTTGGGCACATCCCCCGGACTTGTCTGCCCGGCAAGGACATGGAGCCGCAGCACAGCCTGCCCGGGCAGCACTGGAGACGCGGGCAGCTGCAGTAATGGAGCCCCTGGCCCCGCTCCAGGCCAGCGGAGATGGAGCGGTGCATTGATCCCCCACTGACGGGAGCCGGGGAATGGGGCAGGCAGCAGAGCCAAGCTGTAAACAAGGTGGCACGGACACACACCCATCCCGAGCAGGGCACAGACAGGGGAGCCAGTGCGTGAAGCCGAGGGGTGCCACATTCCTGGCACCCGGCTGGATGGATGGACGCAGCCCCAGGAGCTGTGCCGTGGCCGCAGGAGGCAGGGGCAGAGCTAGGGCCACCCCAGGGGGTGACTGGCCATGGTGCTGCAGCCTCCGGGGCATCCACCCGACCACACGTGTGCCAGGGCAGGCCTGGCAGACCCTGAGATGGGCCCAGGTAGGGCTTGGGCAGTGCCAACCCCTGCTCCAGCCTCTCTGGTGACACAGGCACCGCCCGCAGCCCCAGGGAGGGAAATTGCGGGAAGTGGGGAGGGCAGGAAGGCGCTGCCTTGGCTGCCAGGACCTGAGGACGCGTGTGCCTTCCCCGCTGTGCCTTGCCCCCCATGCCCCGGTGCTGACGCCAGCTCCGGCCTGAGCTCAGAGCCCAGGAATCCTGGGCATCTGCTGCCGTGCCAGCGAAGAACGTGCCTTTGTCGGGGGGCAGCCGCAGGACGGGCAGGGGCAGGCCTAGGTGAGGGGCATCGTCCAGAGCCCCCTTCAGTGGGGCGGGGGTGGGAGCTGGGTTTCCTGGAGTGGGGGCGCTGGGAGCAGGAGCCCTGGGCTCGACGCAGGGCAGCCGTAGCCCTCTCCAGGGCCTGCCGGAGGGGTAGCCGGGGGACACAATGCCGGCATTGAAGCCGCGGCCAGCTCCGTGGAGCTCTGGGGACTTTCCGAGCCGGGGCAGGGGGCAAGGCCGGGGCTGCTGGGAACACAGAGCCCATTCTCACGGCGCCCACGGGCCGGGGGCTACCACAAGCCCCTGCCCCCACCGCCTCCTCCACGATGGTTGGAGACGTGCCAGGCCTGGCCCCGTGCATTCAGCCCTGGGCTTCCGGGCCCTCCTCAGGGCAGGGGGCCCTGCAACCGGCCCTGCTCCCTGGGGCCACAGCCGCTGGCGGGCAGGCCGGGGCAGAGCCGGGCACAGGTCGGGGGAGGGACCCGGCTGTCGAGGCAAGGCACAAAAGGACCTGGCACTGCCTGGGCTGTGCCCGCTCCCCAGGCCTGGCAGAGACGCGTGCCTCGCACGCGGGGGGGGGGGGGGGCGTGCTGGCACTGCCCCCCGGCCGGCAGCACGTGGCAGGGGCTGCGTCTGCTCTTGGCTGCAGCCATCGGCCCCTGGGAGCTCCCGCCCTGGAAGAGGACCAGCCCTGGCACGGGGGGCCAGGGGCTGGGGAGGTGGCACTGTACAGTGAGAACACCCCCTTCCCCAGTGACCTGCTGCCTCCCCGCCAACAAAGGGAGCTGCAGGGCACAGGGCAGGAGCACGGGCTGCGGGGTCCCCGGAGAGGGGGCAGCCAGCCAGGTGGCCCCCAGCACCCCGGCCTGGGCAGAGGGTGGCCCTGGGGCCGGGGCGAGGCGCGTGCCGGGGCCTGCCGCGGGGCTGGCACGTCCGGCCGCAGCTGGCGCGGCGCAGAACAAAGCTCGGCTTTCTGCGCTCCGGCGGGAGGGCACAGGCAGCGCCCGCCACCCTGCGCGCGCGGGCACCGCTCGGGCACCCCGCACCGCTGCGCGGGGCGCTCCCCGGGCTGCGGGGCACCAGATGTGGCTGCATCCCCCCCTACCACCTCCGCCCTGCGCCCCCCGTGCCCGCGGCTCAGCCAGCCCCAGGCACCTGCGCGCCCCGCCGCCCCTGCCGCAGCCCGCGGGGAGGAGAGGCCCCGCAAGCAGGACCCCCTTCCCGCCCCGCCCCGCCCCGCGCCGCCCCTGCCCGGCCGGGGCCGTGGGAACGCGATGGAGCCGCCTGGGAAGGGAGCCGGGATATAAAAAGCAGGAGGCGGCGAGGCCAGGAGCAGCTCCATAGAAGGCAGCGGGCGGCGGGGCGGGGACCCCCGGGAGACCCGCCGCCCCCGGCCCGGCCCGCAGCGCAGCGCCCCGCACTCACCGCGCAGCAGCGGCAGCAGCAGCAGCAGGAGCCCGCGCGCAGCCATGGTCCGCGCCCGCACAATGCGGCGGAGCGGAGCGGCCGGACCCGCGCCGGGCTGACGTCACGGGGGCGGGCGGGCGGGGCCCGAGCATCCCCGCCCCGCACCCGGGGGCTGCCCCCCGCCCGCACCCTCCGCCAGGCACCGGGCGGCGGCCCCGCGGTGCCGGGGCTGGCCCCGGTGTTGTGCGGGGGTTGCACGGGCACTGGGGCACGGGCACACCTGACTGTGCCAGGGGGCCAGCGGAGCGCTGGAGACCCGTGCCCCTGCCCCATCCACCCCCATCTGAGCTGGGGGGGGGAGTATCCGTGTGACCCTGAGCGGAGGGGCAAGACCCTGCAGCTTGGGTGGCAGCAGGAGCATCGGCACGCGCACCCAGCGCCTCTGGGGGAGGCTTAAACCCTCCCGGACACGCAGCAGAAAGCGGGGTGGGGGCAACCAGCAAAGCCCTGAGGCCTGCATGGGGCTGGGACCCTGAAGCCGGGGGCACCAGGTCTCAGCGTGCCCCCAACAAGCCCCTGTTATCAACTCAGGGCACCTTGCTTCCTCCTGTGGTGCCTTGTGCTGGCCTGCCCGCAGCAGTTTCCTGCCCACGGCAGTGCCCATGGCTGCCAGGCCTCTCTGTGTAACCCCACCCTGGTCCAGCCTGCCGGGAGTCCCATAACTCAAACCCTGCTGCAAAGGCTGAGCCAGGTCCGATGTCACGTAACTCTATTACCAGGATCCTCATTGCCTTCGAGCCTGGAGCGCTGCAGCCAGCCTGGCCCCGCGCGGCTGCATGGGTCTGTCGCTGCAGACACCTGGCACCGGAGCCGGGCAGGTCCCTGGGGCACCAACTGGCAGGGCAATGAGGACACGGTAGGAATGCCCTGTTGTCCGTGCCCGCAGCCTGCTAGCATGTGGCAGCACAGGGTGGCAGAGGGCCATCTCCCCCGACCCGCAGCCAGAGGCTTGCTCCATCTGCTCTGAAGTATCCCAGAGCCAGTGGCTTTGGGGCTGTTGCAGTGATTGCCCTGGCTCATCAGCTGGGCTTCTGCAGATGGGGCTAGCGCCAGTGGGAGGAGGCCGCTATCCTCCATATGGCGCTGCCCACAGCGGGGTGGTGGATGGAGCCAGCGTGTCCCTCGCACCCCTTCCTGCAGCCACCTAGCCCTCTTTGCTGGGCCGTACCTCCCACCCTTAAATCAGGCCCTTTCCTTCCCTGTCTGCGATGAAACGTTCATCCATGCACCCAGCTCCTCCCTGGGGCACAGGGACATCTTGGCTTGAGCCAACTTGGTAGCACCTGCGGAGATGCAGAGATGCCCACAGCTGGGGTCTGGGCCCCGTCCCCCTGCCTGGCATGGGAGATCCGTGTCTGGAGGCTACAGCTGGAGATCTGCCTTTTCTGAGACATTGCTGCATGGGGGGGATCCAGCATCCCTAGGACGCAGGTGGGCCAGGCCGGGGAGCTGAGCTGAGCTGCCCTAGGGGATCAAGCCAACAGGGCTCTGTGCTGGGAGACTTGGGGCTTGACAATCCAAGCAAAAGCAGCTGCAGTCCCTGTGCTGTGGGGCATGGTGGAGGGGAGGGCCCTACCCCAGCCCCAGCCGCCCACGCCCAGCTCTCCCAGTTGTGCTAACCCAGGATGCACGGATTCCCGATTGGAAACGCGGAGCACAGGGCCCTGCCCCCTCCCAGCCTGCACGGCTGGTGTGAAAGCAGCACAAAGCCGGCTGCAGCCCCACGCAGCTGTTGCATGCGGGCTCTGGGAAGGGGTGGGGAGAATGCCCAGCACCCACCCAGGCCTCTGACTGCAGCAGCAGCTGCCCTTATCCAGCACCGATGACCCAGGCCTCAGCTGCTGCCCAAGCTGAGTTCCCTCCTTGGGTGATTTATTTTCCCTGCATTTAAGCCCCTGCCTGCGATAATTGTCCCGCAGCAGCCTGCAGGGCCCGGGCAGATAAGACCTGCTGAAAAGCTGTAACAAACCTATCTGCACCAGCAGCGTATTGGCTAGGACGCCTGGGTTCCTGTCCTGGCTTGCTGCCACCCCTGCTCCTTTTTCAACTGTGCAGTGTGGGAGAGGAGGCCGGGAGGCAAAGCATGGGTCTTTGCCTGTCCTGAGGAGCCCCCTTTTCCCAGGCCTGCGGGGCTCCCATTATCCAGCCTGAGGCTTCACTTAGGTGCAAAGGTCTCCGCTCCCCAGCCACCAGCCTTCCTGAGGGTCATCTGCAGCCCCCTTCCTCTCCACAGCACCTCCCTGCCAAGCTGGGCTGGGCATCACCCACAAGGCTGCCACATGCCCTCGTTCCCCAGCTGCAAAACCTCAGGGAAGGGGCAGGGGAAAAGGAGAGCTCTATGGGATACGAATGCAGCATCCCTGCCCCTGCCTGGGGAGTCCTGGCCAGTGTGGTTGGAGCAGGGACCAGCCCTGGGACTCCTGGTTCTACGCCCAGCGCTCAGGCAGGATGCGACCTAGCATCCAGCACCCTGTGCCTCAGTTTCCCTGTGTGCACGCATGGACGCGATATGCCTTTGGGTGGGGGAGAGCTGCTGCATGGCTGGGGATGTGAGGATGGGCTAGGGGCTGCTCCACACCCTCCTTGCCCCTGTGGCCCTTCCTGGTGCCCCGGGGGCTGTTCATACCCTTCCCCTTGCCCCTCTCTCTGCCCGACAATCCCCTGCTGCTTGCTGCTTCTCTGACTGGTCTTCCAGCCCCCACGCCTAGCCGAAAGGCCTGGGATGATTCATCAGAAATGATTAACTTTCCCTAAATAAGATTAGTGGCTTAAAATGGCATCGCTGGTTTGCGATAAGGTTCCGGGCAGTGGCGTGGACCAGGGCGGGGGGGCTGGCAGGAGCTGGGCAGGGAGGGCCCCAGCAGCGGCAGCTGCACCACATTCCCTGGAGCGCGGCTCCTGCCAGGCCTGCCAGTCTGTTAGAGGGGTGCGATGCATCCATCACCTGACGCAGCAGAGCTGCCCGCTACTAGAGAGGGATGCACCCGGGCAGCTGGCTGCTGGCAGGGAGAGCCCAGAAAGGCAGGCATGGATGCAAGCTGCGCACACACACGCACAGCCCTGCAGTGTGCATGCAAACAGCTGCATATGCAGATACACACGCACACGCCAATGCCCCCTCCTCCCACACAAAGGTGCCCATGTCCATGCCTACTTCAAAACATAAATCCAAGCGTGCACACCCACGCCCCCATGCACACATGTGCAGAACAGCGCCTGCCCGCATACAGGCAATTACACACACATGCACACGTGCACAGAGGCAGCTTCTCAATCGGCCGAGGCAGACGGAGGGCGTTTTGTCACATTCGCCAGACAGCCAGATGGTGCCCTGGGCGTGCAGCCGCCGAGCAGCTTTGTGTATACTGCCGGGGCCTGTTCCCGGAGAGGAACTCGTGGCTGCGGCTGGCTGGTGTCAGGTCCCCGCTTGCTCTTTGTCTGGGCCCGGTGTGGGTGGGGGGAGGGGGTATCCTGGAATCCCTGACGTCCTAGGGGCGGTGATTCCCAGTGCAGCCGTTTCCCTCGGGGTCTGCGCGCCTGCCTAAGCAGCAAAAGGCAGAGCAGACCCTGGGGACGGCTCCTGCAGCGTGCCAGGCTGGGGGGTGCCAGGCTGGGGACGGTCAGGCACCCGCAGTGTGGAGGGACCTGCCCCTCTGCTTTCCCAGGATGGTTCAGCAAGCTCTGCCCCAACCCTTGCACCCTGGAGAGAGGAGGATGCCTGGACCAGGCTCTATGTGCCCAAGGAGCTGTGCTGGGAGGCGGCTGGAGTTTCTGCTTTCTGGGACAAGATGCAACCTTTGCCCTAGGCTAAACCAGCCCCAAACAGAGCCGCTGGGGCCCATCATGATAACATCTGTGTGTGCACGGCCCTCACCTCTCCTTCAGCCTTCTTGTGCTAGATAAGTAGAGTCATTGCAAACCCCACGTGGACCCCGTCCCATCCCCAAGGCCTTGGGGCTGGTCGATCCGGTGGCCTCTGAACCCAAGTGTTGCCGAAATGGAGGCCTTGAAGCAACCTTCCAGTGGCGCCAGGGAAGGACGTGCAGATTTGAGGTTGCACGAGGGGCTCTGGGCATCGGCCATATGCCTAGTTCGGGGCCACAAGTCCCCACTGCCTGCCTAGGAGGGTGGGAGTGGGCATGGGGAGCTGGCAGGGGGCACAACACGTGCAAGGGAGCAGGGCACAAGGGAGCTCTGGGCCCTATTTCTGGCCTTATTTATTTGAGTATTTAATGGGTTTGGCTGGGCTGCAGTTGCTTGTCCAAACAAACACAGCGGAGAGGGGCTGGCTGGGACCCATGCGACAGCTGGGATGGAGCTAGACACATGCACATGCAGGGTGCTGGGACACAGGTGTTGCAGGATCACGGGATGTGCCTGGGGAGGGGAAACCTCTTCCAGCCCCAGCCCGCAGATCTGCTGCTGCCCCCCCCCCAGCTGTCTTGACACTGAGGCCCTGTGGGCACAAGCCCCCATCCGACCACGCCCTGGGCCCAACCCTGACTGCATCAGCACGACTGGTGGCCAGGGCAGCAGAGCAGGGCTCAGGCAGCTGGGAGAGGGTGGCCAGAGGTGTTTGCACCTCTGCGCGAAGGGGACCCAGGAGTCTGGCATCCTTGTCAACCAGTGCCCTAGGCTGGGCTGGGCTCTCCATTGCCCTGCACCTGCACCTGCACGCACACAGCTGTGAAAGGCCAGGCAGCAGGGAAACGTCCCCCCCAGAACTGGGTGCAGGACCCCGGGATCCTGGCTCCCACCCTCACAGCTCCATCCAGCTGCTCCCACCCACCCGGGGGGTGGTGAGCCAGGCCAAGCAGACTCTGCTCCAAGCTCTGTGACCGATGGGCACATCTGTCCTGGCTGCTCTGGCATGGTGGGGGGAGTTGCGACTGCCAGCAGTGACCAGCCCTCTCCAACCATGCCCACATGGACACCAGGGTGCCAGACCGATGCAGGGAGTCCCCACGAGGCCTGAGAGCTCACCGGGTGATTGCAGTCTGCAGACGCGCAGGGCTGGGCAAACACTGCCAGCAGCTGGAGCCTCACGGCCTGTTTACCCTCAGCTTATCTGACCTTCTCCGAGTGGAGCTGAGCTCGTGATTGCCATCCCCCATCCCCATGCTTGCTGGCGCTGGGGCTGATTCGGGCTAAGGGCTGGGGGCTGCAACACCCATGGGCAGAGGAGCCTGGTGGGGTGGTGCTGAGACCCTCAGAGCACGGCCCTGCATCAGGGCTCCGTCTGGACAGGGTTGGGCTGCTTTGATTCCACCTGCCCTGCAAGCTACAGGACCACAGGGCTGGGGACATTTGCTCCCCCTCCTGCAGACAAAAAGCCCCTGTTGTATCCCCGGGCCAAGGTAGAAGGTGGCAGGAACTGCAGCCCCTAGCCAACCCCACCCTGCCTCTGGGGTCTCTGGATACTCCAGCCTGAGCTCAGGCAGGGCTGGGAGCCACCCAGCTCCCCTCTGGGATGGGAGTCGGGGTGGGAGATGACCCAGCCTGGTACAGGCCATGCTGGTCCACAGTCCCCCCCTGCCAGGAGCATCACTGCTGTGCGTGCCGGATGGCAGACAGAGCGGAGGGGAGAGGGGGGTCAGCTCCTTCCAGCCAAGGTCTGGGGCTCTCGATGAGCAATCACTGATGAGCCCGGAGCGATGAATTATTCAGCAGGACTCGCTTCCTGCCCGGGGCTCGGCTGAGGGAAGGCAGCTGGGCGGGAGCCTGGCTCATTCGTGCCCCTGGGAAGGGGGCAGACGCCGGGGGGATGGGAGAGGAACTGGGGCCCCCCAGCTCCATGGCCAGACCCCCACCCTGCCCCTTCCATCCAGAGCACCGTGCTGGCTCCCCAAAGCCCCGGAGGAGGACTGAAGGGGTGAGGCAGGCACGAACCCCCGTTGCCCTGCACGTGATGTAAAGTGACCTTGGCATGGCTCTAGCTCACCCACTGTTCCCGTGGCCGCTGGCAGTTTCAGCTGCCTAACAAAGCCGCATGATGACTTGATACCACAGCCAAGAGGTATCAAGGCACCAAGCCACGAGGTGCCCTGTGCCCTCCAACCAGCCCTGGGTGCTTCGCTGGGCCGAAGCCCCCAGCCGGCAGAGGTGCAGGCCCTGCGCTCTCCCCACCGCCCAGCTCCTGTTCTCCGGCTGCTCTCCTCATTCTTTATTTGGGGATTACTAACCATGGCTACAATAGCCTTTGTTTACAGTGTCTTGGAAAATCAAGATGGGGCGCGGGTGCTGGCCGGCGGAAGGAAGGATGTGAGAGGAGGGGGAAATGGCCCCGGCAAGAAACAAAACAGCAGCTGGTTTTTGAGCAGGGCCAGGTTGATGCCTCAAGTGCCCTGCTCCCGCTCCTGGCGCGGTGGCATCGGGCAGGGGCTGAAGGATGGCGCCCTGCAGCTGGAGTGTCCCCATCTCCAAGCCCAGTGCCAGGGAGCAGGGCAATGCCGTCACCCTACCGCTCCCAGGAGGAGGGCAGCATGGGAGCCCGGGCCTCAGACCGATCCCAGGAGCCTGGACCCCCAAGCCACTGTGCTGCAAACTGGGGTACCCTCCATCAGCCCGAGTCCCCGACGGGCAGGCTGGCAGCCTCCTCGGTCCATGGGCGCATCTGCATGCAAACCACGGTCTGAGACTTGCAAGGTGCCTGCCGCGGGGCTGCCAGGCTCAGCTGCCCCTGCCCGGCGCTGGCCCCTCGGTGCATGCAGGAGAGGGGGAATCGCCGTGTCCGCAGGCAGGAGGCACCTGCTGCCCTGGGGCCCTGCAGCCGGCAGGGGAAGCAGTGCAGAGCGGGGGCCAGAGTGGGTTTCCC